>NW_005841897.1:1398691-1404545 GCF_000455745.1 Alligator sinensis | reverse complement strand
AGGAATGAATTATATTCCCCTGCCTGCCTGCTGCTTGAGCAAGAGAATCACACCGCTCAGCTGCACTGGCCTCTTCTACCCCTAAACGGGAACACTCCCGGCACACCCTGTCATTCACCATTCGCTGCTCAGAGAGAGGAAAATGGCAGAGCAGGAGCTGGTTTCACACCACTG
Source organism: Alligator sinensis (assembly GCF_000455745.1). Lineage (NCBI taxonomy): Eukaryota > Metazoa > Chordata > Crocodylia > Alligatoridae > Alligator > Alligator sinensis. The sequence continues at coordinate 1,404,371 of NW_005841897.1, read as the reverse complement.
TCCCCTCTCCTCCCAGGGTGTTGCTCCCAATAGGTGGGGAGCCGGGCTAGGGTAAAGCAGGGGCCGTTCTCCTCACATTAGCTGCCACTGCACATTGTGGGGGGGCAAAACCACCCGACACCCAGGCCCAAAGGAACCCTTGCTAGAGGCCAGCCAGAGCTGGTACGCAGCTCGTTACGAAGCACTTCACCACGCTGCAGCCGGCCAGGGAGCTGGCACGGTCACTGCCCTACAACGTCAGCATCTCAATGCGGCATTTACCGGTCTGAGACCTGCAGAGAGGAAGAGACAGAGCATGACTGGAATGAAGCTGGCTTGCCATGGCACGAGTACTTCGGGATGTCAGCCGTGCACATGTTGTGGGGGAAGGAGCCTCTGCGCCAATGTTGGCCTCTGCCTCCCACAGATTGTTCTAGCTTCAGGGGCTTGAGGGATGTGCAGACAGGGGAGGCCCGGCTGTGGGAAGATGCCCACCCAAGGACTGTGCTTGTTCCTGCACCAGCAGGGAGACAACGGGATGGTCCACGTGCTTCCATCCCAGAGCCCACGTGCACGGAGCTAGGACAAGGGCACACAGGGAACGGAGGTAGGACAAGGCAATTGCGAGCTCATTCCCTCTTCCACTGCAGCAAAGCTGGGAATGGGGCCAGAGCTTGGCCTTAGGCCCAGCTTTAGGGGTGAGCCATCCCAGCAATTGCCATGGGGATAAGACATCCCGCCGGGCTGAATGAAGTCATTGTACCTACGGAGCAGCAACGGATATTGGTCACTGTGCAGGTGGGAGGAGGGAGAAGCTCCTGCCTTGGCGTCCACTTGAGGCCCCAAGAGCCCAATGCTGGCTTGTCTTGTAATGACACATCGCTCCTCCCCTGGCTCCCCGTCAAGGTACTGACACTGGGGCTGCATCCAGTCCCCGAGAACCACAGGGCCTGTTTCAATTTGATGTAGCTGAGGCCACTCCTAACTGTGCAGAGGAAACCCTGTCAGAGGGCATTAGTCAGGACATGGTGTATATCGAAGGGACAGTGCTGCAAGATGCTGAGCCCCCTTAGCCCCGGTCAAAGGCACTAGGAGGCGAGGGCAGTCAACCCCATAAAGGAGCCCCAGGCAGAAGTGTCTGACGAATTTGGTTACTTCCCTACCCTTCGCAAGAGCAAGCAATGACAGCTGTCTGCTCTGCAGTGGCAGCTGTGCACAGACACCTGCTGGAAAGGGTTAACCAGCCAGCCAAGGAGACTGGAGGCCAGACAGTCCCAGCATCGCTCAGGGCTGGCATGGGATTTCAGTGGGAGGATACGGAGGGCTGGTGACTTATGCCAAGTTTCCTGTTGGAAACCTGATGACGAGCCAAGACCGTGTGGGGCAGCTGAGGCGAGAGACCAAACAACACCAACACTCAGTGGATGAGAGGTGGTGAAACCCTGGTTACTAATTACCCTTTAAAAATAGCAGCCTGCTAGGAGCCCTGGCGGAGCAGAGAGAGGCAAGCGGGCCGCTGTGCAACGGATGTGGAACACGAACTATGGTTCAAGTTGCAGTTGGAGTCAGAGCTGTATTTTTACTGCCTTGCCATTGCTCCGAGGAGCAGCAGGGCTTTGGCAAGGATGTGGCTGCACTGACTCAACAGCCGAGGGGGAATTTTTTTGGAGAGAGGCTGACAGTGTTTTAAGTCACAGGTTGCTAAAGAAAACTCACTGTGATTGGAAACATTGACTGGTGTTGGAGGCGTTTTCATCTTGCTCCTGTTCAACGGCTGCTTGTTGAAACCCCTGCAAACTTTCCACCTCGCAGCAGCTCCTGAGGTGGAAAAACAAAGTGCGATTAAAGCAGCGGTAGTAGTGATTGCTGCATCCATCAGAGACGCTGGAGGAGGAGCTGGTTAACTAGTGACAGGGTCGATCTTGGATTATATGGACACTGGAATCAGTTCCTGCTCAGCATCAGATCAGGAGAGGGAGGAAACCTCATCCCCAAATAACCCTGCTGGTCCCTGGCTCTAACCAGTCACTACTTTTGTGGCCAAGGAATGAATTTCCCCTCAGCTCTGTACATTCACCTGTGGTCTGTGTTACAGTTTGCTAAGCGTCTTTCTCAGACCGTGCCCACCTTGGTCTAGGGAAGGGAGACCTCCGTATTGGGGTCACCCTCTCCCAGCTTAGTCATCTAGGAAACAGGCTTGAAGCAGAGATACCATGGACCAGTATCAACTCAACCAGCAGGTTGCCGCTGCCAAGGTAGAAACATGCCAGCATGCAACCCAGCATGGGAGCAAGGATGCTGGGGTGGGCACTCATGCAAACCACCCCACCGTCTGCTCTGGCCTACCCTGCCTTACCTCCACTGCTGCCAGCTGTCAAATTTTCGAAGGCAAGACCAAGGGACATCCGAGACCTGTCTAACTTTCCTTAGGCTTAATTGGAGTCTCTCTGCTCTTGCAGACTAAATTGGCCAGAGCAGAGACCTGAGCTGCTGCAGCTAGACTGCTTCGCTACCCAAGAGGCCTAAGGTCTCTTTTCAGGGCCAGGGCCACGCTGGATTCACCTTCCCTTCATTACTCTGCACTCCCTGGTGGAGACCTCCTGTTGAGGCCGCTCCTGGCAGTGTCATCTGGATTCTGGCTGCAATCTGTGCTCGCTCCAGTCTGTTTTCTAGGGCAGGAAGGAAGGATTTCTAGAAACCCTCTTCCATTAACTTTCTAATGCACCAGTAAAATAGTACAAGAACTGGATTCCTCACACTTGTCTACAGAAGATTATGTTAGTAGGAACCCAGTGAAGAACTTGAAAATCAACCACCCCACCAATCCTTCCAAACCTTTGTTCACAAGGATTTGGGACTAGCAGTATTTTTTTTAAGGGAATTTCACTTTTCTTTCTTCAAAACACACTCATTTGTAGTTGCCCTTTTTCAGATCTATGCTCTCCACAACTGAAATAAGAGCAAAACCCACCAACCAGGACTGAATTACTGTAGAAAGCAAAGAGGTCCATAATCTTAAATTTTGAAAACCATTCTCTCTTTGCAATAGACGGGCTTAATGGAGTCCCGAGTGCAATGGATGCATTTGGAAATAAGAACAAAAGCTTACTTTTGCCCATAAAATCCAACGTGGCTTTTGGGTGTCCTGCAGTTTTAAATGCCTGCCAAGAGCGTGAAGTTCGTTGCAAAGATCCAGCCCATTTATGTCAGAGGATCTCTCTTCACCTGCCTGTCCCATCTTCCAATGCTTTGCTTAAAACAATGCACTGCTGTTGTAATCCTTTGTGGGGCATCTGGGATGTTTCAGGGATTATGCAAAAAGCTGCACAGCCAACAGTACCCGTGGTGTTGTGAAAATCTTTAGGCAGGTGTGCACCAGGATCCAACACAAAATAGAAAACAACAACTTTGCAGTTCTTTCCTGGATTATTGAAGGGATCATCTGTGGCCCCTAAACCGGCCCTTCTACCTTTTAGTTTGCATTCCTGTAGGGAATGAGCTTGACGGTCCAGCTGATCTGCCAACTCCGTAGCCCCAGTCAGGACACTTAGTATCAGAACAATTATTTTCCGGAAAATCCTCCAAGACTTTTAGCTGATGCATCATTTGCTTGACATATCCTTGTTTCTCAGAGCTTTTGACTCGCACTGTGAGCTGCGTAAACTCTGTCATACTACCATTGCACTGCATGGGGATTTATAGTTGCACATCAGGCGAGTCAGCTATTCAGTATCACTCCAAGTTTGGGTTTCCCAGGGTCCCTTTAGGTGCGAATCACCGGCTACTCAAGTGTAAAGCATCATCAGCTCCTGAAAGGCAGTACAGTATTGAAATACTTGGATTGCATTGAGCTGCCTTTTCCATCTTGTTTGTGGCCACGTGCTGCACCCCAGTGCTGTGCTAAGATAGCAAAAGAACTGAACAATCATTGAACCACATCAAACACATCACTGCAACAACTGAGCCCTGTCTCGAACCCCAGGCCAGGCAGTGACATCAGGACGCTCTACGTGTCCCAGCTCCCAAACTGGAAGCAGCAGAGCCACCTTAGCTCGGCACCGAGAGGGAGCTCGGAAGAACATGGCTCTGCTACTTCCATCATGGCGCTGTGCTGGGTTAGCCCGGGAGCCTGCCGCAGGCCTGGCAAGAGGATCACGAGGGAGACCGAGTGAAGGGCCATGCATGGCGTGGGAGGGAGGCTGGCTGCGGTGCATTAGGTGGGGCTGGAGAATACATGAGCTGTAGGATCAGGGAAGCTAAGAATCTCTCCAGTAACCGAATAACATGTGGAAGATTGAGGCAGAAATATTTCCCCCCTCGATCTGTTTCCAAGAATTTGAATGGTTTGCTTTGACCCAGGTGACAACCGTGCATTTTCTCCGAGGCCATTCAGAGACAGTCCCTACTCACTAGATCCAATTTCCCAAGTAACTCCACACATCTCAAAACATTTCCCTGCTGTGCGATGAACGGAGGTGGTCTGTGGAGGTCGGAAGGGAACGCTTCGTATCCTGGGCCGCCTGATCAAATCAAAGACCTTTCCCTATCAGGAAATAATTTGCCACTGGCTTTCTTTATTGATCATGCATCCTTGCTTTGTTCATATACTTAAGTCTCTCCAAATATGATAGCTGTTCACACTATCTGCAGATTTCTCATATTTCACTAAGGTAACACAATATGTTTTCCCAGACAGAAATAATACATAAAATCGGTATAAGTGATCATCAGGGATCTTGGTATTCTCTGTTTAAAAATTGCAAATTCTCCGATTAAAAACCCCCGGAGCCACGCTTTTTCCGTAATTAAAATGAAATGCCACTATATATATCAGTATTAGTTAAACACAATATTTGATTGATATATTTACAATTTTAAAACAATTTGGAAGTGCCTCAACCACTATAATAAAATAAATTCCTAAATACATTTCGGCATTTGATTTTGGATTTTTTCATCATGGAAAGTCAGAGCTCCCCCTTCCCCCTCCAGGATGCGGGTCTAGCTGTGGCTGTCCCCTCCACTGCTTTGTGGCACTGACCAGCCCTGATATGCCGGAGCCCTGCCCATGCCATTGCCCCTCACTCCCCACCCACAGCCTCCTGCTCCCCCAGCCCTGCTGGATGGGGCTCCCAGCTGCCTGGGCTACGAGGCTAGAGACCTGGGTCTGCAGCCCCCTGCCCCGAGCCCTGGCTACCACCCGTGGAGCAGACTGGAGCACAGATCCTGGCTCCCTCTCCCCGGCAGGAGGCGGTGTGTGGAAATGTGAGCTGCCTTCTGTGGCCTGGGGCTCCCCACCCTGGTCCCCTTCCCCCGGGGCCTCTGGGACCCAGCAGGTGGGACCTGGCGTGGCAGGACAGGGCAGAGCAGGGCAGGAAAGCTCAGTGCCGCTACTGGGAGCCCTGCACTGTCATGGTGAGGCACCCTGTCTGCCCAGCAGGACCGAGGGACATAACTGTGCCACCGCCTCTGCTGCTGCTGGATGGGCAGGGGGCACCTTGCCATGGCAGCGCAGGGCTCGCAGCAGTAGCATTGAGCTTCCCCGCCTTGTTCTGTCCTGCTGTGCCAGGTCCCGCCTGCCGAGCTGCAGAGGCCCCAAGGAGAGGGCAGCAGGGCAGAGAGCCTGAGCCTGCAGTGGGCAGCCTGCTCCTGCCTCGCACACAAATCTGGGGGGGCACATACCCCCATAACCCCCCCCCCC
>NW_005841897.1:1383816-1398660 GCF_000455745.1 Alligator sinensis | reverse complement strand
CCGAGAGTGCACAGCAATGGGGAGCCAGCCATCTCTGCTCCCCAGATGAGTCGCCTGTGGCCCTGTCCCACTCCCTGCTAGGACCCTGCAGTTGCACATTCCAGCCCCAGCCCCCAGGCCCCACGCACTGCCCACACTGGGCAGCAGCCCCAGCCCAGCCCAATTCCCTCTATGTGGGCTGCAATTCCTGTCCCCTCTCCCACTCCCTCACTGCCAGACTTACCTGCAGGAGTTGCTCTCCAGGCTGCCTGGTGGCCATGTGCGTGTGCTGTCCTTCCCTGCTGATCGCCCTCCTCCCACTCCCCCCAGCCCCTCGCAGGCTGAAACTCTGCCAGCCTGCAAGAGGAAACCCACTGTTTCTCGCATGTTTTTCCTTAAAGGAGAAAATCCAGATTTTTCTCCTTAAAATGAGAAAATCTGGGTTTTACCGCAATTTTCCATGGCAAACAGAAAACCTGGATCCCTGGCGATTGTAAACTGGTTCAAATCTGTAACACAACAGAAGTTCAGTGTACACTAACCACTTTCAAAATGGCCAAAACTGGTATAAGATAAACCTGGATGGATATAGCATCAGTCTTAGCTGATTTAGGTTAAATCAGTTTATTGAACTTCTGTCCCAGATCCCCTCCAGATTCAAGTTAACTCATAGTCCCCAGCATCTCAAGATGCTTTGCACCTCCCCTTGCAAAGCCCCCTTAGCTGGGTGGGCAGGCTAGCCTTGGCCCAAGCTGGGAGGTGCTCTAGCACCCCCTGGCTTAGGCCATTGCAGCCATGTGGTTGCATTTCTTGAACTAAATGTGAATGCCTGCTCACTTGCTTATCCGTTCAATCTATGCAGTTTAGACTAACCCGCAAAAGATTGAATAAATTCAGCATTGCGCTTTTTGACTGTCTGTACTTACCCCTAGTCTTAAAAAACCATCCTGGGCTGAAGCAAAGTCTTCACAGAGTTCAACTGAACTCACAGCAAAAGCAACAAACTGAACCAGCAGAAGTGGAATAGAGAAGCCAGTTGCGCTCTGCACATTTTCTTTCAACGACACCCCAAGGAAAATGCTTAGGATTTGTTTGCACTGGCCTGACATTCACAAGCAAAAGGCAAACTCTGGCACTGATGACTGGCCATTTGGCAAGATCTTGCAAAGCACAGATGCTCAGAATTTGCTCCTTTCTGATTCCCCTGTAAGCCTTGAATAACTGTTCAACTGCATCAAGTTTTATTGCAAAGGCATATATGCAAATCCACATATTCAGAGATGCCTCACTGGTAATATTTTCTGGTCGTCTCTTCATTCAGACCTACCTGAACTATCAGAAGAAACAAAACCTTCTGCATTAGGAAGGTTAATTATTGGAAGCAGGTGCAAGGACATTTTGGTTGGATGAACGTTCACTGTCAGATGGAAGCAAAAGGGTTGATTTCTGCCATCTTAAGTGTCCTTGGCTTTCTTCGCTTCTCTTTCAGCTTTCTCTTTTGTAACATTCAGTTCCAGGAAGAGGTTTGGATTCTCGCAAAAAAGAAAATCGCTATCACACTCAGTTTGGGCTGCAACCACTTAGGCTGCCACTGAAGACTACAAGTCGACTTCATGCATACAGGAACGTGAACAAATCCAAGAACCTCCAAACAACCAAGTATGGACAGACTCATCCCAACAGAAAGCGTCACCTGCTGCCCACCGTCATTCAACAACCAATTCCACAACATGGTCAATTTTGTCTGCAGAACATTGTTTCCTTTTTGTCTCCTGGAATTTCTTGCTAGAGTAAATGGTCACCTAGTTCACCCACCCTTAAAGCTAGCCCCAACTGCAGTCAGTAAGGTCATGGGAAGTCTGCTCATCTCCCACCAGCCAGGTTTTGTCCTGCTCTAGCACCTTGCAAACCTCCAACCCCAACAGTTCATATATTACTCTGCAACCACTCCAGGATGCCCCCCCAAAAGGCTGTTCTTCTCCCAGCATGTAGTTTTAACAGCAGGGCTGAGGTGACCTGAGCAGAGCTTGGACTGGAAAATAGATGGCACAGCTCAGATCTCATCCTGACAGCGCCCAGTGTAGCCGGAGCTGCAGTTGTGGCCACAGGGTTGGCAAACTGAATGACGTATGAGGGTATTTGGCTTGGACAGAGCCCAGGATAGCCAAACAGGAAGGAGTAGCTTCCATCCTTCCTCAGGGGAAGTGTCTGCTGCAGCAACAGCTCTCAGTAAGGAGCCATTCAACTCCAGCAAAACCCTGCTGCTCCCTGGGACAGCCGCTTCCAGTGCTTCCCTTCTGCTCCCTGCTTGTCTCTTTGGAGCCCTCAGGGACTCACCCTCTCCTTTCAAGGGATTTTTCTAATTTATCCCTTCCCTCTATTCATACCTCCAGTGTTTTTGCTTCTTTCCCTTGGGAACAAGCTGAGACCACAGCACCACCAAGAGCAGTAGAAGTCTTCTGGCAGCAAAGAGCTACTCCCCTTGGCAGGTTTGCCTGTGTTTGGAAGACGAGAGCAGTGATGCAGACTCATGCACTGGAGAACAGATAATGAATGATCTGAATGGAGCTCACAATCAGGCCTTTCTGTTCTTGATTGTGGAAAGGCTTCCTTCCCACAATCCCTCAGGGACCTTGGGGATTTTTCACCCCCTCCTGCAGCATAAGGGACAATTCACCTGCTCAAGCTGGGATCATATGGGCATCTTGGCTAAATCAAGTCCTGCTACAGGGGGCCTCATCCATTGGTAATGCCTTGGCCTCTCCTGTTCACTGCCTGTGGCACTCAAGTCTCTTGAGGACAGAGATCTGTCAGTCTCTAGCTGAAGTCTTGGGCTCTGTGTAGGGGTATCTGGTTGAAACTTTATGCTATAGGAGGATGGATAAGATAACAGAACACAATGGTCTCTTCTAGCCCTAAAACTCTACAAAGCATCGGTGTGATTCTGTTAAGTTTTACGTTTGGACGTGACACATTATCTGTGCAAGCTAGCACTGGCAATTGTGCATTTGTGCCTGTGCTTTCTGTACAGCACAGCTACATCCTCTGTTACTATCACATTTCCAGGACCTATCTTGTTGCCTCTCTCCAGGACAAGGAGGCACTTGGGAGTCCAGGGAAACAAACAAGAAAGGCTCTCCTGATGCATTTTATACATATCCTTTTACATCAGGCTTAATCTGTATTTCAGATCGGGGGGGGGTGTGTGTGTGTGTGTGTGTGTGTGTGTGTGTGTGTGTGTGTGTGTGTGTGTGTGTGTGAGAGAGAGAGAGAGAGAGAGAGAAGAGAATACCTTCCTACTGATCAGATCTTCTCGCTGACCACTGACAGGAGTCATGCCCATCACCCGTAGGGATTGAAATTAAAATTTCACTGCTTCCTTTACACCTGAGGGCTTTGCAGAACCAGCTCAGCTGGGCAGAGGAAGCTGAACAATCTTCCTTCTTGTGCATCGTCACTAGACTTGTTTGCTAAATTTCTATCCCAGACACCTATGCCTCACCAGCATTGCTTAGGTATCCATGTGGGCCTGAAAAATCTGTTCCGCATTATGATGTAGGTGGAAACTCATGATGCTAGGTATATCAACTCACTATTCAGGGCACCTTCAATTAATTTAGAAAGGAAATCCAGATTCCACCAAGACACAGGTTTTGGAATAACAACCATTTAGGTGCAATTGTACCACAGTTATCTTTGGAAGAGACCCTGGCTCAGATCTCTGTAGAAGCAGTAGAAGGTTAAAAATTACCATAAAGAACAAGGGAGGATTGGAGACAAAGCAGAGAAATGAGCATGTTACCTAAAGAGACACTCTGAGGTCCTATCTTGGTAGGACCTTGAGACCTGATCTCTCAGGAAGGCCCAAGCATGTCTTGTATGGCACCACCTGCCAAGTCTCTAGTGGCTCGGACAGTCCTCCAGTCAGACATGTGAAACAGTACAGGCTCCGTTCATGTGCTTCATCTCTGCACACGCCACAACTGCAAACTCTTTAGGCTGCACCCTGGTCATGAACCCCTCTGTTGACACCATTGCATGGAGATGGGCCTGTAATCAGCTTCACTTCAGGGAATTCCTTAGGTCCCCTGAGCAGATGCAAACCACACAAAGTTCACCTGTCCGCACACACGTGCTGTGCACACATACACACACAAGCTCTTTGGGTTTTTTTTTTTTTCTTAGCAAAAAAATAAAAATTTATTGTCCTCTAGAAAATCCATCCTGCCCTTGGAAATTGTGACACAGATCACAGCCCCACATGCAAAATCCACTTTGCCAAGAAAAGAGTCTAAACCAGGTTTTGACAGCCAACACACATATTTACAGAATACAAGAGAGTGAACGACAGCTGGTATCACAGCCTATACATGGAATCAACAACACGTTGTACACACCACTGATTACCATTCTGCCAACTTCTGCACAGACTCAGGGGCACGGCTGTCCAGTGCCCCTTCTCCTAGGACTTCCAGGAGAAAGAGTGGTCAAAAAGGGCCACCAGAAATACTGCAGTGAGTATTGTTTAAATGTATACTGTATTTATTTTGTTTTAACATTGGAAGCTACAGAGTGGGGAATCCCCATAGACATCTTTGATCCACAGTCACTAGTTTGCAGGAATACTTCACTTTTAAAATACTTCTCTTTACACTAGTAACATCTAGTTTCTGTTTGCATCAACTCCGAGGATTATTATAATCCTGGAGGAAAACACTGAATAAGTCTTCCTTCGTGGAGGAGAAAAGGGGGAACAAGAGAACTTGTGGCTAGTGGAACAGCAATGAAATATTGAGTCCATTCAGCATTAAAACTCTTCCTCACACGGTAAGGAATTCTCTTCATTGTCTGAGCTGTGCAAGCCCTTGCTAGTGGCTCAGGTTAAGTAGAGACGTATGGATAGTATAAAAACCTTCTAATATTAGAACCGTGGAGAGCCCTTTTTCAGGGACTTCATATAAAACGTCATACTCCAGATTTGAGGCATTTTCCCAAATCACCTGATTGCTATGCCACATGCCTCTCTGCCACCGGTGGTGTTTGGCTGGGTGCCCATGTGGTCAGGCGATGAGTTAAAGCATGGTCCCTGCTAGGATAAGGTGATGCCAGTTCCAGCCAAGCGGAAATTGGCTAGCACAAGGCTCCTCTCCAAGGAGATTTCCTTGCGTTTCAACACCCACGGACAGATAGTGTATATAATCCCTGTTTCCAGTGGAGAGGCTCTTATTTTTTTCATAATAAAGTACAAGTTTATTGACCTTTAAAGAATACTGTGGTTTCACAACACAATTAATGCTCCCTTCCCCCAAATCACAGCTAGGAAACTGCCAGCCAGCACAATTAGTCATAGAGGTCAACATTTCTAGCAAATCCTTCCAACGCTACAAGACATTTTGGGGAGGAAAACATTAACAATCCAATGAGGACTCTCTGTGGAAGGGTGGGGAGAAGTGGGCATGTTCCCAGGCATGTTCAATCTGTTTAGCAACAGCCAACTGTGCTGCTAACTCAGAAGGGCTGGAAATAGTTCTGAGTCTTTAAGTATGACTCAGTCCAAAGAAAGGTCTCCTTAGTCTCATTTCATTCATTCTACTATGGACTTTCCTGGTCCAAAATACAGCATGTGACAGTACATTAGAGGGGCTGCGTACATTAGCACCAGATATATTTCAACAAGCCCCTTTTTACACCACACAAACTGACTGGCAAAATCTTGTTGCCTTAACAGCAGTGCTGACTTTTGCAGGCATCGCCTGCCTGGGCTGATGTAAAGTCGGTGGCTGCTAGAGTGGGTTGGACATCTTGCCTTTTTTCTTTCACTTTGCTTAATTCTTGCGGGGGAAAAGAACCCAATTCCTAGTGAGAGCAGCCCCTCAAAGCTTTTGCAAGCCAAGAAACTATCCAATTCTCTTTTCCACCTGGTGCTTAAAGAAATCATTCACATTTAAGATATTTCTTTTAAAAAAGCAGCAATCAAAAATTCATAGAAACCTAGATTAAAAAGACTGTTTTCTTACAGAACCAGAGGAAGGAGAGAAAAAGCCAGGAAGGAGAGGCCAGAATAGAGTGAATTGGAGGATACAGCCAACCCCGCCTGCTAAATCCTTTAACCTGTTCTGCCGTGACTCGAGTGTGGTAAGGGAGCATCAGGATTTGAGTGCAGCAATGGGGAGCATTCGGATTCCAATTTGGATTCTTTGGTCCTTCAGGATAAGTCTTAAACAGAGAAACCGTGTTTTGCCTGGCAGGCAAAATGTGCTGTTCTCCAAGCTGGAATTTCTCTTGCTCCTCACTGGTTAAGCAATCCGCCAACAGACATGGGGAAAAATTGATCCCCGGCACAACCAGCGAGGTTCTGTATTGTTAATGGAATTACCAAGTCTTACTGGGACAGGCATGAAGCTGCAGCTCAGTGGGAAAACTTCACCTTGATGAAAGAGGGGAACACACTTGTGAAGTCCCCTGTGGGAATCGGCTGGAATCGTGTAGCCAGATACTGGACAGTTCAGAACAAATCGATTTGTCCAAAGAACTATACAGGGTCATTTTGGACAATCCCATGGAGAGGAAGGAGAGGGATAAACCTCAATGGTAACAAAATTAAATGTTACAAACCAGTTTCCATCTTTAGTCAAATTGGCTGATGGGATTCAGCTCTTCTAATTTATAGACCTGATTGGAGAATTTATTTCCTATTATTTTTAAATTAGTTACAAAAAGTGTTTAGTAAATGTTAGTTTCATTGGGTTTTTCCTCTCCCTCCCCCCTGCCCTTTTTGTGTGCTTTTAAAAAAGAATTCTCACATATTTTAACAAAAGATCTTTCCTTAAGATCAGACGGAGGCAGGTTCACCGGCCTTACAGACCAGCACCTGCCCCATGGCACAGACATTCTAAGGCTATAACCAAACAACATAGCCACAATAATCACTCAACAGTGTGTCTCCATACAAAAAAAAAATTTAAAAAATGATGCTAGTTACAATAAAATACACAAGAAAAAAAAAAAGCATTTTTACCAAAAAAACAAACAAAACAAAAAACACCCCCAAAACAAAGTTAACGGGGGGGAAAAAATAAAAGAGAACTACACAGAGCTGCACTTAAGAGATCATTTGGGAATGCATATTAACCCCTTCCATGCAAAGGAAAGATGGAATCATGGAAGCAAATCTCATTGTTTCCTTACATTAAATATGAAGCGCTTTGAAAATCTGGTAACAGTTTACTTGTTCCTACTAACAACAAAAGGCTGTTGGGGTTTCCAGTGCTTTTCCAGGTTGGGCAAGGGCAGGTCAATTATCCCAAAATCAACCAGAGCCAAATTAGTAGCCAGGAATACCTGATGCGATTAGGAAGTCTAATCCTGCAGTTCTTATACAGATAAAACATCAAGAGACAGGTCCTTTCTGATGCTTTTTCATAGGTGTCTATAAGACCTAGAGGTTGCCTGTGAGGGGTGCACTAGTAATGTTTAAAACAGACTACAATGCTTGTGCCAAGATTGCAGGATTGGGCCATAAGTGAAAAATAAAAGTGCAATTTAGACCTCCGATACACAATTCTCTTGGACTTCTCGGTGAGCTGTGAATCCGCACTAAGGGCAGAATCCATACCACCAAGGTTGGGCGGTTTGCAGGACAGTGGCCCATTATCTGTCCAGCCCAAACACAGGGAGTACCCTTGAACAGCTGAGAGCGCCCCACCACTGAACAGATGCTTGGCCACTCGACTGGGAACCCAGCAGGTTAGGGTCATCCACCTAAAAGAGAGAGTCAAGTTACATTTAGAAAGTGGTAATAGAAAGGCTCAGGGTCCTGGCCAGGGGCATTTTTTGTTATATTAAAAGAAAACTATGCACCAGGCAATTCAGTGCTGGTAAAAAGCTAATCTGGACATTCATGGCTCTCCCCTACCCTGCTAAGCTAAGATGATTGAAGGGAGCAAATTCAGTGGACAAGAGAATCCTTAGGATAAAGTCCCTGAGTTTCCCTGCTGACAGTGCTGGGAGGTACAGGCCCACAGTACTCACAGCAGGGCAGGTCCCCTGGAAGGATCCAGACATGGCCTGTGGAAAGGCCATGTACAGATGATCCTGGAGCAGGCAGAGGGAGAGAGAGAGACTGGAATATTTCCCTTGCATGAAAGAAAAGGAATGTCTTGGAAATGGAAGTGCATTCATGGAACCTGAGCTCCTACTTCCCCTTCAGTTCTGATCGAAACAGAGACTGAGTTTGGAAGCCATATACCTACTCTGTCAGACCCCCCGAATCAAACTGCCACTTACCACCACCAAGTCACCAGGAAGATTCGTACAGACCAGCTGGTGGTTCTGGGTTTTTTACCTTGCATTTGGGATTCCTTTCTAAACTTCCATTTTATCCCAACCCAGGACTGTGCAAGGAACCTGTAGAATGCCCTGCCACAGGGCACTAGTGGGCTATCTAGCTTTAGCAAGTTTCAAATCAGGATTATACATGTGTATAAATGAGAACAGCCTCTGCAGCTACACTACATAGGTTTAAAAGCATTAACAAGCACCATGTTTCAGGGTATAACGTGGTCAGCAGCTAAGGTCAGGAGGAAATTTCCTTACAATAAAAAAGCATCAAAGGGAAGGAATTTAAACTGTCTGAGGCTTCTGGGACTGGCCACTCTTCAAGCCTGGAATAGATGGACTGCCATAGAAATTATTTTGTTGCCACTGGCATAACGCAGTATCACTAACCTGAAAGCTAAATGCACCCGGAGTATCGTGCTACCCTTCAGGCAGTGATGCAGAAAACATCAGGCTGGCTTGAGAAGGATCATTCATTACTTCGCCTTACTGTTGCCAAGCTGAGATTCTCTCACATCACATGGAATCTCTCCCAAATGCACCTGCAATGATTATGAACTAGTTCCCCCTGGCTAAGAAAAAAGCCTTATGATCCAATCAGAAGCTGGGAGCCGTTTCTAGAAAGCCAACACAAGGAAATGCTGGAGGGAAATGATGCATGAATCTATCTCCCTTCCATAGACTAGCCTTTGCCTACGTGAGGGGCAGTATTTCTGAGCACACTGTAACCCAGTAGGTACGCCGGCCATTAGATCACTGAGCTGGGCTGGGCCTAACTTGCTCTAAATTCAGTATTTTTTTCTTTTTCTTGTTTTTATACAAATATACAAATTGTGTAAAAAACTTTTAAAAAGTGAACTTTGCTGTTTAAAAGGGACAGACAAAGCTCCTGCACATTCAGAGATCGGTAAGCAATCTGAGCAAGCATGGCTCTAAACTGGCGGAGACCCCACAAGGCTTCCTACCCATGGGGACGTCCTTAACAAGCTGGGTTATAAAAAGAGCAGGAGGTTGAAGACATGATTAAACCATTTGAATTCATCTGAGTCCTGCCTAGAAATCCAATCATCACTCTGGAAAGCACCTGGAAGCCCAATATTGCCTGTTCCAAATCATTCTGGAAAGAGTCAAAAAATTTGTTATGAACAAGTAGAAAAGAGAGGGGGGAAAAAAAAAACCAAACAAACCACAGACTCTTTGCTAATGGCCCTTTGATCTGTATTAAAAACAGCTCTCAAAGTTCCTAAAGAGTTAGAATCAGTGGGGCATGGGTGAAAGGCAGTTTAGATGGGGGATGTAAAATATTAAAAAGTGCTCTGCAACTAATTTTTGTTTTATGTATATATATTCATATATATATATATAATATATATATATATCAATTTAAAAAGTTCTATGTGATATGATAAACCAAGTGTCCTTGAAGGGTCACGACTGGAGAGAATGTGGCCTGTTGGGGTGGCATATAGGGCATTCCCCCTCCTCAGCACACGTCTCGCAAAGCACAGCATGTTGGCACTGTAACACCACCCGGTTCTCTTCCTGACACTTAAGGCATTTCACCGATTGCATCTGAAATACTGCCTGCAAGAGAGGACAAATCAAAACACATGTCGTTACTGAGAGAGAAGTGGGGTGAGAGACAGACCTTCCTTATGGCACATGAAGGACGACTTGGGGTTGGGGGGGGTTTACAGCAACTTTTCATCTGCTTTTTGAAGCAGAATTTGAAGTGGTAATGTCCGTTGCTTTGGGGATGGGATTGGGACCTGTACTTTTAGGATCATAGGAAAGCAGAGCTGGAAGGGACCCAAGATGATCATGCCTCAGGAGTTCAGGTCCATGCTCAAGGCAGGAGCAATCCTGATTAAACCATCCTGGTCAAGTGTCTGTCTAACCTGCTCTTGAAAATTTCCAGAGATGGAGAATCCACAACTTCCCTAGGTAGCCTGTTCCAGTGCTTGACCACCCTCGCAGTCAGAAAATTCTTCCTAATCTTCAACCTAAATTTCCCCTGTCACAGCTTGAGGCCATTGCTCCTAGCCCTATTCTCTACAGACAGAAAACAGTCCATCTCCATCCTCTTAATAATTACTCTTTAGGTATTTTAAGATTGTTATCAAGTCCCCTCACAGTCTTCTCTTCTGAAGACTAAATAACCCTAGTTTTTTCAGCTTTTCTTCAAAACTCATGCTTCCTGGGCCCCTGATCATTTATGCCACTTTCTGCTGGACTCTTTCCAATCTGTTCACCTCTTTCTTGGAGTGTGGGCCCAAAACTAGACATAAGAGTCCAGGGGAGGCCTTGCCAGTGCCAAACAGAGTGAAACAATCACTTCACTTGTTTTGCAAGTGACATCCCTGTTAATACTACCCAGTATGCTGTCGGCTTTTTTTTTTTTTTTTTGCAATAAGAGTAAACTGTTGGCTCATGTTCAGCTTATGGTCTACTGTGGCTTCAACTGCTTGACTAACAAAACCATTTACAGCTACAGATAGAAACAAGGGCTTTTTCTAGCTCGGTTATAACTCAGTTTGTTAACATCCATACTGGCTGAACTAAATAGGGCTACATGAGCTGCGGATTTCTGAGTTGGCTTTATCAACAAGGGCCTTGGAGCTCTGTAGGGTGGCTGGAGAGCTAGAGGTAAGTGTAATTTCCCCAAGCCAAGGCCCCTCACACAGACCTTGTCGACTCTCTCCAGGTTGGCGCGCAGCTGTTTCTGGATGGTGTACAGTGTGGAGAGCGAGAGGGTTTCCAGGTCTGAGAACGAACGCAGGAACTGGGGGTCCTGGCCAGCATGGATCCTCTCCAGCTCTTCCTGGAGTTTCTTCACTTGCAGCTCCAGGGCTTCCCTCTGCTCCCGGGCCAGTTCACATTCCATGTTAGCTGTGTTGGCGCGATCATTCGCTTCTTCTGCTTCCTTCTTCCAAGCATCGCAGGCCTGTGAAGGAAGATGGATTGGCAAACCAAGAGAGAAAAATCTGTACAAGCCCTCTGCCAGGATGCAAAAGAGTTCAAGTCAAACCACGTATTCCTGTTCATTTGTGGTTAGGAACTACCATGTAGTCCCCTTTCCCTTGTACCTTAGCTATGAAATTCCCTGGAGTATAGACAAAGTAAAACCCAGGTTTTAAAAACTTGCTTCTCATGTTTTTGGTCTTCAGTGAGAGCAGCAGGTGCTCTGCACCTCTGACCATCAGGTCCAAGCCATTTCAAACTGGGGTCCCCAAAATGG
This sequence comes from Alligator sinensis, assembly GCF_000455745.1. Lineage (NCBI taxonomy): Eukaryota > Metazoa > Chordata > Crocodylia > Alligatoridae > Alligator > Alligator sinensis. Next base: position 1,387,106 of record NW_005841897.1, on the reverse strand, counting down.
AAGCACCAAAACTCAGTGGCCAGCTTTGGAAATGTTGGCCCATGTGATTTTCTGACACCGAGTCAGAAGCAGATAAATGAGGAGCATTTAGGAGCCCTAGATTACAGTTGCATACTTCTCCATGAGTAGAATAACATAGCAGAGTCTTTCATGTGGAGAAGACAGAAGCTGGTAAGTCTACAGGAATCTCAGTTGCTGAAACATACCTGTTATTACAACTTTCCCCACCTCCCCACAGCAGCTCATATTCTCCTTCCCATTGGTAAGTGGGTGTATGGGTGTCTAAGGGACTCTGTCTTTAAGAGGGTCTGAACTATGTTCACTGCATCACCTGTGATTTCAGCTCTTCTTTTTGGAAAAACCTCCATGTTTAATGGCTGTTCCCTCTTCCCCTGCAGACTGAACGGTACCTGCTTGGCTTGTTTCCAGGACTCCTCCCACTGCTTTATCGTGCTGTTGGCTTCATCCAGTTCCTGTCGCAGTCTCGCCAGCTCAGCAGCACCTGGACCTGACAGAAACGCAGGTGAGGTACTGGGCGAAAAACTCCCAGAAGCAAAGTGCTCCCATATGCTGCTGTTCATCCCATTTAAACCTGTTTCACGAGGAGATAGAGAGGGTTACATCACAGGTGTTGGAGGTTTCCCCACTTGCTCCTTGCCCCTGTGAAAAAACAGGGCCTACAGTGTGTGTTTAGGAGGGACAGGATTATCTTAGGAACCAGTTGGATCCTTCAGGGGATAACAATCCATCTGGGACAGAAGAGCCTCATAAGGAAGCTTATTGTGTAGTTTGGAAACCAATCTTTTCTGTCTCCAGGAACTAAGCGTGGAAATGACCCCTGAATGTGGCTCTGCCTACATGGCCAATAAAATCATGGTGTCTTTTTCAATCAAGTTCTATCTTCACCCAATTTAAATCTCTCCCCCTCACACACAGGGGCCTAATGTGGAAAAAAAATACACCCTGGACAACCGTCTCTCACTCTTCCCCCCACTCCTCCTACCTTCTTGATTGCAGGTATAGGAACAGAGCAGAGAGTCAGGCAGAGTGTGACGTGTTCTGGAAATCATAGTTCTCTAGACTTGCAGTGGAGTTTGCTGCTGTCAGTGGGGAGAGGGAGAAGGGTTTTTTTGCTGCTGAAGCCCATGTCCAGGAACGGGGGGGGGGGGGGGGGGGGGGAGAGAAATACTGAATTTGGCAGCAAAAAATGGGGTTCAGCTGCCCAGCAGCAGCAAACACCACTGCTGCTCTACAAAACTATGACTCCCAGAACAGCTTGTGCTCTATGACACCTCCTGCTTGAACTGGCTGAGTCCTGGAGCTGTTAAGTGCTGGCAAAGGCTGGAAAGCTAAAACCAGCAGGGGAGGCAGTAGCGGGGTAGACTGCAGTGAGTAGTTGCAAGGTGAGGCACCCTCCCCCAACTCCACTGGTGCCTTGACCTTAGGTGGTACCCAGGGTACATATGCCCTGCTTGTCCACCCTACCTTATGTTATTGCTCACATATTAGACACAGTGCAATCCCTTCAAGGTCAGTTCAGCATGTCATGTTGTAACCTAGTTATCCTTAAGCTAATGCGATTGTAAACGCATGCTTTTAGGCCACATAGACAAAACCAGGTGTAGCTTCCTGTTAGTCTGCTCAGTGAGCTAAAAGCTTGCAAGACTGCCAATCCCATTGTTAGTGAGCGGAGGTTCCCTAGCTGTAGCCCAAATTCCCTATCTTAAGAGTACTCAAACGGATTTCCCCTCTCATAACCAAACTCAGGGCTTTGGGAGCAAATACAGTAGGAAGCCTATGAGTGACAAGCTGGCTGTTGGTCACAGACACCAGTTTGTGCCTTTCTCTGTTTAATCAGCATCTTAGACTCACGGTGGAGAGCATCTTAGACAAAGCAACATTTAGGAACCAGAAAACGTGTTCATCTTGCTGGGCATCTCAGTCCCAGCAGAAAGAACTCATTAGTTTGAGGGCTCACTGCTTCTCCCAGGGATTACCTACAACACCGTGTTTTATCACTTTGCAATTACATCAAAGTAGTCATAGCAGTACAGCCTTCTAATGTGGATACACAATTATACTGATTTAAGGGGTTTAATGCTGGGATAGCTCATTCTCCTTTCCATGCCAGTATAAGCTATGCTAGTTTGTAGGCATCTTTATAGCAGTAAATATATCCACACTAGGGACTGTACTGGAATAACTATTTGAGTGAAATCATCCTGCCCCCAAACAGAATATTACTGGCACAAACACTGTATATAGACCTGGCCCTGATCATATTTACTATGACTCCTTTGCTCTGTCCTGCAGAGAGGATGTCTTTCCATCATCTCCCTGCCAAAGACCCATGATATCGGCAGGTTGGAAGCTAAGTCCAACTGAAACCTAGTCACTTTTCTGAGTCAAGACAAAGCTTAACAAAGCAAAGATTCACCACTGATCAGTGCTGCTGTCCATTAATTCCTTCCAGCTGGTCTGGAAATGGCTCCTACTCTAACACGATCAAATGAAACAGGAGGTTTATTAGCAGGGAAATGTGGGGAGTTTGTTAAATGTTAGGTTTTTTGTTGTTGTTTTTTTAAACTATTCTGGGTTTCTTGCAAGGTGCCTTGGAGTTGGCAGTGACCAGTCTGCAAGCGTGCTGAAAATGCTGTCTATCATGCTGACAAATATTATCATCTTGTTTCCTTTTACTCTGTCTTTCTTATTAAGCTCCTTTGGGCAAATCATCTGTTTGGTGTTTACACAGCAACTACCACAGTGGGGTCCTGCTCCGGGACTGGTTCACAGGAGTTACTACAATACACATAAATAACTGTGTTGCATTCAATGCGCTGTGGATAGATGAGCCCAGATTTCTAGAATGGTATTTGTTTTAAAAACCTTAACCCTGATTCCTATATTGTCTCCCCCACAAAAATCTCACTTTTTAAAATATCTCAGCTATTTAAATTAATTCTGAAATAGCCTTTACATTTTATATTCATCCTTGTTCACACGGTATGCTTCAGGGGTCCGTGAGCTGGATACATTCCACAGAGCCTCTCTATCCAGCCTGTCAGACTATCAGTGTGGCCAACTGGCCTGTCCCAGGCCTGGCCTCCCATTGATCATTTTGCTAGTTGCCATTGCTGCAGCCCTACCTTGCCAGCCGCCAGCCCCTGCTGCGTGCCCTGTGCCAAAGCCAGAGCTGGAGCTGCTGCTATGGTAGGCTGTATGCAGTGGCAGCAACTCCAGGTCCAGGTCCAGAATGGGGCATGGGGCCGGGGGCGGGGGCGGCCCAACAG
>NW_005841897.1:1381638-1383645 GCF_000455745.1 Alligator sinensis | reverse complement strand
GGGCCCTGCCGCAGTGTGCTCCAGGTTGGAGGCAGAGCTAGGACTGCTGCCACCATGTAGCTGGTGCTGCCATAGCAACTTCCTCATGCCCCAGCCCAAATCAGACCTGCAAGAAACAGGGCAGTCTCGATCCAGTCCAGGGCACAAGGTGAATTTGACAACCATGCTGTTCTTGAATACAGGCTACTTAACTCTTTTCTTCAGAAATAAGCAGCAGAACTTTTGTAAAACTGGGGTTTTATTATGGTTCCCTTTTCTTACTGAAACTGGGGCTTCTCCTGTGCCAAGCACCCAGCCCTTAATGAGAATTACCAATACAGAGGCCACCCGATGTCTCTTTTCTTATTACATTAAAAAGAACAGTGTCATTATGAAAGTAACTCAAGCAAGATGCAAAGTGATGGCAGGGTATGCATGCATGGGTCTATGCTGGGTATACAAAGAATATGAATACACAAGTAGAGAGATAGTTTTGTTAGGTCCACACAGCACAACAGCTTCATGAAGCATTTATCCACGTTTTTTATTGAGATGTAATGTTAGAAATTGAAAAATAAAACCAAAGCACTCACTGCTACTGTTGTCTATGGAAAGAATGCCCCCTTACTATTAGTGATAATTTGAGCCATCCTAACATTGAGCTAAAACACAATTCAATTTCAAATACCCATGAGTGATCCTTGTTCCCCATTCAAATTCTCTTCCCCAGTCCTTTCCTCAGTGCAGAGGGGGTGGGGGTTAGGGTGAAAGGAAACGTGGCTGAAGTACAGCTGCACTCTGCTAAGCCTTGGTGGCAAACTGGCATTTGAGAGGCACTGTATGTGGGTATAAATCTAGAACAGGCTTGAGGCTGCGCTGAAATACTTCAAGGGCTGGCCCAGCTCAATTAGTAACAAAAACAAAGGTGGCCTAAAGCCATTGCTCTTTCCCCACCTCAGCTGAGTTGCACTAAGGATTTGATCTATAATCACATCAGCCATGAGCTCTAGGGCATTTCCACATGCGTTTCTGATGTGGCACTGGGAGCTTTTAATTAGTAAGCCATGCTAATTAAAAAGCACCCACGCATCATGTGCATCAGCGGTGCAACATGTCCCCACACTAAGAAAATGGCGGCAGTGTGCTTTGAACTAAACCACATTGAATGTGTTTTAGTTCAAAGTGCACGCCACCATTTTCTCAGTGTGGAAGTGCACTGTGCCACCGATACATGTGACACATTAAGGCTGTCAGAGCACGTCAATTTACGTGTTCCTGCAGACTTGATTAATCAAGTCTGTTCTGACACGCTGGATTTCCAGTGCATTGGAGCAGGCTCCCTGCATGTGTGTAAGTGCCCCTAGAGACAAAGAGATGCAATCAAGCAATCTGAATGCAAGCAGGGAAGCCAGAAACTCTAGCAAGCCATGAGGAGTTATATAACCTTGAACAAATTACTGGACTCTTGTGCCTCACTTTGTCTATAAAATGGGGATGACTGTTGTCTCACACAAGGTGCAACAAGGATTCATGAGTTCACAGAATCATCAAAATGGAAGGGACTTCCAAGAGATCACCTAGTCCTATTGCCTGCACCCAGTCAGGATCAAGCATAGCTAGTATTGGCAAAGCAGCTTTCACTACTGTTGCAGTTATGGGAAGGCAACATATAGATGGCCACACTGAAATAAGACTTTCAAATTAAAACTAACTTAAATAAGGATACTTACATGGCACAGACAGGTATGTACATGTAACACACATACACTGCGCATTTACCTAATGATCCATGAGAAGCTGATGTCCCCAGGAATGTGTTTTCTGATTGGCTTAAGTGTCCCTGGGGCTGATGGAGGAAATGCGATGATAAGCTGACCGGTGGAGAAGGAGAGGCAGAGTGAAAGGAGGCAGAACTTCCAAGGGACCCAGGGATATTGACAGGAGCGGAACTTTGCAGCAAACTCCCACCTGGACAAAGAACACACAAAGAGGATGGGATGTATGACCATGAAGTGTGAGCCAGAGCAC
>NW_005841897.1:1371730-1381628 GCF_000455745.1 Alligator sinensis | reverse complement strand
GGAATGGATTTCCCTTTCCTCACCAAAAGGGGAGCCCTGAGGATTCTCACCATTTCCTTTACTTTACATCCCTTCTCCACATTCATAAGGAGGTTTGAAGCCACCATCCTTCTGGCCAAGTAGGACCAGACTTGACTCCCTCCAGAGTCCACCAAAATTTCTGGTTAACTGGTAAAAGCAGGAAGATGCACTGCCTTCAGCGTCTGATCTTACCCCCCTGCAGAAGTCACAGTCCCTAGCAGCCGATGCAAGATCATTTATTTTAGGTACCAAGCAAACAGCTTTTGAAATAGAAATTCACTTCTAAAATATTCTATTCCTATAGATCTCCTGTTGTCACCAAGATACTGTGTGTGTGAACAGGTGACCACCTTAGCAATCTAAAATGAATAACTGTCTTCAGTTGTACTGGAAACTTGGATTTAACAGTAACAGCACTGACCTCCCCAGAACATCATACTTTCCATACAAAATAGTTCAATCTCCTTCTGTTGCAGAGATAGCTCCAAAGAGCTTTCAAGCCCTCTCTCTCTCTCCAATCTGGGCTGCTGTTTTCCACCTTAAAAGGCTAATGTTTGACAACTGGTCTTGAAGGAACTATGGACAGGTCACCACTAATTTATCCCATATTTCTTTTCCCTGTATGCTTCCAATAGTGGATTGTGGCAGGAACTACATTTCCAGTGTACGCAGAAACTGGACTCTCAAACCAGTTGGTTGATGGAATCATTCAGTGAATTGAATTTGGTTCCTTGGAATATTGTTTACTCAAGTTCAGTTCTAAGCAGTAGCTAGGCAGGCAAATGATAGTCATTAATGCAGCCAATGTTCTTTCCCACAGTGGAACCTGCTTTATTGAGTAACAGATGTCAGCAGCTAGGCACCAAAGGCATTGTTAGAGTCACAAGTTACTTAGCTTTCACCTAGAGAGCCACCAAAAACTAGTAAAATGGACCTTGGCTTAAATGTCACATGCAAAAGATGGGAAATCTACCATGCGTACCAACAGAAAGTCATGTACAGCCATGTGACCCTGTGATAGTACAAGACTACTGTCAGGTCACTGTTTTACTTTTATTAAGATTTCTCACCACGGCACAAGTTGCTGTATTTTGGGTTAGTTTTACATCTATCAGACCCACTGATATAGACTGTCTGGATCCAGGCACAGCAGCCAATAAAAAAAAAGCCATTCTTAGAAATAATCCTAAGACACCCAGGAACAGTGGCAGGTGCTCAGTGCTGGGAGACGGTAAGAGTGGTCTTTTGCGCTGAGGATTCTCACTGGTTGAATAGGTTAATCACCATCCAATAAATATTGTGTTGGGGCTGACTTAAGAGTTTTTTTGGGTTGATTCAGGCTAGCTGATATGGCAACACTGCTTGGCAGAAGATGAAAGAAAGCGCTGTTGCTTTCATGTACCTATCATGATGCCACTTGTGTGGGGCACTGTGCTGCTGTCAAATGTCTTCTCCAGGGCAGCCACTCCGAATTCATTCAGGTCCAGGTCGTCCAAGGCAGACTCTGCCAGACACAGAGGTACCAATTATGTTACGAAGGACCAAAAGCTTCAAGAGATAGGGTGGCCTACACACCCTACATGCAAAGGAGAATTTAGGCTGTATCAGATTGTCTCATACAGCCTCTCTCACCAGCCTGCGCAGTGCCATTGTTAGATGATTCGGTAGCAGCCCAATAAGCAGCTTTCCTTTTGGTTTCTATGGTCTGATCTGCGTCCCCGTGATTCTCTACAAACTTATTCCCGACTGTTGCATGAAAACTGAAATGTAAGTCTGAAATAACAGCCATACAGGCAGATTCCTCCCACACCCATGCACTGGTGTTTTGTTCTGCCTAGACTATTCAACAGCACTTGCCCATTTTCTAGCTGGTATTTTATTACTTATGTACTGAACAGAGGCTCTGGAACACGACAGCAACCAAAGCAGCACTGCAAAGCCAGTCTGAGGTTCAAAGACAGAGTAAGGGACAAAAGCTTACATGGCACCTGTATGTTATATCTACGTGTTATCCAGATGTACCTCAAGTCATCACAGACCATTGTCTACATAGCTTTGTCCCAAACAGGCCTACTTGTTTGTATTCTTACTTTTATTGTTATAATTCACTGACAGCAAAAATGTTACGTCGTGGAATGCATGATAAATAATTTTACTTCAACAAAAGTAGCGATTTCCCTGCTATTGGAACCTTCTGCTCTACTTTTCGTGGGGCTTGTCAGATCTACATGTGGGCTTCTGGAGGATGGATGCTCACAATCTCATTGCTGCCGTCTCTCTCTCACTTTAAAATCCTCACACAAAAAATAAAAAGGTGTAGCAATAGAGAATGCCATTTCCCATACAGCATATGTTTCAGCTTAATGAAGCTTCTTCAACAAACCTAAGCCTAAAGCCCTATGCATCACTCAAAGCTCATTAAGTGCTATTTGTTGTGCTTAAGTGGCACTTAAGTGATGCAAAATGCTTGGGTTGGTCTTCTGTACAGGGGGAATTTCATCCATAATGACTTGTGGAAAATGCTTGGCCAGCCCCACTCAAGAGAAAAATCCTCAAGTCTCAAGGATTGGCCACCACGAGGGAAGAGCAAAATAAAGAACTGGAGAGCACAGCTACAGCCCTGCTCCTCATGTTTCCAGCTGTCATAACCAGAGATCTTCTTTTGAGTGCCTTATTAATACAAATAAATAGGCTGTATTACCTATAACAGACTCCACTGTGTCGCTGGTTGGGTAGAAAGGAAGGGCATTGGCATTCATGCCTGGTATGCTGCTGGTGCCTGCAGGGCTTGGTGGGGTTGCAGCCAGACTGGAGGTGATGCTGGAGGAGATGCTGGAAGTCAGCGGGCTGCCCACCGGGAGAATCCCCAATATGTCCTAAAACAAAAGATTTAAAGGGGAAGATAACTAGTAAAACATCTTGGCAGAAGAATCACGTCAGTAACATCTAGAAATACATATCAGAGAGTCTGTCCCTATCTGCTTCCACTGTGACAGATGGTTATGATCACTGAGGGGGAAGTGCCAGGGGAGAGATGAAATATTGAACCAAAATAGTTAGAAGTCTGTTTCTTGTCAGAGTTACAAAGATCCTTCAGGCCTCACTGATATGGACTCAGAGGTTACATACAGTTATATGTCACTCAGTCACCTGGTCAGACTTCTGAGTCTAAGCAAATGCTCTGGAAACGGGCTCTAAATCCTCTTTACAGGACCCTGCTTCTGTGCAATAGTCTAGAACTGTTACTGCTCTGAGCCCACAGGCCTGGTCCTTGCCCTACAAGTCTTCAGAAACCCCTGGGGAATCCCTCCCCCTAAATCAGATAATCTCTGTCCTTAACAGCCCCCAACTCTCTCCAGCCTGTTGTTGGCTTCTCATAGATTCACTTGGCTTCATGGATCTGGCTGGCATTCTCACTCAGAGCCTCGTTGCCATTACCGTACCTGTTTGGGCTGCAAGAGGGGCTGCTCTTGGCTCCTGTGTTCCAGTGAATGGGATTTCATTTTCGCCTGCTGTAGTAAACAAACAGAGCAAAGATAAGTTGGGGGAGTTCAGCTAAATTCAAAATAGCCAACTGCTGACTTTTGGAGAGACCACAAAGGAGGTATATGGACCCTCTCCCTCTTTCAGGCTGCCCTGCATATTTTAGGATCCAAAAACCCAAGTGAAGGTGTCTACAGAACTCAGAACACCCCAATCCGTTTGCCCAATCCATATAAAATATCCCCCTCAACGTTATGGAATGAATAAATCTGCATTTAAGTTCATTAGCCCTTCATTAACATGAACCACTTCTTAAGAATACAAGACCAAGTATGGATTTCTTTCCATTGCCAGAAATAGCAAACAGGAGGGTTGATGAGCTAACAAAAGAGGCAGAATTAGTATAATTTCACACACTGCATTTTTTCTAACTTCTGGAACTTATTTTTACCACAGACTACGTATCTTTTTCTCAAACTCTTCCAAACAAGGCCCCCCAAGCAGGACTCCTTAGTTTTCAGAGGAGATGGACAAGAGGTGACATTACAGAGGAGCATGAAATTAAAGGGCAGAGGAGAGCAGCAGGATCTCCAATTTTCCTCTCTCACTAACAAAGAGAATAAAGGGACACTTAATACAATCAAAAAGCAGCAAAATAAAAACCGATTAAAAAATGGTTTCCTTGAATGTAGGGGCCCTGGTCAAAGCCTCAAGATAAACCTAAGGCCAAATGATTCTAAAATGGAGGGGGTCTCTCTATAGAAAACATATTCTTTCTTAAGTGAGTTCAACCCTCTGGAATCAAAGCATACCGACTCCGATTCAAAACTGCTAGGGTCAGGAAGACACTGCCCTCCTGAGCATGTCACTATAGCACGAGCCATTGCTGATTTAGCAGATGTACTCCTGTCTTTTCCATGATAAAAAGCAGAAGAATGATGAATTACATGTCACAGGGGAGGGGGTGAAACAGCACCAAGGGTTTGCGCAGGTTATGGTAGGACCCTTCTACTTTAGAAAAAATATTCCAGAAAAAGGTCATTCATTATTTTAGCACAAGTGTGAAGAGAAGAGGAAAAGCAAGCAGCAGGCAGACACAGACATGATGCACAATAGCAGTGTTTATGATGAAGCACTCTCCTGATGTGATCTGCCTTGACTCTTGGGCTCACTCAGTGGGTGGGAGCTTATGTATTAGCCAAGAAAAATATCCCGATGAGAATAATGAATGAATGCTAAGGAAGAGCCCTTTAACCAGGCTGGGGAAAGAACAACAGCAGAGTGAAGAATTCCTTCCTTGTTTTACTTAATTAATTGATTATCCCTATTTAATTACATGCCCAGAAGGGATCAAGGCCTGGCAAATAGGCACTTGAAATATGGATGTAGAGATCTTTCTAAGTACCAATTACTCATGCCTGCCTGAACAACACACAGACAGTATGCAGCCAAATTGCAGCTGAACTGATCTCAGGCTTGTCTTCCTGCGTGTGGGACAGAAACGGCATTACATTAGTGCCTCTGAATGTGTGTGATAACATGCCTGCTAGATTATCCAACGCATCTCTACCCTGTTGACGCTCATCCGAACGCAAGATGTGCTATAAGCAGGTGTCAGAAGCTGAAGTGGAGGCACGCGCATGCACAGTCCCCCTCCCCCTGCTGAGAAGGCTCTTGCCAACATATGTGGCAATGTTACAGCTGAGCCTCAATGAAGGTTTTTCCAACGTGTTTCTGGGCCAGCCCCATTTCTGCAACCCTGAATTTGGAGTCATATCTGTTTAAAATAAAGGAGGTTGATTGTCACAGCCATGCTTTTATCTCTGCCTGTGGTAGTAAAGGAAAAAAACCCTATGAATAATATTACACCAGTGACAAAAAAAGCAGAGATATTAAAAGAAAATGCTGAAATCTTTGCTGCAACTCCCACTGCTGAAGTGTGGGGAAGAAAAGAACAGTATAAATTAATGATGAAATCCAGAAAATAAACTGCACACGTGACACAGAACACACTTACTGTGTGCCACATGTTTGTATTTCTCTAGCACCTCTCATGCAAGACTCTTGGAGGCTTTTATAATATAGCTGGTTGGAAAATGAAACAAACAGCTAAGATTTGGAAGGGGTGTTTTAGGGCCCTGCTTTCCTACTTCAGCCTTGCAAAAAACTCTCCACACAACCAAAAAGCAGTAACACAAAACACATGAATTCCTTTCATCCCAGTCCACTGTGAGATAAATGAAATAGAACCACTATTTAAATACCAACATTATTAAACATCAGTGGGACTTTGGGATGATTTGCAGTTCTTGAAACAAGAAAAACAATCAGAACACTTCTATTTAGGACATGCCTATTGGGAGGTAGGTGCATAATTTTAGATACCAGTACACGCACATTTTTACTTTCTGCACTTCCAGGGCTTTGGCTCAGTTCTTAACATGGTCACTATTGCAGTCAGTTCTCTAGTACAGCCTGGACCACTTGTATCTAAGTGGCTTCCAACCTACTTAATTTACAGTGAGCTGCCAGTTTCAAGATGAGCAACTCAGCTCTTTGTTGCAGCTTGTATTTCAAAGGGTTGCTGCTTCTCCATGCAGCTAAAGCACAACAGTGATCCCACACAGCTGACTGGAGAAGCAGTGCAGTAAAAGAAGTAGCAAACAGCTGGTACACCTCAGCAGTCCCACACAGCTGTTTGGTGTGGCTTTGTATACTCCCAGGTAGTTCACAAACCCTATGCAAAGAAGAATGCGAATACGGGAGGAGTAAAGGAGAGAAGCGACACTGGGGCCAGTATCCAGTGCCAGAAGAGGAAAACAAATGGAGTGGCTAGGAAGAAAAAAAAATGAGGCTCAGCTTTTGGCAGACTGAGTTTGTGAGGGCAGCTGGACAACCATGAGTAAGCATGAGATAGAACGAACAAAGGGAGATTGAGAGAGAAGGGGGAGAATTATAGTAATTGTGCACTTCATTTGTTCCCAGGGGGAAGGAATCAGGCAACTTTTTTCCGCCCCGTGAACCTCTATACTGACCTGGCATTTGAAGCTCTTCAGATACTCGGCCCCCACCTGATCCTCTCGTTCAAACCCTGGTGCCTTCTTGTAGCTGCTGGCTGCTGTCACAGAGTCTGTGGGAAAACCAATACTCTCTAGGCTGTGCGGTTTACCAATGGCACCAGGGGGAGATCCACATATATTAGATGGGCTTCCAAGGCTGCTGTTCCTACAAAGAATCTAACAGAAGGAAATGTCCAAACCATTAAGGGAAAAGCCAAACAGTCACTAGCACCAAGTCATATAGGAAATGATTCCTAAGGCTTCCAACACTCACTTCCTTGTTTGTGCATCCACTTCATTGATGATCAGTACAAGATGAGCATATTCTGAGTAAGTGTTTGTGCACCAGCTGCACAGCCAGTAGGGGAAGCACAAAATACTGATTCTGGGCAGGACCCCTCAATATTGCTCAGTAGACCTGTGCGAGTAGGCAGCAATCCGATCCAGCTTCGGATCTGGCTGCTTTGGATGGCTGCGATCCAATCCGGAGCTCCGGATCGGGTTTCCACCTCGATCCGGCCGAAGCGGCTCCGAAGCTTCAGAGCCGCCTCGGAGATCCAGCCACAAGGTATAAGGGGGAATCAAAGAAATATCTATAACTTTGTTTTTTCTCCGAATTGGATGAATCTTGCCGGGATGGTAGCCTCTGCTGAGAGCATGAAACCTGCCAAGTTTCAAGGAGATCGGTGCAGGGGTTTGGGTGGGGGGGAACTGCACCTCAAGCTGCGGACAAGCAAAACTCATGCAGTGTGTGTTAAGGCGCAGCGGGGTGACAGCTGCAGGGATGGTGGCCCCTGCTGAGGCCACAACGCTTGCCAGCTGTGGAGATGGGTGCAGGGGGGCTCTGGGGCCCTGCACCCCTAGCTGCTGACACACAAAACTTGTGCCAAGACTGTCTCTGTCTTGGGGCAGTTGATTGTCTGTATGGATTCTTTCCTCTCCTTAGCCTGGTTTTGTAGGTGCCAATTGCTGCTTATTATTAAGCAGTCGTTATGTAGTAGCTAGGTCCTGTGTATTGAGCTGGTCCCCGAGTGAATCATGATTGATTGATTGGTAACTGGTAACACTGTAGCTTAGCAGCCAGGCCTGCAGCAGCCCAAGACAGAGAAAGTCAGTCCCACAAGCACACACGGCATGAGTTTTGCTTGTCTGCAGCTTGAGGAGCAGTTCCCTGCAAACCCTGGCTCAGTAAGAGCTACCATCCCTGCAGTTTTGAGCCCCCAGTGTTGTAACACATAGGCGTGACAGGAGTTTTGCTTTCAAGAATTTGGGGTGCTGTTCCCCCCCAAACCCCTGCACCAATCTTCTTGAAACTTGGCAAGCTTCATCCTCTCTGCAGAGAGTCTACCACCCCTGAAAATTTCATCCAAATCGGACAAAAAACAACAAAGTTATAGATAATTTATTGTTTCCCCATTATACCCTATGGCCGGATCTCTGAGGCGGCTCCGAAGTTCTTCGGAAGCTCCGAACCGCTTCAGGAAGCCGAACGAGGCAGCGCTTCCACCCAGACGGGTTGCTTCGGACCCTGAAGCGTCCAAAGCTTCTCCGGATTCGAAGCTCTGTCCGAAGCCTCGCACAGCCCTCTTGCTCAGCAATGGAGTGGTGCATTTAGCACAATGATTCTTAACCTGAGGCTTTAGGGCTACTGGAATTCCACTGGGGCTTGCAGATGATTCACTGAATTCAAGTCTAATCAATCTTATTTTCCTCAGGCTACTATATGATCCAGGAACACAATTTGAAATCTGTGTACACTCTTTAAATCTGTTAGCCAAAGCAGCAAAAGAAACACTAGCAAGGACACATCCAAAAGGGGTGAAGTGGTACACTTACACCCCTCTTTGATTCCTGCCCCACCGAAACTTCAAAACCAACTACCTAGGAGAGGCAGCAACCTTTCTATTCAGAAGTGCTGAGGGAGTCAACTGATTTGTGGCTCATTATAATCTCTTTGATTCCTGCTCACCTCAGGTGCTAATGACCCACTCTCCTTTTTAATGGTCTTGATGTTCCATTATTCAAGTTATCCTCTCTTCTGTGGTTCTGATGCCTGTTAACCATTGGGGGTAACATCTCTCTTCTGTTTCACAGCCCTAGTCTTTTTAGTTCTAGCTAAAAACCTTAACTCAGGTGTGGTAACATTAACTCAGGTGAACATTAACTTAATTGTGGAAATGACTGACTGCAAAGTGTTGGATGCACTGTCAAGATACTCTAGATTTTGTTTTGCGAATCAGAATTAGAGATGTACATTTAACAGTGGTGACTACAGAACTCAGTATTTTTTGATAACTATAAAATACTATAAAACAGTATTTTTTGACAACTTTTGCCCAGCTGTTGTTTTTTTAAACTTAACAATCTAGCAAACTAGTGCACATTCCAATAAAGTTATATTCATTATTGTTTTGATCTTAAATGGAATAATACAGGCCTAAGCCCCTAGCATATTAGTAAAGCTTCTTTTTACCTGCAGAAAAATGTGTCTTCTGTTATATGTGATGTCGCACCACACCATCTGCCCCCCCCCCACACACTTTTTTTCAAAATCAGATAGCTGCCCATTAACACTCAAGCCTGTGTGCATTATATGAATGCTACTGTTCCACCTTGGAGCTGTAACTCTTGAAAATCCCAGCGTAGACAATGCCCAAGTACCTACACAAATGTTAAAACAGGGGCTTCCAATATTTACTTCACTGGGCAACAATTGTGCATCACAACTGCACTTATTGCAGGATGATGTTTGCCATGCAGAGGGGGTCACAGACTGCAGTGGATGGAGTGGAAGTGAACATTACAGAAAGAGCATCTTCAGGGGCATTAGTTGTTCATTTTCCTTAGAAATCAGGTATCTGCCTCGCTTCTAAAGGAAACTGCTTAGAACCATGTTTATGCACAGTTGTTGCTACCAGAGTTTCAAATGTAGCATGGAGAATGCTGAGAGCATCCTACAATATTTTGATTTTTCACACAGGCTGTCTGCTGTTCTCCCTCCCTGACAGTCACAAAGTCACTACTCACTGTGGTGGAGGTGGGGCTAGTTGGCAGGGTTCCTGTTTTATTCCACACCTATGGTACAAATACAAAACAGAAGAGGCCATATGAGGCTAGTTGCAGCCTGGCTTATTTTTCCATGGATTAATTAGTCATATAAAATTATCATCAGCAAAGCCATATTTGTTTGCAAGCTACATGCAGACACCCCATGGAGTGATGAAATGACAGAGACATGTGTTGCCTTTTGGCTTGCATTCTTGGATTAGGAAAGACACTGTTTTAAAGACTAAAGACTTCCAAAGAGAGAAAAGGCCTCCCCCAGTCATCAGATA
>NW_005841897.1:1360038-1371720 GCF_000455745.1 Alligator sinensis | reverse complement strand
CTTTCACAGCATTCAGACAGCACATTCACAGGGGAAAAAAAATTTCCCCGCTGTACTCTACAATGTTATTTAACTAAGCAAAAATAACAGATCTAGTCTGTCCCAAAAATCTGGCTGGCTGTTCAAGATACAGTCACTTTTTGACAAACTTGGAACACTTTCAGAATAATGGCTTTAGACTTTGAACTTGAAAAATGTCTCTTTTCACAGGGGACTCTTAAAGGATTTCAACTTCTCTAAAACAGTTTAAAATTTGCAATTGTGATTTAAGCTTTTGCTATTCTCGCTCTTCAGTCTTTGTCAACAGTTTGGGGAGATTACAAGCTCCAAGGGGGCTTGGTAAAAATAGGCAAAGCCTAAGCAAACTTAAAAAAAAAGAATTGGAAAGAAAGAGGTTGTGTTGCACTCATGTCACTATGTTGTCCACTTATAATTGCAAGTCTTTTATGCAGAGACCTGTTTTCTCATAGAGAAATCTAAAGTGCCTAGCACACTTCAGGAGCTATATAAAAGCTTAAACAGGCTTAGCCTTCCTTAGGGAAATAGATACTCCATAATATAATGTTGTGTGCACAGCCTAACCCTGAGATTTTGCCAACTTAAATGTAGGTGTAAAGGTGATTCTGGCTTAAGGTCTGAATGACAGTACATGGAAAATGAAGCCCTATGTTTGTTTCCAACGAGGAGGAAACTAGACAGAAGAACTACTGCAAGACACCACTGACTATCTCCTTTAAGTACCTCAATCAAAAAACTTGTCAAGAGAAAGAAAAGCCACATTTTATAGGAGAAGGGTTAGTTCCTACTTCTAAGGCTGAAACTTATGTCGCATCCCATGTGTGGAAGGACTGAGCTGACAGCCAACCAAAGTCAAATCCTTTATGCCTAAGGGTACTGTATTTGCCTCCTTTGGAAGACACTGGTACACTAACAGAAGAAAATGCTGGTTTGTGAAACATAGGCAAGGGCTTCCCAGTAGCATTACATACATTGCTAAGATCTGGGGCATGCGGACTAGAAGGGCTGACTGGAACAGAATCGCCGGCAGCTGATGGCATATACATCACAGGGCCTGCTTGTGTTGGGCTAGATACAGCTGAGGATGGCTGTAAGTCTTCATTGAGTGGAGGCTCTGTAAGAAAGGAAATGGGCAAGTAATGTCACTCAAAGCTGTGTGAATGGCCAGGAATCACAAGATGTCTGGGAAGAGCAACTATATACATCTCTAGCTACTAACTCTGCACAGGGAAAATTTCATGAGTACCTATTTTTAGGCAATGTAGAAGCAAGAACAAAAATTTTATCTGGCAAAGCAAGCATTTCTCATCTTATAATCCTTATATTACTTTCTCCCTAGTTCTGCACAATCTGCTGTTCCGTATCCCAGTACTGCCTCTTCCTGTAATAACAGGTTTGCAAAGTGAACTGCATACTGTACATCTAGGGTGCCCCATGCTAACCAAGGGTTTTATCCATGCTGTACACATAAGCAATTGATTTATTATAAGTAGGTACAGTGAGTGTGTGCGAGTGTGTACACACCCCCACTATTTCTCAAAGGTAGACCTTACAGAAATTGGTAGTGTGTAAAAAGCCATGGAATTGCTCACTTTTTAAAACATCCTTTATACACAGAAAAGACTAATGTTTCTGTTGTACTGATCCAAAATATCACACAGGCCTCAGCACCATATAGTTATCAGATGCAATATTTATCAGCATGATTTCAAAGAGGTTCAGAAAAGGTCAGACTTCTCACTGCAGCCCAGTAAAAAAAAAAAAAAAAAAAAAAAAAAAAAAAAAAAAAAAAAAAAGGATGCTGATGCTCTCTTGTGTTAAATATATTCTAGTTTAAGCTCAAGAAAGCTGCTTGGATTTTTGTTTCTTCAACAGAGCAAGATTGTAGTGCAGAGCTGTAGTAAATTTTTATGTCTGTCTGCAAGACATGTGCATTTTAAAACCAAGAAATCAATTTGAGCAGACAACTACTTCTATGTTACAAAGGACTTTACTTACTGTAGGGAAAATGTCTTCACGGATTGGGAGATAGACTAGATAAGCCTGTGGGGTTTTGTCATCTGTAACATTTACAGGCCAGATGCTCAGCTATTGTAAATCAGCATTTTTACAAGAGCCTGATAATCTAACCTTATTTTGTATAAATATCAAAACCGTTTATTTTAATTCTCAACTGTTGAAACACTTCTGAAATACACATTGCAAAGATAATACAAACAAGCAAATGTGTGGGATGTGAATTCAACTTGATCTTCAGCTTTCACCTTGGGAAGAAAGGTATTACAGATCCCACCCTGGGGACAACCATGAGAAATTAAGACAATAGTACCCAAACTGGTCACAGAAGATCAGTACCGCTTTAAAGGAGTATAACTGGAAGTGCAGTATTATGGCTGGGAGTAAGGCATCTCTTAAGATAAAAAAAACAGACAACATATAGACAATCGGATGGGATGGGATATTTGCTATTCAATAAAATCTTACTTTCTCCCAAGTTCAGTGTCTTTCTGGTTTGATCTTATAAGTGAAGTCATAATTCTGTTTTGCTCCATTTAAAATCCACTGATCGCCAAGCAAGTGGCAAAACCAGAAGTGCACTTCCACCAGCACTTTCGGTTTCGCGGCTGGTGCTTCCAGGGGGGTGCATGGCTGACCTTAGGTGGTGCATGTGCACCCCCCCATGCATCGCCAATGAATTCAGGAAATCCTGAATCCTCTGAGGCAAAATGAGACTAATTAATTTGTGGCATGCAGTTCAACTTCAGGCAAAACAGAAACAGCAGAAGTGTTAAAAAAAATTGACAAAGAAAAAAAAAAAAAGACACATATGCCTTTTAATTCAGTTGTGACATAGGTTTAACCATGTAAAGAAGAGCTACACTTGCTCTGTTCTAAGTAAGGAGGACTGGTCAAGTGAGAGATAAGATAGGGAAAGATGCTTCAAAAGTCAAAGCAATGAGCATCCCTGGCTGCAGCCTTAGAAAATATACATCCCCTTCAGTTATGTTTTACACCTCCGACTGGCATTCATGATTTGAAAGGAAGCATCCAAGTTAATCTTTGTTTTTGAAAATGCAAACAGAAAGCGTTCCCTTTGTGGTCCCAAGCATCATCCTGTCTACTCTGGCCTGAAGCACCAGACCTAAAGCTACCTCATAAACGGCTACAACGTCACAGAGATGAGAGGAGTCAACATACGTTCTACATGTGCAAAGGCACAGAAGGGTCCTCGGGGACAGCTGCCAGACTGCTGCATGTCATTGCACTTAGTAGATTTGTAGATCTGAAAGAAAAAAAAATGAAACAGATGTGGTAAGAAGAGACAAAGATGAGCAGCTGAGGTAGGGAAACACCTTGCATGGATTCCAGAGTGAAATAAAACCAGAATCAGAAGACTCCAACAAACATCTCAGAATATCCATTTCAATGCTTTGCTTTAAAGAAAGAAAGATAAAAAAACAAAACAAACACACTGGAGCTCTGCAAACATCAGCTATTGCTCCAGCAAAGACAAGCTCACCTAAAGGTTTTTATTTACCATTGATGGCCATTCAGTCTCCCAGTAATTTCACAAGAAATTCCTGGGGAGAAAAATGGTAAGTTACAGCCTGACAAGGAAAACTGGCAGATGATAGGCAAGGAGATTATGCCCTCATGTTCAGCAGCAAAATGATCAGTTGCGGACAATGCTCATCAGAGAGGGATCCTATTCCTAATCTGGTGGTGAAGCTGGCTATCTGACAAAACCATTTTCAACACACTGATACAACTGGGACCAGGACCTGGTCTCAGCCATGCTTTCGGTAATTGTGGTCAAAAGGGTTTGGGTGTGATTGGCTCCTCTGCTAGTGCATTCACAGGACAGGTTTATGCAGATCCAGGGGCTCGGTGTCTGTCAACAACTGATCATGTCCCTAGTGAGGACAAACTGATTAGCTCACCTGTGATCCCATTCAACATGTATCCAAGACAGACTGTGCACTTACTTTCCTTTTTTCACTTACACGTATGTTTCCTCTCTCTATCTTTTCCCCAAAACTTTTCTAGAGGGGCCTTCTGCTAGAGAAGGGAAGATGATGTCACATGAGGAATCCTGCTGAGTGGAGTTCTCAATCATTCCCAATAAGCTTCTTCTGCATTT
The DNA here is from genome assembly GCF_000455745.1 of Alligator sinensis. Classification (NCBI taxonomy): domain Eukaryota; kingdom Metazoa; phylum Chordata; order Crocodylia; family Alligatoridae; genus Alligator; species Alligator sinensis. The sequence goes on along the minus strand of NW_005841897.1, from coordinate 1,367,561 downwards.
CAGGACCAAGTTGCAAGCAGCTCATCATTCCCTTCTTTGGCTTGATGGCCAGACACATGCTGCTTATCTTTGTCCATAATCCCAGAATTATCTTGCTACTTCAGTAATATCCCAAATGCAAAGGCAATGTTACTGTACCTCTGGGTGAAACTGTTGTTCTGTGCGAGTGTGACAGTATTGGCATGCGTCTCCATTTTCACACTTAGTAGGATCTCCCCACTCATCTCCATGTTTCACACTTGGGCAGGGTGATGATCTGTGTCAAGAAAGGGCAGTGGAAGATGTCAGTCATACAGCAATTGCTGGGACATTCAGCACTGACTCCTGACAGTTTCCTCTGCTGTACACACTTTATTTGCCCTCTTGCTGCTCCTCCTGTATGGATGGCCCCATTGCCTTTTCAATTCTTTCCCAGATGTTTCTGTAACGTTTATTCCCTCTACAGGCTCCCTAATGAAAGGGTTGTGTTTTATTTCAGCATTCAAGACTGAAACTTGACTTGAACTCAAACAGTTTGAGCACATTAGTATTGATATGATTAGTGGTAAAGGTAGGGGTTTGCCTTCTGTTGCAGAGCTATGTGCCCATATAACGTTAGGGAGTTACCTGGCTAATTCTGAAACATGTGGCACTTCAGACTAGTCTATTTTTCCAGGGTTACCAGGTGACCATGGGAAAAAGGGCTGCATCAGGTCACCAAGGAAAATGCTCACTTTTTATCCCTGCTCAAACCTCTTCCGTTTCCCAGTTTGCATTCTTGATATGCCAAAGTTCCCCCGCTCTTGAAGGTCTTACTCATTCCCTCAATAAACAGCAGGGGGAGGCAGACAACACCAGCAACAGAAACCAGTACTGACCAGCCAGACACAGCAGCTGAATGGGGAAGATGGAGGGGTGGGAATTGTGAAACACTCCATTCACTGACAGAGGGATAGTCCCTCTTTCAGTTCTTGCCCAAAGGCACAGAGAAGAGCTGCAGAAATGGGAGGGGCCTTCTGCTAGAGAAGGGAAGATGATGTCACATGAGGACTCTCAGGTCGGATCCAGACACGCAGGCACGTGCAGTTTGTAGCACAGCAAACCTCTTTGCGGTGCCACAAACTGCATGTGTTGCATGTTAAGCCATGCATGGCGCTGCTAATTTGCAGTGCGGGGGGAAAAATGTGGGTCCCACATCAATAAGGAGTGCGAGCCAGACAGCACTAAAGAGCTCACCTTGCAATCCTAATTATTGTACACAAGAGGATAGCATGATGATTTTAACCCGCTTCCCGTTAAGCCTGTAAAAACCACAACCTTTATTCCTGCCTATCAACTCAACAGCAGCAACACTGTTGCTGAGAAATGATTTCATACTTGCCAAAGGTTTGACAGCAATTCCTTGGCTTGTATCTATAATACCTGGGATTCCAAAGTGGTCTTCCACACACCTACTAGCCAGACCTAGGACAATTTAGTTCAGGTGAGGTCAGGTGGTTTCAGATTCATATGCCTGCTTATACAACTTTGTTTATAAACTTATTAAATTCACCCCTTCACGTTATTTTTTTCTGTATCAATTTTTTAAATAAGGCTCTCTCTCATGATGATGGTTATGATGATAATATCATTATTATTATCACCACCACCACCATCATCCTAATTAACAAGAGGTCCAGTTCACAGCAAGGAGAACAGAGTGCAACATGATATGATAAAATACTTATGCATTATAACATGGTACGCAACATAGCTGGGCATTCATTGCTGGTCCTATCTACAAAGGGATCTCTAGGTGTGGAGACTAGTGCGATCCCAAATCACACAGCGCAGAAGACTTGTCAGCAAAGCTATGAGGACGGGCTAACAGTGTTATGCAAATGCAAGGCACCTGCGCAATCCTTCATTCTTAAAGGCAGAACATGAAAAGCCTTCAAGGATACCTGTACTTGTGTTTCCTTGGGCTTCTTCTTCTATCTTTACTGTTGTGGTAGTAGGGGCAGGCGTAACCCTGGCGACAAAGCCGGGGGGGTTTCTTGCATTGTTCTGTCTTGTAGTTTCCCAACACGTACGTTGTGTCTGTGAAGGAAGTGACTGGTTATTTGCAGTTGACAAGTGCTTTGCTACTATGCAAAGAACTTTGTGGGGAATGTGCACTCCAAGAACACTGGACTACAGGCCCTTGTAGGATCCCAGGGGGACTCACCTTGCCACCTTGGCTCTTCACTGAGTATTTTCTCTATCATAGCGTGGCTAGCGGCAACTGCAGACTGACCCTCTATGCCACCCTCTGATGTGGTCTGACCATTCTGAAGAGCCTCCATGGCCTGAAGCTCCCTTAGTGAATACAGTTAAATGAACAATAGGCAGACAGAGGAGATGAAGAGAGAGATATACACAGCTAACAATTTTGTCAGGCAGGAATTGCTACAACACTTCAAAGTGGATTTGTTTTATTGCTATCCATTTGCTTCTGTGGATGTTATGGCACCATCAAGTGACTGAACAGCAGCTGCACTACTTGTACATTTTTTGGGAATCCCCAGCTCAGGATTCTGAACCCTACAGTGTACCTAGGTAAGCAACTAACCTCTCTCACCCTTTTCTGGAACCCCTCTAGGCAAGGGTTGCTCACTTTGCCTTGCTAGCTACTGCCACCACCCCTCTGATACCAGGCAGTATTTGGTTATTTTGATCATTTGGCTTTCCTCTTAGGCCCAATCACCCTTCCCCACACCATCCCAATCTGAATCCCATCCTCTGCTAACCGGATGTCGTAAACTGGAGAGCGCAGGTCATGGGGCCCATGAGCAAAGGCGCAGTGGACGCCATTCTTTGTGCAGTTTCCCTTAGAGTCTGTCTCATGGATGCAGATTCCAGTTTTGTAGTAGCGCAAGTGATATCTCCTCTCCGTGTCACCGGTAGTTCTGTGCAAGAATGGACACCTGAGCAGAGGGGGGGAAAAAAACAAGCAAATTTTGATTATACGGTTATACCTACTGGTGGACTCAACAGTATTAAAGGACCTGCTGCTAAGGGAGATGGGTGTGGGTAGCAAAACCTTTGCTAACCCTGCACCCTCTCCTTTATTGTGCTGTATAGAATTACTGAGAGCCCGAGGTCTGCCACTGTGTACTATATAACAGTTTCTCTGACAAGTAAAACAAATGGATGTGTAAGCCAGCAGAGGCTCATTAAGCTATTGTCCAGTGGTTGTCAGGGATCCGGAAAAAAGCAAGGACACTGTCAAGGCTTTTCTGATGTACTTGCCATGATTGAGAGGACATCACATGGCACATGCATTTCCTCTGCAGCCCTCCATCCACCCAGACGCCTTGCTGTTACTGTTTCCTGCTGATGTACTCCTACAGGGGCTGTGACAGTCTATCTATAGCCAGACATCCCTTATGGAGAGCATGGGGCAAGAGGAGAAATGTGACATTGTAGTTTTAGCTGAGCCCTTATTCTTCTTCTCCCTGTTGTATCTCGGTGATACCTTCATAGGGGAAAAATCCACATGTGTTAGAGAAATGGAAAACACGATACAGATGACGGTTATATGCTTGCAGGATCTACTTAAAGATGCACACCCACAAACAGCAGCAAGATGGGAATCACTTCCATTCACTACTAATCTGGGTCAAATTTGAAAGAGGGGTCAGATCAAAGGCTGCAAATCATTACCTACCTATCCACAGTCCTTCTAATGAAGAGAAAATGACTAAAGAGAGACACCTGGAGTTGGGGAGTGGTTTTATCCCCACACCCTTATAATTCAGGAAGAATTTGCTATATTCCAATTAATATAATGTTTTTATTTATATGTACACCATAAAATACGACTAAAATACAGACTCATGCAATTTTAGCCAAGCTTAAAACATGATCTTTGATTCTGCATTATTCTATATTCATTTTTCCAGAGCTGACCTCTCCCACAGCCACAACATTCCTTTAAGTAGTATACCTCTTTTCCACTGGAATTTACCATGTACATGAATGGAAAACCCCATGCTCTTCTAACAGTGCTGCCCTTTCTTGCACACCTCCTATTGCTCTACTGAATTGTTCAAGTTCTTTTGGCACCCGTCAAGTGGAAATTAAATCACACCATTTAATAAGATGGGAGCCGATAATGAGTTATCTGGGAACAGACAACAGGGCACAGAGCTCTTTTGCCTCTTGGCCACCAGTTCAGATCCAGCCCACAACAATAGTGACCAAGCACTATTATTTGATGTCCGGTGGCCTACGGGAAACGAGTCAGCTATTCTCAATCCAATTATCAGTGGAGAGGCCTTTCACATCAAAATTCTGCTGAAGATGCAAGGACTGAATTGTCCATGGGAACTGGACTCCTCTCAATCTTTGAGACAGTGCCTCTGAGTTACAGCTGATGCCAGGGTTGCTACTGCAGCTTTGACATCTGTTCTGACGTTACTTACATTTATAACGCCACTCTGCTGACCCGTCTCGTCTCTACAAACGCTGGCTGGAATCAACACCTGGACTGATCCCAAGTGCTGACTGGCTGGGAAGCAGGGCACAGACTTTACTTACTCATCTCCTTCTGGACAGATTCCTGTGGTCTCGTCATACTTGGTGCAGTAAATGTCAGGGCTGTAGTTAAAGGTACCGTCCCGACGGCGGATAGACCTGCGACGACGCTGGTTGACAAAGTGCCAGTGGAAGCAAGTATAGGGTCTGTGCTGAGTGCACTTGTGCTGCACAAACAAAGGGCACTGCTCGGTGCGAAACTCCTTCAGGTAACTGCAAGCAGAAACCAAAGAGGAGGAAGTCAGGACCAAGGGAGAAGTCAGAGCCCACAGCCGCTTGCTCAGTAGAGTTCCTGCCAAACTAAGCAGCATCCATCACAGAAATACATGCCATCTTTCCCTCGCCCTTCTGCTTTTACTCTAAGTAATGGAGATGGACACTGCTGGTTTTCAGTTGCAGGGAGAAATCACTTAACAGGCCAGCAACCTCAAACTTGAAATTCAAACATGAACACTAAAGGTAGCTGCAGTCAACAAAGAACTTCCTCTTACACTTTTAGCTCCTGCTTAAAGGAGAGCTGTCAGCTGCTTAGCAGGCTGCTTAAATATTTAATAAGAAAATGATATTTTTAGATATAGTTCTCTCTCATTCCATCTCTAAATCTGAGAGATGTGTGTGGAAAGAAGCCTTTCTGCCCTTAAAGAGAGATGGTCAAATTAAGAACCATATTGAAAACAAATTCCTTGAAGACAAGCTTAATGCTTCATGTCGTTACAACTAAAAGTGCTTTTAAACAAAACAAATCTGTTTTTCATCCTTTGCCTTGTTTTGCTCGCACACGCACTCTCTCCCTCTCATGCTTGGACAATGAAAATAAAACTAATCTGCTTCATGATCTGGGTCTTTTGCATTAAGAACTCAATCCAGACAGCTGCTGAACATCTCCAATTCGCTCGCAAATCAAGCGAAGTTGAAGGCACTCAGCACCACATGCAACGGTTGAGGGCTTTGCAAGCTCAAGCCCTATCGAACCTGAGCATCTGGACTACAAGAAGCCCAGGGAATATTTAAAGATGGTTTTAAAACAATACGAAAACATTCATTTTTAAGGAAGTCTGCAGGCAGTTTTTGTTGATGTTTCCTTCTTTTGGTGCCCTTCATATTTTTAAGGCTAAAACCATTTTAACAGTATTCTTCTGAAAGCTGTGCATCATTGTTTTCAAAATTAAAGCGGTCATGAGTCTGTACTTGTGACACAACTACAACTGAATCTCTGAAACAGACTGAGGAGGATTATATAATGGTTTAGACTGACACACTGTTCTGACCGAGATCCAAGTGCTGGTTATTACAGCATACCACGCTGGTTGGAAGGCATAGCTGTGCTACATACAAATGCCCGTACTGGGGTAGACTTGAGGTCTACCTAGGTCAGACTCCTGCCTTTGACAAGGACCAAAACCAGATGTTTCACCAAAGGCCCAGAGCAGGTAAACTCGAGGGAATCCATCTTCAACATTAGGTTTCATTCTAATAGTTAGAGATCAGTTTAAGCCCTTAATCAAGAGGCTTATTCGTACGGACACTATAAGACAGAAAAATAAGAGTTTAGAGATTTCCCAAGGTCCACTCGCCTGAACTTATTTTTTTCTTCCTTAATTTTAAATAAATAACGCACCATGTACGTGTAAGGGCAGATAGTAATCTTGTGATGAAAAAGAAGTGCACAGATAAAGCGTACAAACATATATTTGCTAACACATTCTTCTCCCAGGGAAGACAAAGCCTCAGAAAAAACATATCAAAGAACACTTAGCAGTTTTGTTTTTAGAGGCAGGAATCTTGCTGCCAGGAGTTTTTCTACCATATGGGTTTGCAAGTGAGAATTGTGAATGGCATACCTCACCTTTAGCCTTCAAGGCTTGTCCTGTGCGTATTTGGGACCTGTTTTTCAAAGGTGCTATAAATCCAATTCTACTGCCATGCATTACAGTGATGGGCGACTGGGCTCTAGAGCTGTTAATTACATCCAAAATCATTTTAAAACACCCTGCAATCTAATGTGGTTGTAACTCCATTTGCATTCGAACCAAAGGCTAAAGCAGGGGTGGACAATCGTTTTGGGCGGAGGGCCGCTTACCCAGTTTTGGCAGGCTGTGGAGGGCTGCATGGGTAGCCCCGCCCCTTGACAGGTGCCTCGCCCCTGGGTCACCATCTTGGGACCAAAGTCCCAATGTCCCAGGGCCAGCACTGGTGGAGCCCAAAGTGGGGCACAGGCTGGCAGGGGTCTGTGGAGCCAGGCTGGGCTGCACCAGCAGGGAGGGGGGGGAGCAGGCCTGGCTCCATAGAGCCCCTGCCGGCCGGGACCCCATGCTCCTGTCACACTGCTCTAAGCCCTGCCAGCGCTGACCCTGGACACTGGTGCCGGCCCTGTGTTCCCACTGGCTCTCCACCCACTCACTCCCAGTGCCCCCCAGCCCCATGGTACAGGTGGGGGGCAGCATGCAGCCCCAACCCCCTGCTCACCGGCAGGTAAGAAGCTGGAGCTGAGTGCAGGGAAAAGTGGTCCCTCGCCCGCCCCATGGCCAGCGCTCCTGGCTGCAGGCACTAGAGCAGGTACAGGCAGCCCCAGGTGGGCTGCAAGTGGCTGCAGAATGGGGCATCGGCCACGGGGAGAGCGAGGGGCCGCTTTTCTCTACATTCAGCATCAGCTTGTAACCCACCCCGCTACCAGCCTGGGCCCCGTGCCGGCTCCGGGCTTGCCCATTGGCAGCAGCAGCTGTGGCCTCCCCCTGGCTTGCAGCACCGAGCAAAGTTGGCTGCTGCTGGCACCCCAGAGGCGGCGGTGGCAAACACTGCCTGGTGCAGCAAGTGAGGGGGCTGCAGCTGCTGCCGCCACGTGCAGCCCCAATGGGCGAGCCCAGAGCCACATGGGGCCTAGGCTGGCAGCGAGGCCAGGTTACAACCTGGTGCTGAGCGCAGGAGAGGGAAAAGTGGCCCCTCGCCACCCCATGCCTGGCGTCCCGCACTCCAGCTGCTCGCATCCC
>NW_005841897.1:1353789-1359779 GCF_000455745.1 Alligator sinensis | reverse complement strand
GGGCAGGGGGGGAAAAGGTGGCCCCTCGCCACCCCATGCCTGGCGTCCCGCACCCCAGCTGCTCGCATCCCGCCTGTGGCTGCCTGTGCTTGCTCTGGACAGCCCCACACGGGCTGCAAGTGGCTGCAGCAGGGAGTGCCGGCCACGGGGTGGGAGAGGAGCTGCTTTCCTCTGCGCCGGGAAGGAGCCCTGGGAAAAGCTGAGCACGGAAAAGCGACCCCTCGCCCACTCCATGGCCAATGCTCCCTGCTACAGCCTCTCACAGCCTGTACGGGGCTGTCCGGAGCAGGCACAGGCAGCCCCAGGCAGGCTGTGAGTGGCTACAGCGCGGGGCGCTGGCCGCAGGGTGGGTGAGGGGTCACTTCCCCCCCTCCCCCCATGCTCCTTCCCTGCCTGGGGTCCCCCCCTCTGCCCTTCTCCCCCACCCCACCCTTCCCTGAGGTTCCAGTGTGGGGCAGCCATGTGCTCCTGGGGCTTCTGGCTGGGGGCGGGGCCAGACAGGCCCTGCTGTTGTGGGAGCCCGCCAGGCTTCCCCTGGGTCCTACTGTCCTTGGTGACTGTCATTTTTGACAGGAACCAAGGGCAGATAAATATTAATTTTCTACATTTTTTTTAGAGGTCCCAGAGGCCAGACAGAGTGGCCTCGTGGGCTGGATCCGGCCCGCAGACCGTATTTTGCCCACTCCTGGGCTAAACTATGCTAAAATGCTAACCCAGGTTGAAGCCACTCCACTGAGAAGGTTTGGGCTAGCCCCGTTGTTTTATTTCATTTAAATTTTCATCTTTCTTTGTAAAAAAACCCAACCCTGCTCCTTTGGAGAAGTGATCCATGTTCCAACCATACTAGTGACAGCTACGCTGAAAAAGTCTTGCCAAGCAAGGCTGAGCCATGCCTGAAATGTTTTCCAACACAGCTGTTCCTAGCACTTGCAAGCCCTTGTAAGAAAAGGGTTCCTTTGTAAAAGGAAAAAAGAGGAAGACTTTTATTTTAACAAGCCCAATCTCTATTCCATGCTAATGAACATTAGGGCAAAGTGGCTGTCCATCAACACTTACTGATCTGGCTTAGATAAATCAATTATGCTGGCCAAGAGAATTTGACTTGTAGTATGATCATGATCACCGACATGCTAATACCTCAAATGCTTTTCACAGATAATACTCATCAGCATAATACCCCTTTGCATCCATACACCTTCAAGGACCTTTACTACGGTGAGACATTTTTGTCCGTGTTTTACAGATAAAGAAACTGCAACACCAAGACAGTAGGCAACTTAGGCCTCTGGCAGACATCACATTTATCACACATTACATGCACAACAAATAACCTGGTAGATGTTAAATTGGTTAACCCGTGGATAAAAATGGCGCATCAGCCAAAGTTGCTCCCTGGAACAGCAGCTTCAGTGGCACAGAAGTACCTCAGAATAATTTGAATATGTAGCCACTTTGCATATTAGCATTTGTCAGGCTACACATGCACATAACACACAACAAGTGTAACATCTGCCAGGGGCCTTAGCCAAAGCCATGAACAAATCACTAAGGGTTAGTGACAGAACCCACCTACTTCCCATCTGCTTGCTACTACTCTACTCTGTAGGTGCTGTCACCACTCACCCCCATTTCCCCAGAAATTATTGAGTTAACGTAAGTTGAGCGGCTTGTAACACTGAGCTCCAGTATTCCTGACTTCCAGGCATAAGCATGCATGCATATGAGCCTCAGTATTATTTGAAAATAAAAATGGAACAGGCCCAGAGGAGAGGAGAGGAGACAAGAGGAATTTAAACTGTTTAACAGGAAGTTCAAAAAAATGCATATGCTGACTAGGGAGTTCAATCTCTGGAGAGCCAGTTGTTGCTAAAAGTGCAGTTCAAAATTAATTGCATTTTATGATTGGCTAAGCTCCCTGGAGAAGTGTTTATTATAATGTAAATGAGAGATAATTACATAAGTAAATGCCTCACATGAACAGTGTTTAACACCTAACTGACTTCATCTGAAACTCATTTTTTAATGCTGTCTATTAAACAAATGATCTCTCACTCGCTGCAGACCTGATGATGAATGTCTTGCATTCGAAAGCTTGTCTAACTTTATCCCAACTGTGCAGCTGGTCCAATAACAAATCATGCAAAAAAAAAAAAAAAAAATCCTTCTCTCTCACACAATTAATGGGCCACCACAACTACATCATTCGAACACTACTCTCACTCAATCTCATTTTCAAACTAAGTTTTGAAAACAGGTACCACTCCACATCAAATGGACACGACAACCTCTACATCAATGGCGTGGATTCCAATTCAAAAGGTTAGGATTTTTCAGGCCAGTAGAACTTTTTCAAGTCACCTTTCTTTGTATGTGGTCAATTTTCCTCACAGCCATCCACTGTTTTGATCTGCAAAGAGAGCTTTGGTTCAACTGGGAAAAATCTGAAAATTAGGCTGGGAAGATGTGCTCAGTTGTAGATGTTTGGGATTTCCCAAAGAGGTGCACATGACTGCACTAGCCAGGATGGAATACCTGGCAAAGCAGACTTTTATTCGTGTTTCAGCTCTGACTGCCTCTGTCTTTACAGAGGCAATATAGTGCGTCACAATGAGTCCTTATATTGTTAGAACTGTCTTTGCCAAAAATTTCTCAGCCTAGGTGAGACAATTAATTCTTAGAATGACCCGCACATTTAAGAAGCAATGGTCAAACTGATGGCTTCTTAGTACTGGGCCAAACGAATAATACCAAATGACCATTGTAATGCATTTCTTATCTCCTAATCCAATCATCTCAGGAAGTTTTACAGCAAATCATAAGATAGGTAAGTGCTGTTATCTCTATTTCATGCATAAAAAAATCCTATAGATACAAAAATAATGAATCTAAGATGCATGCCTTCCCACACCACTTTCATTATCTGTGGTGTCCTGTTCCTCCCATCTTTTTTGTATGTCTTGTCATAGATTGTACCATCCTCTGGGTATGGAAAGCATATAGCATGGTTCATGCAGAACCAGCACATGGTAAAAATAAAATGGTAACGATAATAATGCTAACTGAGGCAGGCATGAGGGCTCCCTAGCACAGTGCTATTGTTTACCACTCCTACTAAACAAATGAAGGCAAATTTAATTTTAAAACAGACTGAAAGACAAGCAAAAAAACCATTGGAACAATGCAGATCAAGGACACAGGATCAAACTAAACCTGTCGCTTGAACCAGATGGACTAGTCAAAAGCAATCGGTCAAGCTAATATAAATTAATCAGGCATTATCACGGAAAACAGATGATGTTTAAATTGAACCTAGAAGTCATCTTCTATCCAAGTTTTCTATGTAAGCTAATGCACGGTTTCTAAATTCAGTTTAAATACTCTGGCTCTCCTCCCAGGTTCCAATCAAATCACGTTTATACAGCACTAACATGAACCAGTTTAATCTATATTAAAAATAAATAAATAAATGAAGTTGGGACACCCAGCTGCAAAACAACTTATAAAGTAGTCAAAAGGCAACATGTTTTCTGGTGGTTTGGAATCTGAGTTTATGATAAAATACTTCATAGAAGAAAAATGTAAGCTGTGTTTAGATGCATTCGTGTGTTGAACTAATGCATCTTCAAGGTACAATTTCAACACCATTCTGTTCTATCCACGTTGCCAGACCAACAAGTTTTAACTGTGCAAGGGGACTATGATGCCTCATTGCATAGAACAGTTTAGCAAACGTGGCCTTGACAAATGCAGTCATCTTGCTTGTATTCACTCAGAATGCAAGATAACGTTCTTTGCCCATCACTTTGATCTTGTCATGCCTCTCTGAGTCTTTCCAGTGGCTCCCCCTTCTCTATCACATCAAGAGAAAGCTGCTTGTCTGCACTTCCAAGGCTCTTTACAACCTATCCCCATCCTACCTATTATGTCTCATGTGCTTTAGAAACATCAACTCCTGCCTCTGATCAGGCCGCAATGCCAACCACTACTGCCTACTTGTTAAACTGTCAGGCAAGCACCTTTGTGCTCTCATCCATGCTATTCATATGCTTGAGGCACTCGTACTAACTATTCACGAAGCTACTTCATTATCCTCCTTCAAACTCTCCTTTATTACGATGCCTGCCGAAAACTTGACAATAGTTAAGCCACTGGTTTGCTGATACCGCTGACACTGTCTCTTAGCCACCTCATAATCCCCCATCTGTTGTATTCTTGATCCAAAAAAGCTTATAAATAGAAGACAAGAAACAATGGCTATGTATGCATGAGGGGGGGGGGGGAGTTGGAAATTTTATTTTCTGCATTTACAAAAAGGGTGTTTTTTGGGGGGGGGGGGGGGGGGGAGTTGGAAATTTTATTTTCTGCATTTACAAAGATGAGTGCCAACCGCAATATATTTTTTGCTCAAGATTTTCCTGTATCTACAAGTTTCTCCTCTTCTGGGATGCTACATTTTTTAGATCATTTTACCATGTGTTTGAATGCTGCAGTGAAGACAATAAGACCTCACATGTGACAAAACATATGTGCGTGCTAAGTGTTTCCAGGACTATCATGAGCATATTAGAGGGCAGGGCCTTAAAGGAGAGGACTAAGAAGAAGCGTTAAAAGTGGAAACAAGGAGTCATTAAAAAGAGTTAAAAATTCCATACCTGTTAAATCAGACCAAAAGAAGTCTCAATTTGGTTATCAAAAAATGATGCGTCTCAATTTTCCTATCTGCAAATGGGAGTATATTCCTACCTCCCACAACTGGTGACGCATTATGCATAGCATATTACATTCCTTAAAAAAAAGATTCTAAAGAAATTGAAAGTATTTTTTGGAGTGGACAAACAAGCTCTGAGAGTGCGCCAAAGCTTCCTGGGGTCACTGAGGAAAAAAGCTGATGGTGGCATCAAGGGCTAGATCAGACAGCTGCAAAGGACTCTTGGGAGGGGGAGAAGTGAGGGAGATTAAATAGAAGTTTAACATCAGTGCAGTAAAAGTTTAGGTACCAGAGCCCAATTGTTTGGAAGACAATGATAGAGTAGCATGGGTTATATTTTTTATTTTTAATGAGAGTGACCTTAAAACGAGATTGATGTTCCTACTTAACGTAGACACCAGTGAAAGGTTCACCCACAATGGTTAATTTAATTGCTGTCCACTTGATTATTTTTTTCAGTAAAAGAGCATTAATGAACTTATTTTTCAAACTCTCCAAATTTCCATTTTTTTTTTAAACTAGCAGTACCCTAACATAAGAGGAAGTAGAACTGTTCCTATTTAAATCAGCACTAAATTCATTTCACCCTCATATAATTTTATTGCAAAAGATAGTATCAGACAGACTTTATAAGTAACAAACCTATGACTCGATTATCTCCCCTTACTGAACTGTGCTGTTCCAATTGAAATGAGTCAGTAGTGCACGGCAGAATCTACTTATTCCTAAAGGAAGGATATATTCAGTAAAAATATTACCATAGCATCCTTGGCTTAACATATTATCACTGGACTAGAACAGCATGATATGCAGTCCTGACCATTGCTCTTAGAGTGTCTCTGCACAGGGACATTATTCCAAAATAAGGTTGGGTGTGAGTTTAAAGCACAATGGCTATTCCAGAATAGTTACAGCAGAACAATTAATCTGGAATTCAGTCTATTTCTCTGAGTGAGCAAGTCCTTATACTGTCCTTGGCTATCTGGTGACTAGAGAACAGAAATACTTACGCGCTTTTCTCATGGAATTCCTACACCTCCCGAGGCCCGAAATTCTCTCTCTATCCATCTTGGTGATTTACACGGCTACTTATCATCATCGTATCCAAGGACCTTCCATATAGGAGTCTGATAATAGTAAACTCCCCAGTCGACTTCATGACTTATCTGACCCTTCTCCCTTTTCAGGTTACAAAGATGAGAATATGGGGCATACCAATAATATTCCATCATAGGTTTCATTTCAGTACATATAAAGTTTTTAGCCTGATGGGGAACATAAC
>NW_005841897.1:1343395-1353758 GCF_000455745.1 Alligator sinensis | reverse complement strand
GAAAGAGGTGAGAACCGAGTTGTTCAACTTCGCTTTGGTTAACTCAGAAGCTTCATTAGATCAGTTTGGAGGCCCGCATATATCTGTTCCAGAAAAGCTTATTAGCAGCTCTCTAACCAGAACATCATTTACATCAAGTTCACTTTAAGAGAATATTTTTTGACACTTCCTGTAGTGTGAGCTGTTAGTAAAATATAGACATGGGGCCAGAGCTGAAAGTCAAATAGTGACCAAAAACCCCAAAAGCTTTTGGGAAACTTCTTGCAGGCATTTCACCGTAAGTTGAAGAAATGTTCTTTACATAGTTTGCCCGTATTCTCCACCAGTTGCTAATTCTTGTGACTACAGCATTACCATATTTCTCCATGGCCTCATAACTGCTGACATGTTCTCTCTTAATTGATGTAACTGTATATGTAAAAGCAACAATTACACTGAAATAGTTAATTTCATACAAATACTGGCATAGCTATGTGTGGACTCCCTCTAAATTTGAATATCATGATATTTTTCTGTAAAACCACCAAAAAGTCAGATCTTTACTTTTTTGCACCAAACCAAGAACTGCCTTTGAACTCCCCCTCTTCCACACACCTTTTTTACAGACATCCTTTCACAAGATCTGTGACCAACCACTAGCTAATTTTGCGTCTCATATCCTCAGACTGTTGCAATTTTGTAAACCTTGAAAAGATCACACAGCATTTAAATTCAAAGAAAAAAAGATGCATCTCTTTATGATAACGATTCTTAACCGCAGTGCCATGGCAGCCTGGGGTGCTGCAAAATCCTCCAAAGTGTGCTGTTCAATATTAGCACTATTAGGTGTACAAACACAAGATTCATGAGATGTCAAATAAATAAATATCGACAGCATCAAACATACTCTGGCTGGCTGTGGTATTTCTGAGTTTGTTTGCAACAGAAGAATTTATATTTTTCCATACTCAAAAAAAAAAAAAAAAAAAAAGAATGAAAGCTAAGAGCTGGCATTTTCCAAAGGGTGTCCTGAGTCTAACAAGAGGTGGCTTGACACACACAACTTTAAGAACCATTGCTTTATGCAAACAAAAGGCAAATTGCATATACAGTAGAGGAAAGGATGTGGAAGGAGAGTTTCAATAAGCTTACATCTGTCAAGAAGACAGACTTCACACGCCTCAGTATCTTCTTTATCACCTAAATAAATTGAACCATCAGCTGGAAAAAGGTCATCCTGCAGACAGCACTATGTGATTTTAAAGCTGTTAGATTTCCCCTTCTCCATTAGCTCTTGACAATACTGTCAATCTGAAGGCAAATAAAGAAAGGTGAAAGTTGAGGGGATTTATTAGACTCCCAGATTTTTTTTTTTAAGAGTTCATGCATCTTAAAAGTTACTATGTCAATTGACGTAGCATATCTTAGTGATTTAAAAACAAATCCACCTACATAAATGCTTTTTTTTTTTTTTTTTAAAAAAGCAGCATATTCTGCATCGATGCAGAGTATGCTTAACAGCCTTCCTACCAAATACACCCACATTTTATGTCAGGAGTAGTGGGTAGGAAGAAGAGAGCGAGTTTTCTTTTTCTAGACCTGTACCAAATAAAGCAGTTCATGAGTAAAATGGCTTTGGCAGTCTCCAACTTAAAGACCAATAGACACTTCAGACCATGAAAAGCACCACAGAAACTGCAAGTTTAGAAAACCTGAATTAAGATGGGAACAGCAGGAAGTACCGCAGGTATTCCAAAGATAGTATTTTGGCCTTCTATAGTATATCGATCTTAGTATTTCAAAGCGCGTCATAGACTGATGAACGTAAACCTTGCAATACCTCTGTAAAATAACGGCTGTCCTCCCCATTTTAGAAATGGAACATCTGCAGTACCAAATGATTAAGCAATTTGTCCAAGGACCACATCACAGGTGACAAAGTTGTACTGGAGCTTAAGTGTAGTAAATGTAAATGTAGGGTGTTCCAAAACAGGAAAGAAGCATATTCATTTTTTTGCAGTGAATCTCACACCTACCACCTGCCTCTCACCAGCAAATCTTCCAAAATTTTTAAAGAGATGGATCCGCACTTCTCTAGGATTTTACCTTACTAAGCCACATGTGAAGACTGGCATATACATAGTCTACTTTTTTTTTTTTTTAAAGTAATAACTATGGATGTTGATCATAATGATATGCATTCCAAGTTCTGTCCGTTAACCACATATTTAGCCCCTAAATACACTCTAGATTTGAAGTGTTACAAAACTATTTAATATTAAACGGAGAGATGTTTAAAGTGGACTCACAAGTTACTTACTGCATGTGTGACTAAGTGCCAATCACAACTACAATACAGGCCTGCCCACAGCACTATTCTGGATGCTGTGTTGCTGCCATCTGAACCAGTTACAACAAACACAGCTGTGCCCACACAGGAGCTTCCTTTGTGAAATAACTATATATCAACTCATTTTGTGTACCTAAACCTACTTCGGGGCTGCTGTTTATTCCCAAACATTGTGTGAAAATCTGATAAAGTATCCCATATGCTTCAGCAAGCTTGAGTGCACACAGGATATGCACACAAAATGGCACTGGCAAGATGTGGAGTAATGGACTTTGGAATGTCCTCTCTCACAGTCAGCTCAGAAGAAGGACAGGCAACCAACAGGGTAACACTGGCACAGCTGAGAGACTCCATGAACAACTGAAAAAGGACATATGCTTGGAAAAGCGTGCTGAACCAATTACAAGAAGCCTGTCATATACCCATCCAGGCCACTGGCACGGTAAAACCACTGCTAATCTCCATCATTATTGGCCAAGGATGAACTCTGCATTATGAAGACCTCGAGCACCCCTCCTTACCTTGATCTATAGAAAGGTGTAGCTTTCAGTGCTGTCGTGCTAATTCAGTCGAACTGGTATAATTAAAATCAACTTTTTTGTGATGAAACTTTCTGGCATTCAACCGCCTTGGGTTTCATAGTTGGTAGGGTCGGAAGGGACCTGAGCAGATCATCAAGTCCGACCCAAACTGGCCAATAGAGTGGCGATGGAAAGTGCTTGTTTGCAGATATCTGTCCTGTCATGGGCCATTCAGGCCTGGCCTCAACATAAAATAGCATTAGTTTTTCTGTGATTGTAAAATTATAGTCAACTGAAAAGAAATGAGGGGCAAATAAGCCACAAGAAATGACTGATTTACAATGCTCCAGTCCAGTAAAATCCAAATTGTATGAAAGGAATGCCAGTCATTTTAACCCAGGCTGAATGTCAGATCCTTGTTTTTATGTACTCATACTGGGCACATCCGTGACAGCTCCTTTGGAAGGGCTTATAGTCATGAACTGACCTTTTTTGACTGTAGATTTGATTTAGAACATTGTTATTACCTAGAGAATGTGAGCCTGCATTCAGCATCACATGAGCCAGCACACAAAAGTAAAGCCAGATATCGAGGCTGATTTTAGAGAGGCAGTATCATCCTTGCAATGGGCATTTCTTTCCTTTCAGCATCCAAATCATACTTTGTCTGTGTCTTGTGAAGCATGGAAGGCACCTTCAGCACAGAGTAAGAGAGGTGCACATTTATCCCAGATTAAAGTTCTATATCAATGAATTTGCAGATTATGTATGGCTTTTAGGATCCTTAAAGGTGCCACTGTGCTCTCTGCTGCTGCAAAGCTTGAGTACTGGTGCTGCAGTATTCACCCACAGCTTACTTCTCTGTGTTGTGATGGTAATTCCAAGGGTTCTTACTGATAGCTCAAAGTCCTTTGAAGGTTTCAAGAAAAACCAGCTCTCTTAGTGCACTGGTATGGATTGCTGGGCAGCCTTCTTTAGTATGCAATATAACTGGATCAAAAAGAAAAAGACCCAACCATTACAATAATCTTGACTTCATAATTTATTCAGACTCTTCAGATATTCATCAGGTACAGTCTTGGGGATCTTTTTCCCCTCGGCACTTCTGTAATGTCTATCGACAACAATGGAAGTTATGGGTATCAAACGATGAAAAAAGAAATGCTTACTTGTAATCCAAGACTATAATCTTTTTTAATAAACCATTGAGCTCCACAAAACCTTATTAGTAGTTTCTCATCAATGTACTTAGGAATGCCATTAGATTTTATAGGAACCTACAAAAAGCTCCTCTCTGATACATATATAGTTTCTTACCTACAGGCATAGTAAACCACATTCCATTCAATATCTCTTGGTGGTCTGTGACTCTCTTCAGTGGATGCAAAGTTGCACCAGCTTTCAGTGGCTTAGCAAGCCAGTATTTTTACCTACATCACTGTTCTTCAAAACCTAAGATTTCTTTTTTGAAGGAAGTCTAAACCTTTTACTGTTGTAACTATAACCTTTCAAACATGAATCAAATAAAACTGATGTAATGCAGTCTGGGCAAGTTATAAGGCCACCTGAAACAGCTCTAAGTATAAACTCACTATTAATTTCAAGGAGATACTAATTTAAATGTTAGTGGTGTTAACTATTTTATGACTGGCCAAACTACACAAGAAGAGAGAGACATTATTATAGTATGAAAATTATAGCATGCAGTTAAACTTGTAATCATGAATAGGCAGTGTTTGGAAAGTATCAAGAGTGTAGTGAATGTCTTCACCTTCCTTATTCATGAGGTTTAAAAACAAAGAGAAAAAAAGAGCTTCCCAGGAAGTGAAGTTAGTGAATCCCCCTCTTCCCCATCAGCTACCATAGGAATCCCAGCATACAGAATGGAGTTCTATCTCATGGTCTGGACAGGCATGGTTTTCTTTGACTGGGCATACAACTGCAAGAAGTTCACCCAAAAAAGTTCTATGCCCATATAAAATTGCTTTTTTGATAAATTCTTGAAAAGATTTTGTATCATGTAGGATTAAAAACTTGTTAAATTAAATCATAGTTCTTGACAGAGAAAAATCTGTGACTGCAAAGCTAATCAGTTCAACACCTATAATTGGGAGAAGATGGAAGCAGGTTCAAACTTTTCAGAAGTGTAAAAGAACCATCTGCTGGCAAGAAACATACATGTTACACAACAAGCAGAGCTTTAAAATAAAAGTAGGCCTTCGTTCTACCGATGGGGCACACATCCTAACAACACAGAAGACTTCAAAGGAGCCATATTTTGAAGGAATGCACAATTTCAGCAGTGGCAATGCTTAACAAAACACAAAGCTCCATTAAAAAAGTGTTAATAATTTTGCTAGAATTTCATTTCAAAATAAAGCAAGCAAACAAACAAAAGGTTCAGACAAGTCAAAACATCCCGTTTCAATGCTTTCAAGACTAAACATGTTGGCTGTTGGGGTCTGAAACAAACACACACACACACACACACACACACACACACACACACACAATTTGCTTTATTTTTTTAATTCTCTCTCTCAGTATTTATTTCACAGGAATGTTTAAAATTTTTGGTTTCCTACCTACTTAAAATAAAGACAAATGTTGAAATTTAGGAATCCTATGCAAAACGTCCGTCCTCTCCACCGAGCTAGTACACAGGGCACCTCCAATACAGGAGTCACTGTAATGTGAACCCTTTGACAATTCTGAGATGTTGACATGACATCCAAAAGAACCATACCAAGAATAATCAAGAGACCCTCCAAAACAAGGGTTTGATCCCACAATGTGATTTAAGCCTATGGGATTGGGCTCAGAATAAATCAATGGGGATCAGCCAGGTGCAGCAGTCCTGCCCTAAGAAGCCACACTGACTCCAACCCTAAAGTGGAATCAGGGCCAAAATCCTCCACAAAAAACAGAGTGGACTTCAACTCTAGTCTTCTAAGAGAGCATAAAGTCTAGACTCTTGGTTTCCAGCCTGCCTCCGTATACATTCTCTTTGGTAAATATACACTGTGAATGCACCTAGTCTTGTAACCATTCCAAATTTCACATTTCTACCTCCTAGTTACTAGTCCCACTTCCTAATAACAATTCAGCAAGGCTCAGCCAGCCAGTAAACCAGCCTGCACTTGCCTAATAATGTAAATAGACAATTACAGGTAACATAATGTAGCAGACACTGCTGGTGGTTCCTTGTGCTGAATGTACTAACAATAGGCATTCTGGTTTCTCCCAAATGGCCTGAGTGATCAGTGAGATGGAAAGCTGCCCTGAAAATGTCTCTCTCTTTTAAACAAGGCCAGATTCTGCTGTTATAGCAGCATCAATCTAGAAAACTGTATTGACTGAAAGGGTGTAACAAGATAGAGCAGACTTAGATCAATCATTTGTTATTTTTAGAGTTTGATTGGTTTGAAAAGAATACAAATGGTAAGTCTGAGGGGGGGGAACAGTCTAAACAAGCTGCTCAAGAAGAGTAAGGACCCCTTTTTAGGTGTTCTAAAAGGACAACTTCCAATCCAGACCCACTCGTAAGATAAAACTAAGGGGTCTAGAGGAAAAGGCAGTCCACTGAAGGTAATAATTTATCTGAAAGTATAAATCTAACACACTGCTGATTTTTAATCGTATTTCCAGAGACAGAAAGTCTGCACGTATGAAGTCAGACCTATTTACACAGCTTGTTCACCCTGTCATCTCCGTCCAGTGATAAGAATTATGGTATGTTCGTGGTCTTAAATCTTGAGGGCTCAACCACCACAAATGCTTCAGACTCCTTTTTAAAGCGTTGTTATTTATGACTATGAATTTAAATGTAAAATTTTAGGTAGGGTAAGACAAAGTGTTTGCCCTGTTGTTCAAAGGAAATCCAGGCCCCCGTAAAAACAGCAGGATCAAATTTCCTCCTTTAACTTAATATTAATATAGCCATAGTACCCAGGGGCCATAGTCAAGTTTGGGAACCCATTGTACAGGGTCTGTGCAAACACATGCAAAGACACAGAACTGGTCTTTACTGTAAAGTTAATTTGACTTATAAGATTGGATGTTGCCCTAAATTTGACCTCTATTCCCACCCAAAAACCCTTAACTCAAGTGTGGTGGTGCTTTTAACCTCAAGTTGACTGATCCATAAGGAGGTATAAACCAAAGCATGAGTAACACAACATTTCTGTTTTGAACACAACCACTCTAGTGCTAGTCTGCATCCATGAGTATTGTTAGTCTTCCAGTGCCACCCTGCAATTCCAGCATTTCCCCAGAAGAACAGACCATTTCTTTCACAATAGACTGAAAAACATTCCTTATATAGTTCCATCCTACAGTAGTACTAAGAATCATGGGATGTTCTCCTACAGGCCTTATTAGCACACATTTTACCAGGTGTCTGTTCTCACATGATACCAGCTACTTCTCTTGAGTTAACCTGCATGTAGATAATCTGGGTTAATGTAGTGATGAAAATGTACATGCAATCTATTGCCCTAAAAGTTTACAACCTAAACCAGGAAACAGTCATTTTCTCTCCATGCAAAATTCACTTTGGGGATTAGGATGGAAAATGGGGTCACCATCCAAAGGGGGGGGGGGGGGGGAAAGAGAACATAAAAAAATATACCTTTTAAATTCTCATCAAATGGGTTAACTCACCCTCATCTGAAAGTCTGGTTTCCTGCTATGTTATCAAACTATCTGGTACTCAGATGAATGCATGCTGAAGAAATACTGATTCATGTTCATTTTTTCTGAACTTTAAGAGATGGATGAAAAGTCCACCACAGGATGCAAACTTTATCACACAATTAAAGTTCAACACTACTGAAAGTTAACCAGTATCAGCTATGTCCCACTGGAAGAGAGAGGCATGCTCAATCAAAACAAAACCTTCAATACATTATGTCAGATATAAGACAACTGATCCCATGCTTTCAGTTTCTTTGAACCCAGCCTCTATTTGGATTTGAAGGCAACACATTAAAGACAAACTTAAGAAGATAATTGTACCAGATAGTCATCATAAGAAACAACACAAAAACACAAACGTGCAACTTTTAACTGATTTTTGGAATGACACGCTGAGATCATTTTCCCTCTGCAAACAGCAACAATCAATGCAGATAGGTGAAACACCTCAATGACACATATCCAGGTCAAGCAGATATGCACGAAAACCTCCTTGTTCAAGTGTGTCTTTGCACTCTGATAAACACAATTACACCATCCAACTCTCACACTTACAACGGTATTAAAAGGAACCCCCCACCTAAACAGACTTTCCATTTAATTAGCTCAAAGAGAAGCACTTTAAAATGTACTGCTAACTGGACTTATGCAGATGCCAGCATTAAGAAATCTGATTAAATAGGCAGGAGACCTGATTCCCAAAGGAAAAACATGAATGTGCACTCCAGAGCTCTCTAAGCCATCTACACTGCACACAACTGCTGCGAACCCATCTCTACTGCTTATTTACCACCTTTCTGTACACACCGATTGGAAACAAGTGAATGGGGACTTGTGTTTCAGCAGCCCGTGTTTGGTAGGAAGACAACCATAGACCATAGCATCTCACAGTCAGTTAGGGAAGCTTGGCATATGTAGTTTGTTTCCAAAAGTATCCAGTTATATTGATATATTACATGCGTCCCCAATGTCAAATCTACGATTCTATAAGGATCTCAGTCACTTAACACAATATGGGGAACTGAAGATATGGGATATCAGCAACAACTGTCATTTCATGCTCTCTTTTGCTGTTGTTCTAGAGCAAATAGAAAGGATTTCCACTCTAGATATAAAATTGCAGTACAAAGTAAGTAAGATCCCACAGGAATATTGCCAGCAATTTAGAAAATTATACTAATAAGGAAACTGGAACAATTCCTAACAAACACAACCAAAAATTCTCTGAGACAGGGATTCCCAGAAGACAGCAAAGGATGTAGCTAAATAATTCTAGCTGCATTTACTTATAACTGCAATGCCTTTTTATAGAAATAAAATTAACAAGAGGGGGAGAAGAAAAGATTGAAATATTAATAGCATGAAAGTTGTTAACATGAAGAGAAGTAAACAACATCTCTTGCATTATACTAAAATAAAAAAAGTTCCTAAGATGATGGCTAGTGCAAACATTTGCAAACACTTCCATAGTATGGATCCCATGCTAATAGTCCCAAGACGCATCCATTCACAATCATGCAGACCATCTCCCATTTGTGATCATTCACCACTCCTATGACAATTGTCAGATATCTACAGCTGCTTTCACAGATAACTATTTGTATATTTTTTATCTGCCTCTCAGGTAAGAGTTTTGTCCACCACTTAAAGTGAATCACACTCTGCTTCCCTTCTGCAGGAATGGCCCTAGGGGACAGAGCTTAACTGGATTCTCCTTGTTTCCAGATGATCCTACAGACTTCTAGGTTCTATAGAGGCAGCTGGAAAAGAGGACAACTAGTGCAATGTGCCCAGTCAATACCCTGCACGCTACGGCTGGAAAACAGACATTGAGTGGATGCTGGAAGTGACTGTGAGTTAGCACCCCTACAGTTCTGCTCCCAACTCTGCTAAAGACTCGCTGCATGGTTTCTTGAGGGCAAGTTATTTATAATTGGTTTGCTTCAGTTCATTCCCCTGCAACAAAAGCAGGCATTGCATGGCTTAATCCTTGGGACACATTTTACATTCACTGGCTGGACGCAACTACAGAAATGAAAGTCCTATTTTCGAGCAGAACAAGATCGACCATTATTCTTACGGGAAAAAGCCACACGCAGAAAACAATCACATGCTCCTGTTTAGGACTGAGCGGGGCCTAGTGACACACAAATGATGGGGGCAATTTGTTCTGCTGTTTCTTTCCTCTGTGGACAACACCCTCCAGGGACAAAGGTGATGCAATTCACTGATATTTTCTTCGCGTGGCTGCGGTCCAATCTCACGTTTTTCAAGAGGAGACATGAGAACTATCTGAGCTGGTCCTGTCCTCCTCCTCCCCATCACCAACTGCCCCTTCACAAGGATGTTCCTGCCACTCCCAACCCTTCCATATTCCACCCGCCGCCTTTCTTTTTTTTTTTATTTCACTTTATTGCCACCACTTCCAACCCAAACCCTTGGGACACCAAGGGGATGCCCCGCGAGCACGAAGGCGAGAGGCCACGCGTCTCTAGAATGCCACAGGGAACAACACGGTAGCCCTGTCTTCTGCTTGGCGCGGGAGAGATTTCCCACGTGGAGGCCCCAGCTCGCGTCACGGACACAAACACACGCCAGCAACATTTCCTTCGCGCTCAACACGGGACGGGAGAAGACAAGGAAGCAGCACGTTCTGGCACATGTCCGTCCGGAGAGGGAGATGCCCAAAACACTTCCCACACGCCACATTTGCGTGCGGTGGCGTCTCCCTCGCGGGGACCCAACCCGGGAAGAGCTCTGCCCCGGGGCACAAACGCACGCTCGCGCCAGCTGCACGGCTCCCCTTTCGGCGCAGACG
>NW_005841897.1:1343042-1343274 GCF_000455745.1 Alligator sinensis | reverse complement strand
GGGGCTGCAAGGCGCCGCCACAAGGAGGTGCCACCACACAGCACCAGGGGTGACATGGCCTCCAGCGGGGGGGCGGGGCCCCGAGGGGGCGTGGCCCCGCGCCAGCATCCTCGTTGCGGGGAAGGCAGCGCGGGCGGCCGTTGGGCGCGCGGTGCATCACGGTCAGCGCGTGTGGGTGAGCGCGGGGGGAGGGGGAGTCGCTCCGGCCCTGCCCGGCCCTGCCCCGCCCCCT
>NW_005841897.1:1337967-1342375 GCF_000455745.1 Alligator sinensis | reverse complement strand
ATCCCCCCATCACCCTACAGTACATTTAGGAGAGGACCCAGCCTTTGGGGATGTTTTAGGGACACGTGGCTTTTTTGTGATGCGCCCGGGCAGGAGGCGTTGCAGGGGGCTGGGGAATGTCATTGCTCGGGCGCCCCCAAGAAATGCAAGGGCATTCCAGCACAGTGTGCGGCACCCCTGCATTCTGGCCTGCCCAGACCTACGGCCCCCACCCTATGCTAACACAGCGTGGGGAAAAGGGGCCAGGAAGAGCCAGTGATTAATAGCACGCTATTGCAGGAGGAGGAGGAGAAGCAAGAAAGTGGGATGCAGAAAGTGCCTCCAGGTAGCTAGCCCTGGACTGTGGTGTCCCCCAGACTGGGGATGTCTTTCATTCGTTGCCTGGAAAAGAAAGCTCTTCCCTGAAGGAGTTACACCAATGGGATTTTATGCATCCAAACCTGAAGAGCTTTTGGAGACAACATCTTCTCCCATGGGAGAAGATATAGAAATATATAGAGAGTGCTGCCAACAAAGGCTTATATATATATAGATCTATATATCTAGATGCAGGTATATCTATGTAGATCTGTATAGGTACATAAGCCTTTGCAGCGTCTAGCTATAATATATTTATATCTATCTAATCTATATATGGATATTAATATCTATCTATCTATCTACCTACCTGTGTTTACAGTACTTTGATCTCTCAGGCTCAGATTGTTACTTTTTTATTAATTCACTGGACTATGTTTACAGCGTTGGGGAAGACCAGCAGGATTGACAGTGAGATGAACACCTATCATTTTAACTTGGCTATTATGCATGGATTTTAAAATGTTCAAGACTCAGGCTTAGGTCATGCACAGGTTTTGTATCTTCCTACATTTTGGTAAAGGACAAGATTCATTGATCGGTTTATTACTGAAACGCATCTTGATACAACGCTTAGGATGCGGATGCAGTTATATAGAAATAGTTTAATGACTTCTTCCCCTGCCTTTCCATGATAAGATAAAATGGTAGTAGCACTGTACAAGCCTGTTACACGTGTATGAAAGCAGCATAAGAGCTGAGACTGTAGAAGCAAGAAATATTGTATTATTAAATTGTCATAACACCACTGAAAATGTAGTAGACTTTATGTGTATAGTATACAGATATACTTGGTTACCTCCACTTAAGACTAAAGTGATACTTACTGTTTTTAAGCCAAGGAATTTCAAACTGTTCAGTGTGGATCACACTTAGCTATTGTTTAACAAGGCTAGCCTCCTATTCATAATTACCTCAAGTTCTTGCCTGTGCTACATTTGTTTACATTCAAAAGCAACAGTGGAAATACGAATCTATGTTTACCCCTCTTTTAAAGCAATTTAGCAACAAAAAATAGGAAGGAAAACCCAATATCACATGACTTGTCCACTGTCAGAGAGTGCTTCATGCACTCTTGTTTGAAAACCACTGCTTTTAAGCTATGTACACTGACTTT
Source organism: Alligator sinensis (assembly GCF_000455745.1). Lineage (NCBI taxonomy): Eukaryota > Metazoa > Chordata > Crocodylia > Alligatoridae > Alligator > Alligator sinensis. Next base: position 1,340,901 of record NW_005841897.1, on the reverse strand, counting down.
TTTAGACCAGCTAGACCTGGTAGCTTATTTGTTTCCTTTGCTAGTTCTGTTCCATTTCCCAGTGAGGAAAGCCCAGAACGTACTGTGAATAGCACCTCAGCAAAGTTAGCCAGGTGCCTGGTACATTTGACCAGTCTGCACTCTGTCTCTCTTACATTGATTTGCATATTGTAGATGTGTATCTACACGTATACACTGTCTTTGGTATTTTGCACGTATGCTTGCCTCTCATTGCTTGTTTTAGTTTTGTTTTCTATAACAGCCAGAGTAGTTTTTCTCCAGTCCAAAGTAAAGGAGAACAAAAAGTTACACAAGTATCCCTACAATTAGAGGCCAAAGCATTCATCATTACTAATAAAAACATTGAGGAACAAGGCATTTGAACTCTAATTAATGAAAGCTAAGCACTGGCTTTTTTGTATTGTTAGCAGGGCATCACCTTGTTTAAAAAAAGCAGCAGAGGGATTAACCAGTGGCCATCAGGAAGCATTTAAACTATGAAAGGTTCTGGAAGGCTAGTCTCTTCATTTTTTCTGTATTTTCAAGTCAATCAAATTAAAATGGGCTCCTGCTTTCAATCTGGGATTTGGGTGAAATGGAGTGTTTGATAGGTCCTGGTTCCAAAATGTCAGCAAATACACTGCCCTATTGTAGAGGCTAATTACCATCATTTAATTACTGAATGCTGTATGTATTGCAATTTGCTTTCATCAGTAACTGCCTTTATATACAAACCCCAGAGAAAAGTAAACAGAGGGAAGAAGTTAGGTGGAAAGGATGCACATATGTCCAGACAGTAGTTTGTCCCCTGGAGCACATGATGTATCCTGTCGCACCGTGTCAGTATACACGGCTTGTATTGCCCATACCAGGCTACAAAGCAAGACACAGACCTTCATGTGTGCAGCAATGCTGTGTAACCCAAAGCTCTCGTGAACTGATTCTGCCCTTCGCTTGTTTTTAATCAATGAAGCTTTAGTTGTGTTTTAAATGGACACTTTGCAAACACACAGTTGCTTTCAAGAATCAATATTAGAAAGGCATTTTCATTTTGTTCTTTCATGAGCTGTAAACACTGCTATGATCCATGGGAGCTGCGGGGCCCGATCATGCTCGTCTTATTCCAACTCCCATTGAAGAAAGGACTGCAAGATTTTCTCCATCAGTTGGTGCATGTGAAAATGGTTACATTTAGTCCTATGTAATCCTTGATACTGGCAAGATACAATCTTACATTTTACTGATGTATTTACTCTTAACTTTGCAGCTGTGTTTTCCAGTCCCAAGGAGTGCATATTTTAGTTTATTTTATTTCAGTCTTTTGCAATAATGTTGATTACTTGGTTCACACATCCTTAGCGAGGGTGAGGTCTTCCATTCTGCAAATACTTACCCAAAAACTTAACTTTAAGCACATAAACACTTTTATTGATGGATTCCTAGCCTCCCTAAAGTCAACAATTAAACAACCGTTTATCCTAAAAAGGGTCAAATGTCGCCTATTCACTTCAATGGGATTACTTAAGGTTTACAGTTAACCTACATATGTGTTACTAGAATTGCAACCGAAGTTTGGAATATAGCTCTATGACTTTTTCTAGCTACTGTATTACGGTTCGTTGAAATTATAGCTCTTATTTGATAAAGTGGTATACCTCTGCTGAGGGCATGGGCGAGGACTATACAGGTATGATATGTCTGCATATAATACGTATGTTATAATGATTGCATCGTTTCTATGGATCAATGCATATATAATCTATAGTTATGTTTGCATTGTTTTTTATATATATATATACATATACACACACACATATATATACACATATATACTGTCCATATGATTACACACACATATATGCATATATATCCACATATATACATACATGTGCTTAATATATACCTTTTATATGAAAACTGCTATAGGAAACATATGTTATTAAGTTTGTGAAAGGCATTATGGGACTTAATTGGAGTGATGTATAGTTTATGAAAGTTGTTGCAATAAACCAGGCCTCAGTCCTTCGGTAAACTCTATGCTGAACTTAATCAGAACCGTATTGGGTTAAGTTTACATATATAAATATTTGCCAGAACCAGGCTTGCTATATGAAGTATGATATTAAACTAATTATATTATTAAAAGTCTTTAAAAATAATAATAATATGGTCACCCCCTGTGCCCATTAATAAGGAGCACTCTTTTTTTTTTTTTCAGGCAATATTGATAATTTCCCAGGGTTAGTCCTTTAAAAACACTTTCCAAATTCAAGGTATTTTAGTGGAGTTGAAAGATTTCAATCTCCCACCAGCCCTGAGCTGAGATACTGGCCCATGTGAGATGAAACGATTAACAGGGGGGAAAAAACCCGAAAAAAACCTTTCCTACTTAGAGAGATGCGCCTGCAAAACGCTCTAGAACCCGAAGTTAATTCATTATTAATTGTTTTGGCTGCTTTGGGCAGGACACATTAAATGCACTTTTGGCAACGTCCATTTTTGCGGGGCAGTGTCGAGGCTGCCGGGATCCTGACACGAAGACAGCCCACTGCCCCTACCAGCACGGCTCTGCACAGCTCTCTGTCCCCCACCTACCCTCCCCAGCTGCGCCTGGGACACTCGCAGCCGCTGCCTTCCTATTGACTTTCCATTGTGGAGCTTTGCAACAAAGGGTAATGCACTTTTGGCAACGTCCATTTTTGCGGGGCAGTGTCGAGGCTGCCGGGATCCTGACACGAAGACAGCCCACTGCCCCTACCAGCACGGCTCTGCACAGCTCTCTGTCCCCCACCTACCCTCCCCAGCTGCGCCTGGGACACTCGCAGCCGCTGCCTTCCTATTGACTTTCCATTGTGGAGCTTTGCAACAAAGGGTAGGATCCAAACCATGTTCCGTTTCGTCCAATCAGCTCGGCGGACCGGACCTCTCTTCCGA
>NW_005841897.1:1291758-1337375 GCF_000455745.1 Alligator sinensis | reverse complement strand
TTTCCTTTCCTCCAGGTAAGTGAAGGACAATGGCTCGTACAAAGCAGACCGCCCGTAAATCCACTGGGGGGAAAGCTCCACGTAAACAGCTGGCCACCAAAGCTGCCAGGAAAAGCGCTCCCTCTACTGGCGGAGTCAAGAAACCTCATCGCTACAGGTAAGGAAATGGTGGGTGGCCCTGATGACGGCCGTGCTCAACCGCCCCCGCCACTATCGTCACCAGAGACCTGGCAGGCGGCCACGTGGGCTCAAAGTTCTCCCTCTCCTTCCTCCCAGGCCGGGCACTGTCGCTCTCCGCGAGATCCGCCGTTATCAGAAGTCAACAGAGCTGCTGATCCGTAAGCTTCCCTTCCAGCGGTTGGTAAGGGAAATTGCCCAAGACTTCAAGACGGACTTGAGGTTCCAGAGTGCGGCTATCGGCGCGCTGCAGGTACTTGCGGACGGTTGCCTGGCTGCTATTTCGGTTGGGGAATTTGAGGAAGCTTGGGGAGCAGGTGCAGTCTTTCCTGAAGGCTCCTAACAAGTCTCTCCCTCTTGTGTCCTTGAAACAGGAGGCTAGTGAAGCGTATCTGGTGGGTCTCTTTGAAGATACAAACCTGTGTGCCATCCATGCCAAGAGAGTCACCATCATGCCCAAAGACATCCAGTTGGCTCGCAGGATACGGGGAGAGAGAGCTTAAGTGAAGGCAGTTTTTATGGTGTTTTGTAGTAAATTCTGTAAAATACTTTGGTTTTAATTTGTGACTTTTTTTGTAAGAAATTGTTTATAATATGTTGCATTTGTACTTAAGTCATTCCATCTTTCACTCAGGATGAATGCTCAAAGTGACTGTTCACACAAACCTCAGTGATGTGAGCCTTGTTGCTCAGAAGTGACAAGTTGCTAATATGCAGAAGGGATGGGTGATCTTTCTTGCTTCTCATGCATGTTTCTGTATGTTAATGACTTGTTGGGTAGCTAAACTTGTAAGGTACTAGAATTGATATAAATGTGTACAGGGTCCTTTTGCAATAAAACTGGTTATGACTTGATCCAAGTGTTTAACAATTGGGGCTGTTAAGTCTGACCATACATCACTGTGATAGAATGTGGACTTTTCAGAGGGTGCAACTACAAGTCTTAACCACAGTGTAACTTACAGTTTCCTAAAAAAAGAAAAAAGTAAACCTGGCAGCTATAGAATACACTATGTGCATTTATAATAGCTATTTTATATATTGTAGTGTCAACATTTTTAAATTAAATGTTTTACATTCACACGTGAGGAGTCGTGTCATTGGTGTGTCATGTGGCTAAGTAATAAGCTGGCTCTTCATTGGCTGAAGTGTTCTAGGAAGCACCTCTCTTCTGGGTTTTTTCTGTTTTTATTTGGTTTGGGTGGTGTGTTTTTGGTTTTTTTGTGTTGTATAGGAGAGTAAGGGTGTAGGACTTGGATTTGCTAACTACTAGCATAGCTTACTGCATGACTGACTAAAGGGGAAGCTTAGAGCTGTATCCTCTGGTTGCTTTTTGAAGGTCAGGGATGTTGGCTATTTTCCCCCCCCACTGTCTCTAAGCTTGAGGTAGCAAATTTTGAGATGAGTATCTTAAAGCATCAATTATGCTGAAACCTCACTAAAACTGAATATTTAAATTATTCTCAGGCTTTTAGTTCTTGTGCTCAAGGGGAGGAGGGGAAACCAGCTCAAGTATAGCTGCTCCAAGTAAGATGTGCTATGTAGCAGCCTTGAAGAATCCTTAATTTTAAGGACAAAAGAGTGGGAGGCCTATTGAAATGAAAGCTTCTACACTGAATAATGGCATGTTTGGCTTCAAGGACAATGGAATTTTTTTTAGGGGTTTTGAGGCACTTCTAAGGGAACTTAGAGCCTTTCAATTATGAGTTATGCAGCTGTGAGCAAGCTTTAATAAACAGGCAAACTTCTATTTTGGGCTCAGTTCAGGTTCAAAACCTGTCCCTGGAAAGAGGAAATGCCTTTCAAGAGTGACAATTTGCACTTAAAGCTATAAAAAGGAAAAAGTGTATAGGTATGGAGTAAATTTGAGCTATTTCTGATCTGTTCAAGGTGGTGGAGGAAGAAAAAGTAACAAAAATAAGCTTCTATGAATCTAATTAGCCACAAAGCACCATCTTAAGTTTTGCGTACATACTTAAGCTGTAGTTACCAGATGATCAACTCTAGGACTGTAGTAGTGAGACTGAAGTTATAGCTAATATTAAATCTTTTCCTTGTCAGTTATAAATAGGGTAGCCTCGTTTAAATACACAGGACATGCCTTATAACAATAAAATGGAAGCATGGAATAGCTCAAGTAATTATTCTCCACTTGATTTATTCTAAGTAAACTTTTAAAAGTTTTCAGTAAAGCTCTCCATAAAAAAGATTACATTTTAAGAACAAAATAATTTTATACAAAAGTGCAGGTTACAGCACCAGCTTTAAGAGTAACTCAAAGACATGATGCATTTGAAATATTTCCTTTCACAAGGTTAAAAAATAAAGCTCTACAGCCAGTCCATGGGGAACAGCAGGAAATAGCATCTTAGTCTTAAGACCTGAGTTGGTAGGGTCTCAAACAGCTGACAAAGTTGGGCTGTCAGGAAGGCTCCAAATCTGGGTCAGCGCCGTGCCTGGAGGAAGCTCATAGCTAGAGCCATCGCTTTCCCTTCTCATCAGACAAACCATTCAGTGTGTTTAAATCCAGCAGCTAAGGGAACAAGCATGCATTACCAATGACTCTCACAGTGGGGGCAGCACCCCCTGCTCACTTTGCCTCATCCTGTAAAACTAGTTTGGGGTACGTTACCATTTCTTACAAATAAAGCGGTTGACTGTATAGTTGTTGAAGCCATCTTGCTCTCTCGCCCTGAATCTCAGCTATTTTGCCAGAGCACCAAACTGAAATGTCCACACATCTAAGATACTTAGGGAATAACATCCTTGCACCCAGATTTCCAAAAATCAGTGCAAAAAGTTAAGCAGACAGAATATTACCATCTTGACTATTTTATTCCATTGTTAAGGGTGGTCCAATGTTTAGAGCGCTATCTAAGGACTTGCAAGAGTTAAGTTTCTGCTTCAGAACAGCCTCCTCCTGTGTGACCTCGGTAAGTCTTATTGTCTTGCTGTGCCTCAACTCCCCATCTGTAAAATGGGGATAAAAGTACTTTTCTACCTCAAGAGTGTTGTGTAAATTTATATATTAAAAATGGGGAGGCATTACAGTATTGCAGCTATATGAAACACCTCAAATACTTTCTTTGGGTATGGTAACCTTAGAATTTTTACACTTGTTTTGTAACTTACTTTTAGTCATATCTTGAAGCAAGAATCTGAACTTCCAATGGAAAAAATACTTCTTAAACACTAATCTTTTGAAATACCATTGAACATCACTGATTTAGAGATGGTGAAACACTTCAGCATATCTTCTACCCTAAAATCAAATTACCTGGTATATCTAGGATGTGCTAAAAGTTTCTTTGGTGGACATTTAAAGCTATTCCATTGTACGTACCCAAGCTAATAAAACTTCAGCAAAACACGGTGGGAGTCAGTGTCTGCACGTGGCAGATGGTGGTGGAAATTCTTCATATTCCTCTTTGTTGAACTGACATCTAAATCAGTAAAACCTTGGCTTACCGATTCTCTTGATGACTTCTTCACATTCTTCCTGAGAATTGGATTCAAACACGAGGCAGGCAAAGGTACTTTGTTCAGGCATCTCTGGTGAAACCCTGAATAAGGAAAATCCCCATCAATGGGCAAAATTCATCTTGCTAACATGGTGATACTTAAAATGGGGCTGTAGTACAGGAAGCATTACAGCCCAAGCTCACGACCTCCAATGCACCTGTCTGTGTGTGATCATCACAGCAAGGCCATGGGGTCCGTGTGGAAGTTTGGATAAATTACAGCTCTCTTGAGAGCTTGTCCCCTGGTGCAGCCTCTGCCAGACACTACCTTGACATTAAAAGTTGAATTGATAGCCCTGGTAGGTACACATGGGACCCTGGCCTGACATCCCTTTTGACCGATTGCTACACATAAGAGCTAAGCATTCCAAATCCAAATCTTTTAAAATACCTCCAAGTTTATTCTTTATTTGAGACTTGTTTAATGCTCTGTATGAAACTCTAGTTAATGAATTCAGGAGCCCAGCCACTGGAACATGACAGCCACTTTATCCACAAGTGACACTTACGCAACACAGAAGGCAAAGAGATTGCTGTTGTCCAAACGCCGACCTACACAGGAGATCTCTGGATAAGGGTAGTGGAGCAGAACCTATTGTGTAAGTCAGGAGAGAAAGATGTGATGAGAAACAAGGCTGTGACAGTGCAGGATCCTGAATCCTGTCAAATATCTATAGACCTATAGTCTGTCCACTCATTCTGGGCTTAAATGAACCACTGCAAGAATACAGCTTGAGAGACTTTCTGTAGTCCATGGAGAAGAGTCAGAGCAGCCATGAGCATACGTACGCAGCAAAACAGTTCTCATTGTCCAACACCATCATGTACAGAGGAAGCCCAGTCCAATTAATACAAACGAAACACAGATCAAAGCAAAACCACACTACACAAAGCCTGACGGGACACACATCTACGTTTGTACAAACCAAAGTGTCTTGGTAGATTTCAGCTCAACTCAACTCACCTTGGAAGAAGTTCTCTCTTGTATGAGGACTTCGGTTTCTTTCACGTCAAATAAAACTTCCTGAACAAACAGAAAACAATCACAGCTTTTTGGTGTTGCATTTAATAAAGATGTGAGCAAGACAAAAATTCACTAGGAGGTGCTATATATTATATGGAAGCCTTCCACAGCTGGTGACAAAAGGGCTAATTGGTGCAGGGTACGGTAAATGAACTTTTCTGCTGTTCAGATTTTGCTTCAAATTCAAGAGGTTGTGATGGCAAATGATCCTAGTAAGTCTAGTCTCTGCTGGAGATTTGTCAGCATCACAAAACAGCCACACGAATGTCATCTAACTGTTAGACTTTTGCTCGGGGAGCCTAGGCTGGGAACAGTGGAGGAAGCTTCAGATCTTGATGGGCAGAGGTGGGTGAGGGAAATGCTTAGGTTTTCCTGCTGGGAAACTCAGAGGCCCCAATTCAGGGGTGTAGTCCATCTTTCCACCAGCCTCTAAGGCATGTTAACCACCACCCATTTTGGTGTGGCAGCATTTTAAACCTTTACAAGCAGTAGGGCAACAGGGAATGGGGCCCCAAACAGTCATCGACTAAGGACAAATCTACAGATTTGCCAAGCTGATTAAGTGCCCTTGTGCAGATCACTGCATTTCCCCTAAACTTTTCTGTTCTGCTACCACAATTCCTTCTAGGATCTAAAATAGCTGGGGAAGCTTGTTGATCACGCCAGCCAGGACAAAATGAACCAGAAGCCAGGGTGAAAGGAAAGCATGGACAGAACTGAGCCCTTCCTACACTTACCTTACAAAGTTGTGGTGGCAGCTTCAAAAGTCGCCCTTTCCTACGTAAATGCCAAGTACGCCTGTTACCCAGACACCAGGTTTGTTGGATTGAAGCGTTAGTATTAGAGCTGGGGCTGATTCTCATTCAGACCATCTCTCTCCTTCTCCAGACACACACAGTCCATTTAAGTCCATTTACTCAGGGTCTGTTCACTGGACTCAGCCATGGGATTACTCTTCAGCACTCCTGTGGCAGTGGGGGCCAACCTTTTTGGCAGGCATGTCACAGATTAACCACACATCCTCCCCGGGTGCCACTCTAATCCCCTTTCCCTCTTTTCAAAGCTCTCATGCATGCATGTGCATGTATAAGCACACAACCCCAGTGCGTGCGTGTACACACACACACACACACACACACACACACCCTCTTTGTGCTAGACTTGGCTTCTTAGCAAATTATCGACTAAATAAATCATTGCTGTATAGCATAAACTTTTGTAAGTGGCACACCTCTGATTTAGTCTATAAGGTGCAAATTTACTCTGCTGTCTGCCTGACTTCTGATCAACAAAGCCACCTACCTCTCTTTTCTTAGCAAATGCCAGCATTGCCACTCACATACAAAAGTGGGAAACTTATCCTAGGTTCTAACAGGAATTGTGCATCCCTTTTAGCAGCTATAGTATCAAGGGATGCACAAGTGAAGGGAAAGCCAGCCCTTGCTACAATACCAAGGATGTCACGACCCTCTCCAGAAGTGACCCTAACCTATTCTAGGCTGTTTTCACTCTAACCTATGATCAGAGTGATCCATTGTTTGCAAATGGAAACACTTGAGAGAAGGATGCTTTGCCCTTAGAATTTGGGAAGTGTAAGAGCTTTTAAATGTTTCTGTGCTCTGAAATGAAAAGTCCCTCATGGTTTACACTTTTCCCAGCAGCCCCGGCCAACTGCTCTCAGCAAGGTTAGATCTGCAGAGCTCCACACTTCTCACCTAGATGCAGCTCTTCACTTCTCATGAATTAGGCAGATTGAATTGACAATGCATTTCTCCAGAGAAGAAAGACTTTGCAAATCATGGGGCCCAAAATCAGGATAGAACTTAAGCAGAAACTTAAATTGTACTAACTTGAACAAGATTTAAGAACGCACTTCAGTACTCTCCTGAAGAAGGGGCAGCAATTCTTACGGACCATAGCCCTGACAATCAGGCCACACGAGCCAGTTTTGGTATAACTCGTATAAATGGAGTGACCACTTTGAGCCTTTAGAATTTGTATCTGACTACCAGAAAGTGGACAGGGCTGGTGTGCTACTATGCAGGATCAGAGACTGAAAGGAGAAAAGGATGGAGAGGTGTGAGGAGGTCTGACAAGAAGAACCCTCAAATTAGGAGTTGTAGGGCAAATCCCTAGCTCTTAGCAGCCAGGGAAACTCAGTCAAGATAAACCCTTAAAAAGACACCCACGCATCATCCATCTCTGCCCCAAAATAATGCCAGCCCCTCATCTCTCATTCTTTCAAGGTCACAGCTGGGAACTTACCTGGGGTGGTAAGTGCTGTTCTAACACCGTGGGTATACCCTGGTCTAACACCTCTTTGCCGCCATACTGAAAACAGATTGGGGGAAAATATTAAAACATTGAACATGCTCAGAAAAACAGGAACCTTCTTCATCAGTCCATGGGATTCACATCCTTACCTTTCCTACATTGGCTTGGCCCAGGTAGCGCAGGTTGTACAGCAGCCTGGGGAGAAAGGGGTTAACAGCATTAGGCTGGGAGCCTGTAGACCGCTCCACCGTTGTTACTGATGGAGGTTTTGTGCTGTGGCCCAACATGCACCAGTCCTGCTCTCCCCCTTGATGGGTGCCCACATTGGTTACTTGCTGCCACCTTGCGCTGCATTCATTGGTCCCATCAGGCCCTACCTGCCCCCCTGCAGGCACCGGTCCTCCTTCTCCTCTTTGCATCTGTGCTCATACTGGAACTGGAAGCCGGAAACTTTCTCCCTCAGGACTTTCAGGTAGGGCAACAAGGGTTTGTACATCCCTCCGTCGTGCCACTTCCACCGGATTAAGCGGAAGTGGAGTGGCTTGCCTTTCAGCTTCTGTAGCACCGCCCCTGCCTGAATGAGAGGGGAGAACCAGGGTGTCCATTGGCAAGGGCACCTCAGTTCCTTCCCATGGTGCGTGCACAAGAGCTGGGCGCACTATAGGCAGCCCGTGTCACTGCCTGCCCCTTCCTCTGCCTTGGAGCTGTCCACAAGCCACCGACAAACCATTCTCCCACCTCAGCTGCTCACTGAGCTCAGGGTACTGCTTGGGGCTTCTGTACTGCACTAACACCAGATGCCAGTCCACCTCCAGTGCTCTCTCACGAGCAGGCTCTCACTTCAAGTGGGACTAAGTGGCCCAGGGGCCCTAAAGGGAAGGAGTTGGCCTGTACTTCTCACCTGCCCGTTGTATGCATTCCTCAGTGAGACGCCATTGATCTCATCGATGACATCGCCAGCCAGCACCACCTCGTCCACCTCCGCCTGGCTCTCAGGAAGCATCTCTATGACAAAGATCCGACCTTCCAAGTACCTGAAGACACCGAGATGCAGAATTCAGCCTGATGGACTAGATGAAAACATCCCAGGAGTCCTCTGGCTAGAGAAATACTTTGGGGACTCTAGCTTCCTTGGCCTAAAATCAAGGCTTGATCCATCTCAGCCAGTTCCCTCAAAGGAGGATGTGAGGAGCACCTTCAGACCATGCTGGTTTGGAATCTAAACCACGTGACAAGGCCAGCGAGGTAGTCACAGTGGGAATAACCAGAGAACTCAGTCAAGTATCTGGAGCCCACCTACCATGGGACGACAATGCCATCCCCTCCCATGCAGGAGTCTTCTACTCTCCTGACATCACCAGGGCCAGCACCATCACAATATGCCTTGCAAAATCAACAGGAGAAAGCCCCTCACCAGTCTGGACTCAAACTCTCTGTGCATCTGACCAGGAAGATGATAAACCATCATTACTCATGTTTTCTGATGGGCAAATGAAATATAATTCTTGGCCCCAGTGGCATGAGAAAGAAGAACTAAGAAGAATAAAGCTTGAGGTAATGCAAGAGAAGGGAAGACTACAGTTTCCAGCAGCTTCAGATATACCAGTTGTAAAATGGGCTTTGGGCTGCTCATGGGCAGGGGAAGGGAGGAGGAAAGCTGGTGTCTTACCTGAGTACCATCCCCAGTTCTCTGCAGGGTACGGTTTCATAGGTTACACACACCTGGAACACAACAACCATCCATCCAGCAATGCCTCCACAGTGCTCAAGAAATTCCCTCAGAAAAGCTGAAAGGGACAGGGGGAAGGGGATGGGAAGGGGGCATTTTGCCCCTGTTAAAATTGAGGTAACTGAGAGGTACCAGACTGGGACCCGTGGTGCCCAATGTCAATCTTCTATCGACATAAGAGGCACAGCAAAAGCACACATTTTCCCATAGAGACCCATGATGGGTCCTAAAGAACTCTTTCCAGAATCTGCTAGGCTCTAACCTAAGATACCTCCTCTAAGGTTATTCAGTCCTTGGGTTCTCTGCTGAAGCTGCCAACAAGGGCACCAACCATGGGTATGTTTTTTGAGGCAGATGCCATCCCACTAGAGACTGGACTGAAGTCAAACTCATGTATTCTGCCTAGGCCGTCGCCACCCCGTCCGACACTCATCGCTGGCTAATTTGAGCTGGGAACAGAGAAGGGATCAGTTCCAGGTTCCACTGATAACCTCTTGAGCCATCTGCTTATGGGAAGGCAACTTTCCATCTGTCCATCTGTATCCACACAGGCATCCACCACAGGTCTCTAAGCTGGGGCTCAGGCAAGGCCAGAGCAGACCCTAGAAAGACAAATCTGCCTGTCTTGAGACGAGTGATCAAAAAGTCATACAACCTGCTTGTAAATTGGTTTCTCCCTGCCCCATCAGTATGAAAATAAAGTCACTGGGAAGTGTTCATCCTCCCCAGTCACACCAGGGGCATTCAGAAACACTTCATCATATCACATCATTTAAGGGGAACAGGGAACCTGAAATGCAGTCAGTTTGGTCATTAGCAATTTATGGCCACGAACTGTAAGTGAAACCCTAAGCCCCTTGTAATCAAAGAGTTTTGCCTTGGGCTTCAGTGGAGCCAGGATTTCACTCTGTAGTGAATTACACAGCAAATAGCATGGGACACAGGCCTGATCAAAGTGGCCCCGCACTTAGGTCTTGCAAAATAATAATAAAAATGGATTAATAGAATGAATTTAAGACTATCCAATGGAAAAGGGGGAGTCTTTTTCTGTTTCTTAAAGACTAATGCTTTCCTGCAGGTTCATGGCTTCCTACCCCCAAAACACAAATGGAAAATTGAGTGAATAGGAACAAGAATGGAACTCAAAAGGTCTAATTACACTGTCCAAGCCCAAAGAAAAGCAGAGTATGACAGCAACAGTAACAATAATGGAAAGGAGCTCACATTTTACAGAAGCCTCAAAGAATTGTAATTTACATGGTAAGTAATTCAGGGCCCAGTCTTGCAAAAATTTAGTTGCCACCTAATTTTTGACCATGAACAGCCCTTCAGATCACTCTTGGCAACAGAGTTACTCAGGTGAGTAAGTGTTACCACAATTGGGCTTACATTAAGGAATAAAATAATGGGCTAGATGCTTAGTCCATGGAAGCAGATGCAGCTCCGCTGGCTTCAATGGAATGATGCAGTTTTGTACCAGCTGCACACCCAGCCCTATGATTTTTAACTTGACTGCATCTCTTGTAACTTTACCCATTTATTCTGAGTATTCAGCATGGGGCCACAGCAGGTAGGAGGAGGAAGAATAACATCTTGAATCCTGCACTGGGAGGAGTCAGGAGAAAGAAAGGAAGGAAGTCTTACCGGCAGCAACCAGCTTTCATCCAAGAAACTGGAATTCTGCAAACAAAGCACAGCAGTTGGACTTCAGCAAGGAGGCAGCAAAGAAAGGGAGAAAGACCTCTAGACATTTAGTTCCATTAGGCCCACAGAGCTGTATTAAAGCTGCCACCCAGAACAATTTATTGCTGTACCTGCAGATCCAAGGAGAAATTCATCTCTGTCACCACCAGCATCAGTGAGAGGAAGGGCTCTGTGAGGGGGGAACCAAGAGCCAACATTACTGCCAGGCCTCTCGACAGCCATACATTCCATTATGCCCTTCTCCCGGGGACACTCGAGAGGCTCAGATAATCAAAGCCATTTTCAGTGGAATTAAACAGGGAGGACATGACCCTGATGTGGGGACAGGGAGTTTAGATCCTCAGGGCTGTGCTGGATATCTTGCAGTCATAGATCTCCAACAGCTTTGTAAATGTCAGTGGTGATGTAACCCCTATGAGAGGATGATCTCAATTTTAGAGGGATGGAAACAAAGCAGGGAGGTGCTGCTGGGTAAGATGGTCTCCCCACATATGATCCATCGCAGGGTCAGGGCTTAAGGCTGCCTAGGAAAGCTGCAAAGTCAGGAGCAGCATCTAGGTTTCTTCAAGAGTCTCATTACTGCTCTACTGTATGTGCCCTGTGTCAAGCAGTCGCAGACTCCTGGGATGAGTCAGTACTAGGTGGCTATTGGGATTGTAGCGGGACAAGAAGGTATTTCCCAACCCCTTGCTTTCCCCCCAGCTCCCTTAAGAGTGCCATGTAGGCTAAACTGAGATGGCGACTCCAACCAAAACCTAAGAGCAAACAACCTCAACCAGCAGTGCTACGTAGCAACAGAAAAATGGCTGATCAGAAGCACTCCAGATGAGGCATGGAACAGCTTCCACACCTGCATTTTGAAAGGCTGATTTTTCCCCACCCCACTGGCTGTGCTGCTCAACAGTCCTGCAGCTGTGTGGCCCAGCATGCAATTCACAGGCCTCACCGATACCCATAGTGTTGATCCAATCATGTCCTTGGTGATACAGAGACTTCTAGTGTAGGTAAGGTGCTGGTAGTTGCTGGGATTTTTGCCCTGGTACTCTTTAGGCAAGCTCCAAACAAGGTTAAACACCACAGAAAACACTGCAGGAGCCTCATTTCAATACTACTGATGGAACTGCACAAGGTGGGTGATGTTAGCTAAAGAAAGCCTATAACCTAGGCCAGACACTGCCATCCATAGCTCAACCAATTCAATGAGGTTCCTTCCATGGACTTCAATGGGCTCCGAGTCAGGACCCCAGAAAACGCCCCTCACAAGCAGCTTTCTGCCTGGTCTGTCTCAATTCTAAGTCTGCTCTTTCTCTCTGATACAGCTACAGCTTTAGCACCGAAGGGGACTCATGACTACACTACACTACAAGTCCAGGGTGATTTATAAGCCACCAAGGTAGCATTTTAACTCAAGTTATTTATCATAATCAAAAGATTAAAGGCTTTCACCCTGCCCCGATCCTCCTGGGAAAACAGTTGCAGATGGAGCCACACAGTATGTCGGAAGCAATGCAGCTAGTTATGAGAGCAGGGAAAGCATTCCAGTTCTGACACTTGCAGGAGATCAGCAGGGGCTGGGCTGTTAAGAGTCACCCCCAGAGACATCCGACAGCTTGAAGCTCACTTGGAAAAATGCTCCCATTAAAAGGAAATCAAAATAAATCACACTTTAAAAAATCCAGTGTTTCTCCTTCTCAGGGCAAGAAACCACCAGAGCATCCAGTTCAGTGTGAATCACACACACCTACATTTCTTATTCTACCACTGAGGTAGTTTACTTAGATTTTACCACTTAGTTCTGCTGGGGGTGGGGTGGGGGGAAACCACCTAGGAAATTAGCTTTCTACTCTGCACCATCATAATGTAACATCTGGGCTGCAAATGGTACAGTGGAAGACGCAACAACTGCTTTATTGAGAGAGGCAAGGATTTTTTTTTTGGTTGATATATTTTATTGAACCAACTGCATCTTTGGGCTGAAGTTAAACAGAAGGTATCAACCCCAAAATCCTTGCTTCTCACGTGATTCCTGGACCGTCACTACTACAATGCCACTCTAATACTATCATAACATGGAAGAGGGATCATGATGTTATTTATATGAATATGCAATTTTGCACAATTAAAAAAATAAACAAGACTTAGCATCTGAATAAGACGATGATTTTTTTTTCACATTACAATGGTGCTTAAAGAGCTCATCCAGAACCGAGATCCAGTTGTGTTAGGTTTTATCCTAAGGAGTCTGCAATCTAGCAGGCAACGGTATGAGAAGGGAGGTATTAGGAACTGCATTGTTACAGATTAGAAATTAAAGACTAGAGAGATCATGAAATATACCCAAAGGTCACACAGGAAAGTCAGTGACAGATCATAGAAGCCATCTCTCCCGAGTCCCAACATCCTTTAAAAGACATCATTTTCTTATAATCATCCCTTGCCAAGCTTATTTTTTAATGAAATGGGCCAAATGTATTCTCTGCTGCAAACAGCACTGTCACCAATGAAGTACCGTCAGGATTAGGTTCAATCCTGGCCACAAAAGCTACATTTCATCCTTTGAAGGGCTTCCATCTTAAAGTCCTTCTCCAGATAAAATTCTCCATAAGTGGAATAAGAAAGCACTGTAGGATGGACCCGTGGTAAACTTATGAGCAGGTTTACATACTTAGTGGGGTTAGTATTGTTGTGGATGTGACGGTAGATGTGAGGAAATATATGAGCAGCAAGGAGTTTTTTGTGATCTCTTTTATTTGAAGAACTGTAGAGTTGGAAGAGAGGTTAGACAAGCTATTAGGCAGAAAATGCCCTTTGTCAGGTTAGGTCAGGTCATGTGTGGGTGTGTAATATATATATTTATTTAATATAATATGCCCTTATATTATAGTTCAGAAACTATATAAATGGTAGGTTTTATTCCAGGTGACTGCACTGCACAGGTAGGCTTCATAGCCTAGATGTGATTTTGCTTTTAGACCTAGATATCAACTTGTTTTAAAGGACATTACTGAATATTGCAGGAAGTCTCCACCTTACCCATGAAATCTTCATTTCCCAGGACTGAGGTCACAGGATCATAAAACTGAAACATATTTAAAAACTTATTTAGCGGCATGCCAAGACTCAAGAAAACTTGCCCCAAACTGGTCCAACATACTGCATTTTAAAACACATCCATTATGCACAAAGTGGAGAATGAACCCGTGCTCATTTGCAAAAACGGATTTACCTTAGAACAGGGGTGGGCAAGATGGGGCCCGCGGGTCGGATGCGGCCCGCCAGGGCTTTTTATCTGGCTCACAGGGCCCCCCCAAAATTTTGAAAATTAATAGTAATCTGCCCCTGGCTGCCTGTCATGTGGCCCTTGATGGCTTGCCAAAACTCAGTAAGCAGCCCTCCGCCAGAAATAATTGCCCTCCCCTGCCTTAGAAGCATAGAGGCTTATTTAAAACCTATTTGAACTCCTTCCCATAAGCCAACGGCTCTCAACCTTTTTTGCAGTTCAGGTCGCCCCTCCATAACTTTTTTGAACTTGGCAACATCCTGGTTAAGAACCACTGTTGTGCTACCTCAGTTTATCTCTGTGGTTGGAATTAGAAGCCCAGATTTTCAAAAAACACTGTGGGATGACAGAGGGTGGGGAAGCTTGTGAGATGACAAAAGGTGTGGACACATAGCACGTTTCCTACATGCAGCAGACATATGATGTGGCATCTGACTACAGAGTAAGCCATTTAAAACCAGGGTGCAGCTATCCTCTTGAAAAACACAACCTCACTTTACTATGGAGTAAAAACTAGAACGGGTCGTGGGTCTGCTCAGTTCTATTCCGGGGTAGCTGTTGGCTCAGTGAGAACTGGCCTCCGCCCCTAGGGACCAGGTGCTGTAATAGCATCTATAGCAGCATCCAGCTTGGGAGAGCTGCTCATGTGAGTAAATTTACTGCCAATGAAAATCCAGGGTCAACTGTTCCGTAGTGATGGTGCTGTGTATCCTGCACCCTAAGTTCATCCAGAGTGGTTCCCCCCACCCCCTGCTTTTATGCCGAAAGCTCTTCTGACCTCTGGCAGCTTAGAAGACCGAGACAGCTGCCGAACAGCAGTCGCTAGTAACTTTCCATTTAAAGCCAAGCGCAGGAAATACCGGCCTCGTCCCTGCGCTGTCAGCACCTTCTCGCAGGAACTGGCTCTCTCTATTACAATGGACAGGGGAGTTACCCTATAAGCAGACAGAGGGGGAAAAAACAGTTAACTCTCAGCACTTGCTCATTTTCATGTACAGCAGCACCTGCCACTGAGGAATGACCAGTTCCCAGACCTTGGTCCCCTAGGAAAGGGCCCTGTTCTCACCCCTGGGCTTCCCTTCCAGGAGACAGTCAGTATCCATCATGCCACTGCTGAAGCAGCTGGGCAGATTCTGGGACACAACCAAGCTCTCTGGGGTGGTTTGCCGAGACCGCTCACCTGCTGGCAGTATCCTGCTGAGGAAGCTGTTCTAGCCAGTGCCAATAATCCCGTCTCCTGAAGCCCAAGACTGGCTCTGCAGGAGAGAGAGAGAGAAGAGGGGTTCGTTTAGAAAGACTCTCCGACAGGAAGCTCAGGAGAACGCTTTCTTCTGAGAGGCTGTAAAGAGAGAGGCCCACGGTCTTCATGACCTTCTCCAACCAACACAAACCACTTCAGCCTTGTCGGGTCTGAGCTCTACTCATCCTCTGCTGATACAGGCACCACAGGCATGAGCTTATGCCAATTCGCCCTCTGCCATCCCCTCCCCATCCTCCACAGAGCAGCACCAGCTACTCACGCTTCATTCCTTTCCGAAGGATCATTTCCAGGATCTCGCAGAAGGAGGTGAGGTGTGGCGAGGCATCTGTGTATGGGCTGTTCCCCTCCTTCAGGCTCAGGATGCACACTGTGAGGACACAAGGGCAGGCAGAGGGCTTTAGGGCACCTGTCTACCATCAGCCCCTCAAGGGACTGGTATGATAGCTACATGAGAGCTTACAGATTGAATCAGCACCCAGTCTGCTAGATGCCAGGTGGAAGAACCATGCGTCAACAGGCCAGGTACAAGGTCAAACCATTTGCCCAGCCCTTATAGGGATAAGGTCAAATAAGACACTGAGAAGAAAGAGAACTCACTCTTCTTTTCAGTCTTACTCAAGGGGGTCAGAGCCAATAGGCCACTGTTACACTTTGGGCAAGTGTCTTAAATGCTGGGCCTAAGCCTCTCTGTATGTAAGAGGCGGGATAACAATGCTTGCCCCTTTCTAGAGGTGTTACATAGATTGCCTAATATATATATAAAATGCATTGAGGACATGAAGCCCTAGAACAGTGTTCACAAATGGCCCAGTCCTGAGAAAGACCACGCTAACTCAACTCTCCTTGATTTCAGGGAGAAGCAAGATTTGCCTGGTGATATCTTGTATTGGACCAGCTATATAGCTGGGAGAGATGTCAGACCAGCTTTTGAGCATAAAATCCCTTCCCTACAACACCAGTACTCGACTTCAGGGGCTGCGGAGAATACTTGATATCCAACAGGACTGGGTACAACAGCTGGCCTCCATTTCACCTTCTCTGCTGGAGGGAGGTGGGCATGTCAGCATCAGCAGCTTTATTTCAGTCATCCCCTTTCTGTCAAGTCACTCAGGCTTGAAGGGTAAGCCCTGTTACCATCTGGAGAGCTGGATCGCAGCAGGCTGAAGAGGCTGAGAGGACTTTCCCCAGGGAAGAAGGGATGCTTTGATCACTGCCCAAGACCGAACTCAAGCTGCCCTGCTGGAGAAGAGCCTTCTTTCCTTCATATTGGTGCTTGTCCCTTGACCACCAGATTTTATAAAGCCAGCTGCAGTTTCCTCTTACCTATTATGTCACTAGAAGCCAGGTGGTGCCAAGAAAGCTAAAGCCTTGCTGCTGCTTCCACTTTTACGCCACAACGTGTGCACAAAAAGCAAACAAGTAGCAAAAGTTGTATCGCACAGGCCTCTGTTGCTGTCACCTCTCACTTCCTCAAAACTATTTTACTCCCCACATCTCATCCTCCTTCGCCACGTTGTATCTGAATCAGACAGCAAATTCTTCAGTGCTGGGGCAGCTTTTACACTGGATCTGTCAAGCAATGCTGTACGCCAGTAGCCTTCAAAAAGTCTCCTCCCCACCTCTTTGACTCCTCCTGAACAGGCACCTACAGGCAGCCCCAGTCACCTAAGAAAAGGGAGTGACTCTCTCTCTCTCTCTCTCTCTCTCTCTCTCACACACACACACACACACACACACACACACACACACAGTGAAAAGCCACTTAAGTTCAGCTTGAGCAGAATAACCTGCTGGTATCACAATACAATAGGTTGGGCTTCTACAAACATTGATTCACCCTTTCAGGACTCTAGTGCTGCCCTTCCATCGCACAGGCCCCAGGCCCCAGATCCACATGCAGTGAATCTGGGTTTCCAAACTACCCCGAAATGTAGAAGACGGAGACCAGGTTTGCCATGCACCCCAGACAGGACACTTTCTTAGAGACTACACATTTTCGGGACCTGCCGTCCAGTGGGCAGGTTCCTAAGGAAGGGAACAGAGCAGGTGTAGTACTAATGATGCAGGGTGGAACCGTCGCTCCTTGGAAGAGAACCAGACACCATATTCTGAAAGGAAAGCAACCTGGGGTAGCTGTGACGGGGAATCATTGCAGCCTGCCTGATAGGAGGAAAACACTTTGCCTTGTCCAGAACCTGGATCGGGGGATGTGTTAGGGACCTAGCTCCGTGCTCACCTGTGCTCAGGGCCAGCAGCTCAAAACCTCTAAAAGCCTCTAAAAGCTCCAGGGCCCCTTCGAATTTCATAGGGAGCCCGTGCAGGCCACAGCAGACACCAGGTGGGTCAGCACACTGGCTGCTCCACACGCCCTGGGTGTATGCGGAGCCAGGAAGCTGGTGTTGGCCTGCTTCAGATCACGCAGGGGCAGGTGTGTACAGCACACAGAGGTGTGTCTGCTGCGCCCTTCCCATGTTATTACCCTTCTTATATGCTGCACTGGGCCAACTGCCCTTCGGGGCTGAAAGACAGCCTCCACCAGGGGTGCACGGGGGGGCCCCAAGAGCACGGGGAGAAGACGACACTCTCCCCAGCTGGGGGGTCCCCAGAGCATCCCCAGCACTGGGCTGTCCCCGCAGCCTCCCCCCGCTGAGCTGACATCACAAAGCCAGGCTGTCGTGTCGCCACGGCACTGCGGGCCCCAGAAGCCAAGCCCAGGATGTGGCCCATGCCCCTCCATCACCTTGCAGGGGGCCTGCGCCCATTCTGCCCCTGCCCCCAAACCAGGGGCAGGTGAGCTGAGCACCTGCTGCGGGACACAGACGCTCCAGGGCCGCCCAGCCCTGCGGACAGCATCACCCCCAGCCCAGGCCCCTGCAGCAGGGGTGCAGGCAGGGCCCCAGGCCCCCCCTCCCGCCTCTCACCTTTCAGGGCGCCCAGCAGCTGCTCCCTGCCCGCCATGCCGCCAGCGCACTGCCGGCGCCCGCCGCCAGCACGCGGCGACACACTGGGCCGTACCACCCGTCTGCCGCGCGGGGGGGGGAAGGGACCCCCCCGGGCTGGACGTACGGCGCATCCCCAGCCCTCGGGGAGCTGGGGCGGGGCCCCTCCACGGCTCTCCGGGTGGGGGGAAGGGGCTTGTCTGCCTGGCCGGGGTGAGTCTTGGGAGACTGAGCAGTCGTCCCCCCCCGCGCAGGAAGTGGGCTGCTCCGCAGCTGTGGAATGTTGTGGGGGGGTTGCAACCAGGCAGCCCCAGCGCACTGCGCGCTTCAGGCGTGGAGCAGGGGGCGACCTCTGGGGGGGGGCGGGGCTCAGCCGCGCCGGGGACCCCGTTTCAGAAGCTCCTTGGCTTGCTGCCGCGCTCCCCCCTTGCAGAGGGGTCACTCGGGCCGGGCCAGCCTTCATCTCCTGCACTCCCGGCTCATCCCCTCAGCCTTTAAAGCAGGGGCTCTCAACCCATTTGCACATGCGGCTCTCCGGATTAGGTGGGGGCCGCCCCCAGCTTACTTCCATGAAAACAAAATGTTTTAAATAGGACGTCGCATGGGTTGCAGCCACGCACTGACCCAGCTGCACAAGTTGAGAACCGCGGTTGTAAAGGATCAGGAGCCCGGGTGAGAATCACTGAACTAGCAAACTAACTACCCCTACTGAAGGGTCACCCCCAGCTTCTAAACTAGGGAGTGTCTCTGAAGGATAGCTGTTATCGCTACACCACAGCCGTGTTTTTCTTGCAGTCCCTGCTAAATGCCCCGGCCCCGGCAAAGGGCTACAACCTTCAGCCAGTTACATTGCCTTAAACTACTGGAAAAAGACACAGACAAAGTCATGCATCATCATGAACCAGGCCAAAGCAGAGGGGCTGCGATGAAGACCAGCACCAGGACAATCAAGGCACGACGGTGAGAACGAGCCAGATTGTCACCCAGTGAAACACACTAGCCTGTTATCTGGGAGAGGAGAATGGGATTTTTTTTTTTTTTTTTTAAATGGCCTCACCTTGAGTGCAGTGATATGGCCTCAAAACCAGACAGGTGAGTGCTATGAACCCCCCCCTAACTGTTGCATAGATTAAATGGATCAGATCATAGGATGACACATTGTATTTGGCTGGTGACAGGTAGGGAATACGGGTGGTTGCCCTTCCAGCTGAAACTGCTCTGCATAGCACCCTTCATGCAACCTCAGACAACCTTATATCATGTTTATAAATGAAATGATTAGACAGTGCTAGAGTTAACTACCAAACAGAGATATCAGCAGGCAGCTATGTATCAAGCTGAGAAATATTGCTATATGCCTACTCGTTCTACCTAGACAAAAGTTTGGCCTCGCATTCAAAAATCTGAGGACACATCACTTAACATGATCCTCCAGACACTTGTAATGGAGTGATGGGAATATAATGAAGATGCAGCCTAGTAGCAGCTGTTCAAAAGGTCTCTTCTTCAGCAGTATATAGTGTGCATAAGCACAGTCTTGATCATTTCTAATTTACAGGCCAACAACCTATTTGGCTGATGCATGTTCTGGGAAGCTGGTAGTTTAGTTTAATCAACAGCCACCAAATCAGGAGTTAAAAATAAAGGTTTAATTATTCACAATCTAAAGTTCAAACAATTTATCTCAAGACCTCAAAGTCCTCATTCATGAGATATGATGCTAATACCTAGCTACTTAAGAGGATTATTATGAGGGTCAATCAGTTAATAGACCACATACTACCTTTCTGGAGAGAAATACATGGAAGAACATATCTGTGCTGGAAAGCTCACAAAGAACTTCCTCTCCCCACCAAAAAAACCCCCAACAAACTACTCAGGTGGTCTAATAAAAAGATATCACATTTACCCAAAGAACCTTGTCTGGAAGAACACACAAACCCCAAGAGCTGGTACTGACAGAGTTAAAAGCACAACTACCTAGCATGTGAAAAGGCACAGGTGCCAATCAGCTCAGTATAGATAAATGGAGAGAGTCCCAGTGAGCAAGGAAAGGAAATATAGCATGACTATTAGATTAATTCTCTCAAAAATGCTTTGGGGAAAAAAAAGAGTTTTTTCCCCACTTTCATTAAAAAAAATGTTTGCATTTCTATAGAAGGAACAAAAAACAAACAAAAAATCTAGCAATTTTTTTTAAAGATCCTGAATAATGAAAAATACTCTTTTAACCAACCCCCCAAAATGTTGATCATCAATCAAGCTTCTCCCCTACCTACCTCCCTGCCAGAATAATAGAAAAAAAAATTGAGCACAACCTATTTTAACTGTTCATCCTCCTCCAATGGCTGATAAACCACTGGATCAGGCCAAGCTGCTTCACATACAGCTCTGCGGATCTGGAGATCCCCCGCAGTTGGCTCTGCTCTCTAAAGGCTGGATTACGGAGTCGCCAGCATTGACTCAGTCCCGCTAGTGTTAGCACCACGAGGAACCCTAGTGTAGATAAATTATCTGCACCCACAGGGGTAGGTTTTCACACTGTCACAGGGGTCCACCTATACCAATTGGGGAGGTAGCTGACAACACTAGAATAATAAAAAAAGCTAAGGGACGTTTGCAAACTTCCCACAGCTATGCCGGGTCTGAAAGGAGCCGTAGGAACAGTTGGGAATTCAAATCCCTCCCAATCAACTGCAGTTTCCCCGTGCAAATCCCTTCTCCTCCCCTTCCCCCCCTGGACTGGGGGAAGCATGAACTAAGGCACAGGAATCTCCATGGCCTCTGGAGCACCCAAGAGAGGGAAGATCTTCTCTCAACAGCATAGATCCCAGCGCCCCTGCCCTGGGCTGGACTGCCTTAGAGATCCTCAGAAGCAGAGTTAATGGGGTCGTACAGCTCCTCTTTATTTACCCAGTCTGATTTGGCTGGGGAGGCTCGGGACTGATTAGCAAGCCCATTAGAGGGCATGCGCCACCTGCAGGACGGGGCGGGGCCGGAAGCAAGCGAGCGGCCACAGAACGTTCCATTTTGGAACGTTGCAACATCGAGTCCTTGTCCGCACCAGGGTGGGGGTCGTGCCTGCCCCGCTCCGGGTCGTGTCGCGACATGGCCGAGCCAAGGGAGGCTGAGCTCTGCTTGCTGCTGGCGGCTGCTGGGGAGATGTACAGAGAGGCTTTCGGAGGGGCGGCCCCCGAGATCGCGGTGTCCGCCCCGGGCAGGGTGAACCTGATCGGGGAGCACACCGACTACAACCAGGGCTACGTGCTGCCGATGGTAAGTGGGGGATTGAGGGGCGCCCGGCTCGGGGCACTGCCCGAGAGCTGCTTAGGCTGCATTCTGCACGTACACCGGCTCCGCAAGGGAATCGACGGGGACCCCTTCCCTCCTCGGGGCGATCGTGTGGAGGGCTGGGCGGAAGCCTTGGCTGCTGCCTCTGGCTTTGGAGACCTGCCTTTGTAGCTGCAGGTGTCGCTGGTATGTAGCCAGCTCCGAGCTGGAGCTCCCTGATGCAGGCATGCGGCCGGTGCCAGCCAAGATAAGGCTTTCTCAGTGGATCAGAGCACCCAGCTTAGCAATGACAGGACCAGGGTCGCAGCTCCACTGCTTCCAACCTCCTGCAGCCTTGCCTTAGCTTTACTCCTGCTCCAGAAGCACCAGTTTGCCTGCTTCTCAGGCTCTTGCTCCCCTGGCTAGACTTGGGAAAGCATTATCATCGCCCCTCAATAAGCTGCTCAGGACCTTGTGTGAGTCCTCTCTTAGGGGGGCCTTGCTATGCAGTATCAGGGCTGCCAGATCCCCTGGGGATGGGAGTGGGGAGGTCTCTGAAGTTGTATTGGAGCAACTTTCCCCAAAGGAGAACTCCATCTCATTGGCAACTTGCACCGTCTTCCTGCCTTTTTGGGGAAATGGAGCCAGTGTTGGCAAGTAGGTCTGGAGTGCTACCTTGTGGCCACAGCAGGGAAAACACCTGTAGCCCAAGCCTTGCAAAAGTATAGGGGTCAAGTTCCTTATTTCCTAGTTAGGAAATCTGAAATACTTGGGCTTTTTCATCTCTTTCCTCCCCCCCTCCCTGCCAAATGACTTGGCACACCTGAAAGCCAGGCTGTTTGAATATGGAATCAGGAACCACCTTCAAAACACTTAAATTAACTTTAGTCTTTGGAAATCATGGCCTGCAGTGATAGTCCTGTCTGGGCTAAGCAAGCAAGATTGCTGCTCTCAAGGAGTCTTACATTCCTGAGTAAACAGTCACAGAGGAGCTGCCCTACCTTCCTGTGCCTGTAGGTAACAGATGAGCTCTCAGTCTCTTGTTATGCAGATTCTGCCATTTCTGCTCCTTTTGCTTTTAATTGGTAAAATTCTTGGTGCAGACGGCATCTTCTACTCCTCTGACTGAGGGATGTCTGGACTGCATGAACTTTCTCTCATCTGGAGCTAGCTTGGGCAGTAGCAAGAGGATAAAAAGCTGGTGGCAATGCTCCCACAGGAGCAAGCTCACTCCATGAGGAGTCTCTACCATGGCAATGGCTTTTTAGTTTGTGATGTTCCCTTCCTGAGCCACTGAGCTGAAGCCATTCTATTTGTTTCATGCACGCCAGCAAGCAGTTGGCATACCCTAGTGTTGGCCCTGGGGTGCCCCTGATCTGGGCTGGGGGTTCAACTCTTTCTGTTTGACCTAGGTTTTATGTAAGGACTGTTCTTGTGTGTGAACAAACCAGTCAAGGGGGTGAAATCCTGGCCAGGTGATAACACGCAAAGAGCAGCATCACTGTGGCATTGTGTAGTTCTAGTCCTGTGCAGGCTGGGAGGATGGGGTCTCTGGGCAGGGTAGAGATTATGGGGGGTGAGAGGGGAGGGAGGGATCTTGATTGCAAGGTTTAGCAGCAAGGCTGTCACTTTCCTGTAGGAGAAGAGGCAAAACCAAACCACCCAGCAATGGGGCATGTTTCCTTCCCCCTCAGTCAGGTTATACTAACCCCTCTCTTCCCCCCTGCAGGCCCTGCAGCTAGGTACTGTGTTGGTTGGGAGCCCGACCCAAGATGGAATGATTTCCATCCTCACTGCTGCAGAGGAAGCGGATGAACCCAAAAGGGTGCAGTTCCCTGCTCCAACAGAAAGCAGCCCCCTGAGGGCAGGGGAGCCCCGCTGGGCCAACTACATGAAGGGCGTGATTCAGCATTACAGGGGTAAGGGCCAAGCACTGTGTAGTCGGTAACAGTCCTGCAGGCTCTTGGGATAGAGCCTTGATCCCTAGTAAAACCTAGCTGATCCCTGCCACCACAACTCCTCTCACCTGTTGGCTGCGACTATAAGTCACTCTCCCAGCATCCACACAATGCCTCCCCAGGCACCCTGCCCTTCTGCTTCCTCAAGTGACCAATTTAGGGCTGACCTGTATCACACTAAAGCTAATTCCTCCTGTACCACAACCTTTGACTCCCCCAGGTCAGAACTAAAGCACAAAGAAATAGCAAAGTGTGGTGCCAGGGCTCAGTCTGGCTCTAGATCACACCTGGGGTGTGGTAGCAGGACAGGTGAAGAGCTAGATATTGAGCAGCTCCTTCATGTTTTGAACTGAGAACCTCAGGATAAGCCTTTGCCTACACTGGATGAGACACTGCTTGATCTGTGCCTGCCTGGTTCCTTTTTCCTGTGGAAGCAACCTCCATAGCATGCTGTACTGCAGAAGGTACCTTCAACCTAAATTGTGTGTGTATGTCTGTCCCTCTCTTACCTTGTTTCTGTTCTTGCTGTAGCTGGTCCTCTCCCAGGC
This sequence comes from Alligator sinensis, assembly GCF_000455745.1. NCBI lineage: Eukaryota > Metazoa > Chordata > Crocodylia > Alligatoridae > Alligator > Alligator sinensis. The sequence goes on along the minus strand of NW_005841897.1, from coordinate 1,313,690 downwards.
TTTAATGCAGTGGTAGCCAGCAATGTCCCACTGGGTGGTGGCCTCTCCAGTTCTGCCTCCCTGGAAGTGGCTACGTACACCTTCCTGCAGCAGCTTTGCCCAGGTAACACCGCAGCCGGTTCATCAACTCCCAGCTCCATATCCCTGGCACTCTTCTGGGGTCTTCTGCATCCAGTTCCTGTGCTGGGCACAAAACACTTTAGTACATGCTTCCATTTAGTGGGAGGTGCTGGGATTTCTCTACCTGGTGGTCATCCCCACCTGCAGGACCCCTTCAGACTCATGGCTATAGCTCAGCACAGCACCAGAATAACTTCGTAGCCTGGGGATACACATCTCCCAGGAGGCACTACCTTTGGAGCATATGTGATCAAACAGTACCTTCCCACTTCCCCTTCCCCAGCTCTCCTTCCCTCCCCATCCATTCTGTCTGTAGAGCATGCTGTCCAATGTATTGTTGCTGGGTTGTTCCATCTGACCTGGTCCCCTGTCTCTCTGATAGCAGTTAGTCCATGTGATGCCTCAGAGGAAGATGAGCTTGCCCCTGTTCCCTAGCAGTAGGGGCATAGCTGACGGTGTGGTGAAAAGTCGCTTCCCATCCTGCCACCTCAGATCAGTTCAGCCCTAATGCTGTGGCTTGAACTTGCCAATGTTGATTTGGAGGGGCTGCTAGCTGCCGTTCTAGATGTCTTAAAACAGCCAGCAGCAGGGCTGACTCTACTTAACCCGTTAACTTAACTCTTACAAAACCCGTTCCTCCCACCTGGACTAAGAGGGGGCAGTGTCAGGCAACATGCTAACATAGCTCTTCCTCATTTGGCCCAGACGATGGGGACTTGGTAGCCAAGGCACTGGCGTGCCAGAAAGCCGAGCACACCTTTGCTGGCATGCCGTGTGGGATCATGGACCAGTTCATCTCTGTGATGGGCAAGGAGGGCCACGCGTTGCTGATAGACTGCAGGTAGGACCAAGCCCATAGTTTGTGGATCCAGCAGTGCCTATGCTCTGAACTGTTCCAGCACCTCTTTTCTGAGGATCTTGGAGGCACTTTCTGAATAGGCTAGAGCCCAAGTCTTCTGCTTCCCAGTCTTGTGAGCGTCCTGCTTCCCCCAAGCAGAACTGCTTCCTCATGCCAGTTATGCAGCTGTGTTAATTGCTAGTACTTGCCTGGCTGGGCAGGCCCTTGCCTGGGGACTGAGGGAGTTCATCTCTACAGCTTTTTCCCCACCAACACTTGCTTTCCATGACCTTTGGGAATGAATCAGCAGTCCTCACTGCCCAGTGCTCCTCAGTCTCTAGGAGTTGATCCATTCAGGCATGAACAGAGATTTGGGGGCACTGCTGGTTTCTGCTCCCTGCAGCAGCTAAGGGAATGATGCACATCTTCTCCAGGAACCCCTGAGAGAGGAACTTTGTAACTACAAGACTCCCCCCAGCAACCCAGCAGTGAGCAAAACTCACCACTAAAGCTGGAAAATTCAGAGTGGGTGTTTATCACTTATTGTGGTAACAGCTCTAAGCACCACAACCAGGCTGGGTCCCTCTATGCTGGGCTCTGTGAAAACACTGGATAAGTGGCAGTCGCTTTTCCAGAAAGGTTAAAAACTTAGATGCAGGAGCCCCACACTGCAGAGGCAGCTCATGTTGGCTGTAAACTCCCGGGTCAAGGGTTGTTCTTGTTCTGTGAGCTGCAGGCCCCACTACAGGACCCACACACGGGCTCATACTGATGCTGCCATATGAATGAGGATGATGCCTCAAATTTGGCACCCAAAAAGGCTTGCAACCAGTTCTGCAGAGACACCAACCCCCTCCCCTGGCTGGGTGGGGCACACAGAAGTTGGACGGTTTTGCAACTGGCTTCATGTCCCTCACTCTCTGCCTAATGTTTATCACTTCTCTATTCTTCTGATGTCTCTGTGCCTCACTTGACCATTTTGTTACAAGTGCTTGTGCTTGTTTATTGTACTGGGTGAAGTCTTTCTTTGTATGTGTGCCTTCAAACAGCGGGCATTGCAACAGGTGTTATATAATCCTGATGCTCTGTGCCACAGTCACAGGTGGCTGAACCAATAGTATAGCTCTACTTTTTCATTAGTTCCTTGGAGCATCTGACTCTGGTATGTACGTGGTTGAGATTTCTCTTGCAGCCCCCCAAAACCAGCCCTGGGGTGGCCATAGCAAAGAACACCTGGCTAGTCAGGATGTGGGAGTAGGAAGGGATCAGGAAATGCCTCTGTGACCTCTCATTCCAGATCACTGGAGACGCAACTGGTGCCATTGACCGACCCTGGCCTGGTTGTTCTCATCACCAACTCTAACGTGCGGCACACACTGACAGGCAGCGAGTACCCCACACGCCGGCGCCAGTGTGAGGAGGCAGCCAGGGCTCTTGGCAAGGCCAGCCTGAGGGAGGCCTGCATGGCTGACTTGGAAGGTGGGGGCAGGCTCAGGCTTAACGTGCAGCGTGCCATCTCCTAGAGGCATGTGCTTGGGGCTGCAGAGGGAGCCAGTTTGATCTCCCCTGGTGCCGGGAGTTGTGCACTACAGGGGCAGGGATCTTGTTTCACATTTGAAGTGCAATCCACATCGAGGCACCTGGGTTGCCGGTGGGTGACACTGGGAGGCTCCAGCAGCTTCTCAGCCAGGTCTTGTCTCTCCAGCTGCGAAGGCCCTGCTGAACGAGGAGGTGTACAGGCGAGCAAGGCATGTCATTGGGGAAATCGAGCGCACTGCCCAGGCCGCCCGTGTGCTGCAAGCCAGGGACTACAGCACGTTTGGGAGGCTGATGGTGGAGAGTCACAACTCTCTCAGGTAGGGCCATGACTGGTTGCACCAGGCAGTCGCACTCCTGTCCAGGCAGAGGGTGCTTGGCAGGGCTTGAGGATGAGGAGCTGCAGGAGCTTAAACCTCAGAGCGCCATGTCCATAGCAGTTCCCTGTCCAATTGGTGCTGTGGCTTGGTGTGCCTGATGGCAACAGCTTATGATGGGAAGGCACAGGCTTCATGGATCAGCAGCCCAGAGGAATTCCCCAGAAGCACTTGTTGCTTTGGTATCAGAGAATCCTAGACAAGTCAGGCTGGAAGGAACCTCCCGAGCTCATTTAGTCCTAAGGCAGGATCATCCCTATCCAAAACATCCTATATAAATTCTTCAAAAAAACTCCTGTAAACCCTGATGCAGTGCAAGACATAACACCTGAACCTGCCACAGATAAAGCAGGGGAACCACAGCAGCCAAAGTCTTGCTCCTATAAAAAGATTGTTAATATATGCTCAAAATCCCTAGTAGAAGGCCATGCCCCCTTCTACAGAGGAAGGCAAACCCCTTCAGCCAGGAACCTCTGGCTTTAGTCCCAGCGAGAGCAGTGGCACAGTCCAGTCCAAGTCCCCAGCCTTGGCCTTGGCCTCTGAGGAAAGCGTTAAAATCACCCTGATGCGTGCGTCGGAAAGGGGGAGTGGGCAACCAGCAAAGCCCAGAAACCTGGGAAATACCTGTAGTAGAACATAGGCATAGCTATGCTCAGATCATCTCTGACTAGTGGCTGTCCAACCTCTTCTTGAACACCTCCAGTGATGGAGAGTCCACAACTTCCATAGGCAGTCTGCTCGTATCACCAGTCTGCACCAGTAGGAAGTTGGTGCCTGATGACAGTTACTCAGTAGCGTCCCATTAGAGAGAACTCCAAGGCCAGCTCTGGCAGGGGGGCTGTACCCTCTCCATTTAGACTAGTGATTCTAGGGCTAGGCCTGCATTGTACATTTGCAATGTTACTTGAGTTGGATCCTTGGAGGACTCTGGTTCATCTTGCCCTGTAGCTGGTTGCCAAAGTAATGGGCATGTTTGCATAGTCACTCCCTAGAACAGTTGGCTCTGCCAGCCTGCGTGACTGGATCTGATTTCCCAGGGATGACTACGAGGTCAGCTGCCCAGAGCTGGATGAGCTTGTCGCTGCAGCGATGGAGGTCAGCGGGGTTTATGGCAGCAGGATGACGGGTGGCGGCTTTGGAGGCTGCACAGTCACTCTGCTGGAGGCAGGAGCCGCGGAGAAAGCTGTGCAGCACATCAAGGTATGTTGCAGCTGCCTGGCTTTTCCATGATAGAGGCCTCTCTTCTGGCCCATCCTCCTCTTGCTGCATGGACCCAAATGCATCAGCAAGAGTGAAGAATGCTCATCCTACACCCACCTCTCTTGGGCATAAAGGATGAGGCAAGGAGGGTTGAGCCCAGGGCTGGACAACTGGAAGAGGTTGCTCCCACCCACTCCTAGCCTTCCAATCGGAGCTGTGTATGGGGACAGTGATAAGAGTGGAGTCATCACAAAGGACCCTAGGAGTGTGAAAACACAAAGCACCACAGAGGGTGAGCTTTCTTCCTGACAGGCTTGGACCTTTGGGCCCTAGGGCATGCCATTTCAGTGTTGCCCATCTTGGTCACCACCTCTACAGTGGTGTATGTGAAATAGCCGGGGGTTTTGGATCAGTACTGCTCAGTGCAGCAGCATCTGTCATGAGTGTGTTCAGCTGGTGTAGCCCATGGCTGTAGCCCGTAGATTCTGATCATCCTTAACTCCCCTTTTGTCTCCTAGGAAAAATACAGTGGCAGAGCAACCTTCTATTTTACAAAACCTTCAGCTGGGGCCAAGGTACAGCGTCTGTAGAAGAACAACTTCCGCAGGAGGGATCCCTTTCTCTGATGGGATTAATGAGCATCTGGTCCTCAATGTGCCAGCTCTTCTTCCTTTCCCTCCTTGAAGAGATCCAGTGAAACTTCTTTACTACCTCATGAAACAAAGGGGAATGTACAGAGGTGCATTGCTCGGGCAATAAAATTATATTTTGCACAACAATCCTGTTGCCTGTCTAACCCAGTAAAGTTCTGAGCTTTGTTACTCTAATGTAAATAGGACATATATGTGAGGGAAGGAAATCTAGATCTTTGCTCAGTTATATTGTTCTCAGGCAGCCTATGCAAATGTAATGCTAAAGGCAATATCTGAGTGCCCTATGCCAGTATGTCTGAGAGGAGGGGTTGTGATTATGCTCTGAGCCCATATGCTCTTGCCCCTGTAATGTACCCTTGGCAAGTGGCACAGGTGCCAGTCTTCACCAGTTGCTTTAAATAAAAGACAGCCAAACTAGAGAAATGTTTATTAAGTGCAATACAAAGCCATCTGGTCCAGAACACCTGCCGTCAGACTTGCCTTGGAGAGAGCTGAATTCAGCTGTATTCTGCACTTGTGTTCTAGCCTGGCATGCCTGGTAGAAGAGGCATACAACCCAGTTTTTAGGGCAAGAATGCCAGGATCAGGACCAGCCAACATGCTGCATTCTGCTCCAGACAGTGTAACAAGCTCTTTGGTTAAAACTGCTATTGGGGTTCCCTCTCGAGGTTGTGAATCAAGGTGTAAGGGACATCTGCAGTACAGAACACAGAAAAAGGACTAGCATTCAGTTGGAGAAGAACCATGTCAACTGAAACTTTCTTACCACTATCCGTGCAGGTAAAATAACCCCAGTTATAAAGAACCATGGAAAACAGGAACTGAAAATTAAGGCAGATGACAACTGGGTGTTTGCTTGGAAACTTTCTTTCCAAACACACCCAGGTAGCTTGTTTGGAAGTAGAAAACCATGTCTGGTTTAACCTCTACCAGACTGGGCTTCTTGTGTTTTAAATCACAACCTGAAGTAGACCCAACTTCCACCAAAGCTGTAGGGTTGTGCAGGACAATGTGAATGTACATCTCAATCAGGTGCATGGATCTCATTCATACTAAAAATTAATGGACAAATTCCCATTGAAATCAGGAGGACAGAACTGAGCTCTAAAAGTGGCTAGTATTTATAAACTACTCTGGTGCAAAGAAGTGTTTAAGGAGTTCCATAGATAAGCCCCCCTCCCCCAAGAGCTGCCCCTGGGGCCTAAAGAGAGTTTATGCTTTGGTTGCAGGGGTTTGGCTTAGGAAGGCACAAGTTCCAGCCCAATGCTGCTCTAGTAGAGAGTAAGGGGTTGAGCCAACTCAAGCCATTCCACAGCCCATCTCACTAGAAGACTCCAGTCTTTTACAACGCTGTGTCCTCTTGTCACCACTTGACGGAGGGCACCACCAGGCTGAGCCTCTTGCCCAAGTCAGGGAAGGAATCAGTAGCACAGCCAGGGACAGAACCCAGGAACTGGCTTACTCTCTCCAGTGCAGAGCTCGCCCCATCAGACCATGGCTGCCTCCTGCTCTTGCACAGCCAGTTAACCTCACGTGCTGACTCATAGAGGTTTGGGGGAAGATTTTCAAAAGCACAAACAGAGGGAATTGAGTTCCTGACTTCTGTCCTTGGTGCCTTTGAAAATCTCCACCTTACGCACTTAGTACAAGGTCCCTAGTATGTGTCATCATCATCCCAATTCAGAAGTGTGAATGCTGAGCTCAGTGTGTTGCTGTCAACTGGGTTAAAGCGGAGAGTACAAGCCCTATCGTTAAGTACCATGCCTTCCGGCCAGAACTACTATTCCAGGACTCCAACAGAAAGAGCTACACCTTAAGAGGAGGTATAAAGACCATGTGGTGACAACTAGCAAAGCACCCCTGGAGGATGCTCAGAGATGCAGCTGCCCCCAGCATTTGATAGCAGTTAGCATAATTGACCTAGTACACAGGGCTGTATCCTGGCCACCAAGCTCTGGCCAGGCACAGATAAAGTCTGGGAACGGTTGGTCCACAGAAAGAAACTGGCTGAGACAGACAAATGCGTCAACTTGAACAGGAAAGAGACTCCAGTCCCAAAATGGGGATAGACTAAGGGAAGGAAGCTAACAGCTCGCTCTCTCTTCCGTCACCTTGTGCTTCCTGGTTGATAATGGAATCTTATATTCCACAGAGGGCATTTCTGTGGGGTACAAATGCCTTTTGAAAGTCGCACCCTACCTGGGCTAAGCTCCACTTGTGAACGATGGAATCAACAGGGAATCCTGGTATTGGGTTTGCAGCAAAAACATTACTGCTGTTGTCTCCTTTGAGAGCATGCCATGGGACCTGAAGCACTAATCTTCCCTTCCCAGCTGCTCCTGGCTTTTACCCACAGTACACTGGAGCTACACTAAGACTGCTGTTTCTTGCTATGCAGCGTGTAAACACATCTGACTGAGATGCTCCAAGAAGTTGGGCCCCTGTATCATAGGAGTCAGTGCTGAGGGATGTAGGGACTGATCTAAAGCTCACTTAAATCACTGGGAGGCTTTCCATTGGGTTTAATGGCCTCTGGGAGGCTTTCCATCGGGTTTAATGGCCTCTGGATTGGTCCTTTAACTTATCTGCTGAACTTGCTAATGACTTCCAAAAGCCAGAGTCCTCTTCTGTCCTTATTGTTCAGTGTAGATCTCATCTACCTAGGTTTCTTTATAAAATAATAAAATACATTTATAAATATATATACTAGGAAAACTGTACAATAGTGTAAGCAACACTGCATTAGAGCATTGCAGGTAATGCTATGCAACTCAAGGCTATAATTTGTTATTGCAGTACCGCACATTAGCAGCAAGGGGCTTTACAAAAACACACGTGGTGGGAACGAGTAGGTTACCCTCACCTTCTACCTGGCAACACACACTTATAACAGAACAGAACTTTAAACATTTCTGGACGATCATGAAGTTGTCTTCTAGGGGAGTTGTTTCCTGGGGGTGAAATTAATAGATGAAGCAGTTGGAAAGGTGAGGAAGTTAAAAGTGATGTGCAGGGTACAGCGAATGTGGACGTTTCAATGCAAACCAAAACCCAGTGCAGCCAAACTTCCAGGAACATCAGAGCTTGTAGGTAACATGCACCCAAAGACCTATATCAGCAGGCAAGGATTATATATTGAACTCCAAAATGGCTGGGCAATGGCCCAGCACTGAGAAGTCACCAATGTCAAAATCCTCAGTAAAGACCCAAGGCCACCCAGGAGAGCTCTGAATGGGCATCAAGACCCCTGCCAACCCAACTGCTAACTGTGCCGTGCCCTTGACCGTGGCAAGCTGCAAAAGAAAGACTGGCTTGACAAGTGCCACGGTAGTTTTATGCCAGGAGAGATGTGGCAGGCTCTCTGGCACAGTCAGGAAGCTGACCAAACAATAGGTCTGTTTGAAAAGTTCTGCAGTCTGAATGGAGACATCCTTTCAGCAGCCTCTCCCCAGCTCAGGCTTCATAGAACTGCCTCTCCGTCTGTTTGGTGAGCATGCCACTGGACATCATGGTCCTGCTGACGAACTCTTTGGTGACCTGCTCGGTGAGGGTGCTGCTGTTGCTCTCTACCCGCTGGGAGGTCATCAGCATGCCATCTGCAACAAGAGGAGCAGGTCAGCAGTTGGTAGGATAGCCATCAGGGAGGTGGGTTTGGTCCCAGATATATTGTGTCAGACTTATGTATGTAGCTGCAGGGTGCATCATGGCTTTAGCTCACGAGTTCTTTCCCTGACTTGTTACACAGGTAATGCCAGTCCCTGTTCTGCATACAGGAAATGCAATCACGGACCGTTTCAGGCCAGCATCCACACAACACCTCTGGGAAGGGGAGGTAGAGCAGGAACTGCTGAGCACTACAGGGCCTCAGTGAGGATGAAGGTTTGTGGGTTTAATTCTGACTCTCAACTCACTCCTAAGATATGGTTGCAGGGCAGGAAGGGGGAACTGAGATAAAAATCCTTAAAATCCTCACCTCCTCTTTTTATCCCATTTGATGTTTGCCCACAGAACTGACCAGCTTTGAAGAACCCTCCAAGAGACTTCCCATCCCCCCCTGAGGGGAGGCTGTGAAGTGCGCAGAGATAGCCCAACAAGACCTGGATATCCAGAGTTGCGCTGTAGGCCTTCACTACCTCAGCTTCTCTCCTGGCCACTGGGCCACACCAATGAATGTGACTGTCTTCTAAGCTGGTCTTTAGTGACCAAGGTGTTGCAGAGAGAAAGCCCTTACCTGCAAAATGCGGATCCAGAGAGGAGTGGGTGAGGCTGGTTTTAGTGCTGTATTCAGTGGGGAAGTTGTACACTTCTTCTCTCATGTACTGTTGCCCTCCAAACTGTGAGAAGGCTCCTGAAAAGAAGCATAGAAAAGTCAACTTTGTGAAGACCGAGGGAACTGGAAGATCACTGCTGAGCCTCTCGTAACTCAACCCTGGACGATAAATATCAACAGTTCTTCTTTCTATGCCAGTCTTGTCCAACATTAGAGCAAAAGACAGAAGGTTGTGTTGTAACTGGTCCATTGGAAACCATTAAAGAATGAATGAAGAAGACTCATAAGAAAGAAGAGGGCTAAGGACTGCATGAGGTGGTTCCCCAGCCTTTTGAGTATTATCTGGTCATGCAAAGAAGAAGGCTGGTATTAAACAGCAGCACTAAGTTCTCACATTCTTTCCCCATATTGAGGAAAGAATATACCACCCCTGAGGCATATATGTAACATTACCCTAATTTTTACAGATGGCAACTCTACAGCAGAAGATATTTAGTGAGTTGCCAGGAGACCTAAAAGGAATGCTTAGGTCTTGTCCTGAAGTTTCCTGCTCTCACCATTTTTTCCTACTGTTACACCAAAAAAGTGGTACCCAGAAAGGAGCAGAAGATAGTGATATTTGTATCATCCAGAATTCAAGGGAAAAAAGGTGGAGGTGAATTATTATGTAGAAAGGAAGAAAAGCTTAATGTCTATGGAAACATAAAGGAAATGTTGGAGACTGAAAAGAACAGCACACAAAACTCCTGTGGACATGGATGCGAGTTAAGGGAGCACTATTGATAAAAGATGAATATCCAACTTTTATCAATAGTGCTCCCTTAACTCGCATCCATGTCCACAGGAGTTTTGTGTGCTGTTCTTTTCAGTCTGCTGTATATGCTATACCGGCATATTAGCTTTAAATGACAAATCTGTTATTTGATACATTGGATTAACAAATAAAGTTTAAAAAAAGGAAAAAAAAGAAAGCAGTACCTCCATCTTGAGACTCAATGGTGATGATACCCTCTCTCTCTGGTCCAAAGCCTTGCGTGGTCTTAGCTTGCACTTTGAACTTGTATGGGACATTCTCAGTCAGGTAGGGCACTGTCAGGGTGGTTTCTGGGTTGTCCCCCTCCACATAAATGTTCCTGGGTTCTCCTAATCCAGACAGACACACAACAGGTGAGGAGCCTGAGACAGACCCATTCCCATCCACTTTTGCTTGCTTTGCTTCTACTCATCTACTCCAATACCCAGCAGGCTTCCACCATCTTCTTCTCTGCCTGCTTTATTCCATTCTCAACCGGCACCCTGCCCTTCATTACCAACCCAGCTGCTCTGTTAGAAGAACCACATTTCAATGACCCCTCAGGGTCTCATTCACATCCCACCCAACAGGGCTACTGATGGGCCTAACCCAGAGCAGGAGGCTCCAATCCTGGAGCAGGTTTAGAACATAAAAACTGCCATTTACTGGGTCAGCCCACAGGCCCATGTTGCCCAGTGTCCTGTGTCATGCAGTGGCAGAGAGTGGATGCTGAAAGGGAGAGTGAACAGAGAATAACCAGGGATTTTTCCACTGTTCCTCTCCTCCTTACAGCCTCCAGCATTTAAGGTCTAGGAAGTTCTGATTCAGAGGCTGTACCCCTAGCTCCCATGCTCAATAGCTGCTGATGCCCCTTTCCTCCAAGAATGTGTCCAATCCCTTTCTGAATCTGGCAAAACTGTCAGCTTCCACAACAGTTTGTGGCAATGAGCTCCATTCTTAAATTACATGCTGTGTGGAAAAAAAAGGTTTGCAGCTCTGGTCTGCTTCTCTCCAGTCCCAGCACAAAGACAGCAATTTGTCGTTTCATTTATGGTTTGTTTCTCCCTGCACAGAGATCTGGGATCACCCCAGAGCAGCAACATACCTCCCCCATGCAGCATCTCGCAGGTGACCATGTAGCCCAGAATTGCCCCGTTGGGTTTGCGGGGTCGCTCCCAGCTGAGCTGGAGGGAGTCTGGGCTCAGGGCAGTAAACACCAGGGGGCCTGGAGCACTGGGTGTGCTCAGTGTGAATGGTGAACCTGCGAATGCAAGAGCAAGATATTAGTATTGGACAGCAGAGACGTGGACCGGGTCATTCAAACCATGAGTTAGGAAGTCTCCACTGTCTGCCAGGATAGTTCGGCAGCTGGGGCATTGGGAAGCTGCACTTAGGGAGGAGGGAGCAGCAACCAGGAGTTCACAGAGCCCAGACTTCTCCACGGGGGTTTGGGTTTTGGAGCAGGGTGTGACCATGGAGAACACAGCTCTCAGGCCAGGTCCTGAAAGTTCACTGCATGGCAACAGATAGGCCAAATTGGGCAAAACCAGTGCTGTTCCCCCTCACCTGGCACCGGGCTCAGCGGGCTCTGTGGATCCACTTGGGACTCAATAGTGATGACGCCTTCTCTGTCTGGGCCCCAGCCCTCCTCACTCTGGGCCCTCACCTTGAAGATGTAGGATTGGTTGGGCAGCAGGTCCTCCACCACCACTGAGTTTTGGCTGGGGTGGGGGATGGTGAGTCTGTATACTTCTCCTGAGGGAAACAAGCAATAGGTCACAAAGGCAAGACTGCAGCTTTCACTGGGGAACAGCACACTACCCACGTCACATGAAGGTGTGTGCACCAGTTGAGCTGGGTAGAGCAAGGAGGCTTCGTCAACCCCCCCATCACAAGGCTTGGCATCATGCCTCCAGCAGCGGTCTAGACCTCAAGCTGACTTTACGAGGCACGTAGCCTGGAATAACACTGTGCTGTGTGCGCATCTCTGGGAGAAGTCTTCCTCGATCCTGACTGCCTGACCTGTGGACATGACCCCTCCTTTCCTCACTATGGATGGTCAGATTATCCTACCCCATTTAAAATCCAGCTGTAGCACTGATCTGTGGGTTGCAGGGCAAAGACAGAGCAGCTGGAAGTCTGCTGTGGAGAGTGTTGGTCCAGTTGCTGTACCTACCCCACCCCTGCCATTTCAAGTCTGTGGTTGCTGCTAAACAGGCCCTTCCCTCATCTCCTGAGGGAACCCCCAAAGATCCTATGGTTGGAGCTAGAAGTTCATGACTAAACTCTGACTATAACTAGCAGCATGGGAAAAGAACCTGATTTATCAACACCTTCCACCTACACAGCCCAGGGCATGTTGCAGGTATCAATGATCGTCTCCATCTCACAGAGGGGAAACTCAGGCACGCTGCAGTTAAGAGATTTGCGGGGGCCACATGGCATATCTGTGGCAGAGCCGAGATTAGACTCTAGGGATTCTGGTCCCATTAAAATCAGTGGCACAAGTCCCATTGGCTTCAGAGGCACTAGGATCTCTCAAGCCCTTTGCTTGAACATTTTGCTTGCACTGAGCTCCTGCTCCCATTACTGCCCCCTGCCAAGCCACCAGCTGAATAGGGCTCACTGACCTCCATTGAGGAGTTGGTACTGCACGCTGTATCCCTGCACCTCCTTCTCGCACTGCGGCTCCTGCCAGCTGACTTTCAGAGAGGTGGGTCCCAGCGCCGAGAACACCAGGCGGGTGGGTGTGTCGGGGATGCCTGGGGTCACCCTGGAATCTGATGCAGGGGGGGAAAGTCACAACCTTGGATTCACAGGCAAGGGGATGGAGGGGGAAAGAAACAGACATGCAGGAGAGCGGGATGGTCCTGATGAGTCCAGGGAGAATGTGGCAAAATGTCCTCTCCACAATCACTGAGGGGAACCTAAGCAGAGGGGCCAAGACCTGGGCTAGCTAGGTCTGAACACCTGTACGAGCCAACGCTGACTCCAATGCACGGCAGCCTCTGGGCTCAGAGCAGCCACACCCTGACTTAGCCAAGGCAGCAAGGGGAATGCTGAAAGCCTCTAGCCACTTCTCTAGCCAGATCTCCACCTCTCGGTGCGAGGTGCTGGGCATGGCCAAACTCACTCACCCTGAAGCACCCTGTCCAGGCTGCTCAGTGCTTCGTGGACATCTTCGGAGTGAGTGCGACTCCTGGCCTTCTGGGGGAGGGGGTAGTGCACCCTAAGGGGAGCGTTTTGCCCTGACAGGCCTATACAGAGAAAGAGAGGGGAGGAGGTGGGGGTCAGACTAGACATCTGTGTTGGGCTTTGCTGCTGGTGGGTGGGAAGGCCTCAGAGACAGGGGCATGGTATCAACTGATGGGTATCGCACAGAATGAGCTGTCCCTACCCATTCATATGCTGTTCACCCACTAGCCATCTCCCTAACCTTTACAGAGATGTATTTGGTAGCTGGTTGGTCTGAGACAAAAAGAAATGCACAACTCTAGAACTCTTGGTTCAGAGATGATACCTTTTATTAGACCAACTAAGAAATTGCAAAAAAAATAGAAAAAGAAAAATATATATTTTTTGTGATTTCTTAGTTGGTCTAACAAAAGGTATCGTCTCTGAACCAAGAGTTCTAGATTTCTGCATGTCTAACCTCTACACATTCTTCTCCCTGGCCGCTACTTTAGTCTCCAGTTAACAATGACCTACCCACATCCTTCCCCATTTTCAAGGGTAGCAAACCTCCCACTTTCTACCAGGAGTCAGCTTTAACTGCCCTCAGTGCTTACACATCAGGGTGCTTTGCAGTCACTGGCCCCAGAAATGAATTCATTTCCCTGGCACAACTGGTAGGTAGGCAGGGGAGTATGACTATCCCTGTTCTACAGAGGGGGAGGCAGGGATATGCCTGGGTCACACAACAAGGGAGACTGGGAACCCAGGAGCTCTTGGCTCCCAGCCCCATGCTCAGTCCATTGGACACTGCTTCCTTTGCAAACAGCACCTTCAGAGCCAGGAAAGGCTGACAGGGCTATGAGGCACCACTGCCCTCATGACAGTATAAAGACCTCACACTGGTGAGCAGCCCCTACATGCCTGCAGGTGAGCTAGGCTGGTGTATTTCAGAAGGACATTTTGCACACATTCTCCCTGATGGTCCTGCAAGGCCTGTGGAGAGAGACACAGAATGGGTTGGCTTGTTAGGAGCCAGGACTTCGGTGGGTGTTGCTGGTGAGTTGAAAAGATCGTTATGAGCGGGGCAAGGGGTGGGGAGGGGAGGGTTTGTGGAGCAGGTTAATCAGCTCAAGTGGGTTTAACAAGATCAGTGGAACCTGCTAATGGAAAGGCAGCGTGAAGGAGGGACAGCCAGGGTCAGGAGGATCAGCGCACATGTAAAAGCTGTGGGGGAGACTGCAGCAGACAACTGGCAGGTGGATGAGCTGGTTAAGGGATGCATGACTGAAGGGAGATGCCCACGAAGACACTGGACAATGCTTTGCTGTTTGAGGTACCTATATACTTGCAAATCCCAGTGGACCCATCAGTCATGATTATAGAGTCCCGAAAGCCAGTGCTGGGGTAGTAACCCTTCACCTTTGCCCTGCTCCTGAAACCTACATCCCGCGGCAGCAAGACCATCCTCCCAGCATCTTCACGTATGGGAGGGAGATTCCTCCCTGGATGGTCTGCAGGATAGCGTGAAACAGAGAGAAAGAGAGAAACACCATTGGAACCATCCAAAGCCAGTGCAGCCCACATGTTGGGGCCTCTGCACAGAGAGGGCTCATGAGGAAAGATGCTAGACAGCCTTAAAGAGCCTTTCTCAGCCCTCTCCTCATGGCTAGGTGGACTCACACACTGGGAGCAGGAGGAATTCACAGGGAGATAGTGTAAAAGGCCTGGTGCTGCCCTGGGGATCAGGTGTTAGATGCATTCCCCCTTCCCAGCATGCTGCGGGGGTTGGCAGGGTGGATGCAGCCCTCTTTCCAGGGTGCACTGGGAGCCAGAGGTGTGTATGTGGCTTCTGTCTAAGGATGCTCTAGGAATCAGAGGAGTGAATGCCTCTTCCTCCCAGTTCCCTCAGAGTGGGCCAGAAGGAGCTCTGTGCCCCTGCCTGCTGGGTGCCCAAGAGAGCTCTGAAAGTGGAAGAGAGGGAGAAGCCACAGTGAACTCAGCACTCACCATGTCCTGACACCAGCGTGTTGTAGTCTCTGGTCAGTGTCGAGCTCCCCATCACCCTCCTTTCCTGCTGCATGTGCGAGCTCAGCTGGCTGTAGTTGCCAGTGACCATCCGGGTCAGGGTGCCCCCACTGCCAGGGAAGTTGAAATCCATCCGGCCATTCACCAGGTGCTCTGCAAAAGATTGAAAGCCATCAGTGCCAGCAAATGCTGTGTGGGCAGCTGCCCCTATCAGTTTCCAGGAGGCCCTGATGGGTACTCAGCATCCAACTGTGTCCAGTTCTCCAGCTGCTCTAGAACATGGCTTGAGGTCTTCAGATCCAGAACAAGGGACAACTACACAACTCGGAGGAAGTGACAAACAGGTAGACATTGTTTTCCCCACACAACATCAGTTACACCTGCAGTGTCCAAGGTAACTCCAGAGCTCAGCCTTGGGACGTGGCTAAAGTCCCACCGTGTAGTTCCCATTTAGTCCTAAATCACATCTGTTGTTTGACACAAGCACATGTTTATATTCAGTGTTAATTAAAGAACAACCACAAGAAATGTTTTTTGGAAGGAGGTGGCTCCTACAGTTTCCACACCAGAGACCATCTCAGCTGGACCTAAAAAGGAAATGTCATTTAAGTGACCATCCAAAGAAGCAGCAGAAACCAGCTACCTACTAGAGTTGGTCTCTGGCTAACAGTCCAGCAGGTTTGCACTAGGAACTTAGGGATACTTCAGAGCTGTCATTAAAGATGAGGCGCAGCCTCTTGGAAGTGATGGTTATTACTAGGTATTGAATGGTTTCTATTTGTTCCTCTCCAAGAATCCAAGCCTACAGCAGCAGCGAGCTTCTAGCAGTCTGTGCCCAAGGTGGGGGTTACCTTGGCACTTCTCATGAGCAGACAAGACCACGACACCGTTTTGCAAGCAGACTCTATGACACCTGACCACAGCATGACGCCGACACCAGTACGGGCACACAGGGGATGTTAGGGGGCACAACCCAGTGCTGTGCCCTTAGCTCGGAGAAGGACGAGACACTACATTCACTGCAGAGGGGGCCGTCCTTCACCTGCTTGGGGCCGGGGTGTCCCACTCCTTGTCAGGCTGCCGCTGGCCGTGTTGGTGTCCGACAGCTCTGAGGGGGTACTGTCCTCACGGAGGAGACCCTCGGTGTCTGAGGAGAAGCAGCTGCTGCCGGAGAGGCGGGGGATCATTTCAGCTGGGAGCTTCCAGGTGATGTGGCGAAGATCCAAGTCCTCCCCCAGCAGCTGCACATATTTCCACCTGGACCCTTTTGGAACAATTTAAGCACTTGTGTTGGCAGGGTCTGGGGGGCAAAGTGAGCAACCCACCACCTTCTGGCTGCTTGTGGCACTCCAGCACAGTTGCCTACAGCAAAAAGCATCTACCAAGATGATACCCGTGAGCAGCCCATCCATGAAGAAAACTCTCATACTGCTGGGCGATAGGCTACTGCAAAGACTGTGGTTGGTGATGAGACTGGAGAATGGATGGAACATGCCATGACAGATGCTCCAGTGAGTGGGAGACCAGAGCTCCAACCCTGTGTCCATCATGACAGAGAAGGAGCCTTGCTGCCCCTCTGCATGCCTGTGCCTATTGCCAGCACTGCCCATTCAGTTGGTACAGTCATCCTCCTCTGCTCAGGAGAGGCTTCCGCATAAACTGCTCTTTGCAGAAAATGCAGCAGGACCTACCAGAGTCATCAGAGACACTGGGACGCTTGCTGCCTGCTGGGGAGCGCAGCATGTCGGTGCTGTACATCAGGTAGCTGTCGTAGTCCTCACCTCCCTCAGCATCGATGATTGGCACATCAGGGATGATGGGAACTGCAAGGGGGAGGCAGAATGCTGTCAGACATGCTATTTGGGGGGAAGCTGACATCAAGCCAGAGGGAAAGCAAGACCCTTCAAGCACCCAGATGCCACAGTGACAGACACATCTGCAAGGACACTGGACACAAAGGAGGGAAGAAAAGAGGGAGGAGACAGAGTTTTCAAGTAAAGTGACTCACTGGACAACGGGCGCTTAGGCTGTGTGGCAAGGTTGATTGTAGCCTCTCTCTCAGGCCCCCAGCCAGCCCTGTTCTTGGCCTTCACCATGTAGCGGTATGGATGGGACTCCCGAAGGTTTTCGATCAGAACCATGCGCTTCTTTGGGTCCTCAACCAGCACTTTCTTCATTGGCCCGATGGGTACTGCAAACAAGTACACACCCCAGTGAGCTCCTTATACATGCAGACATACACACATCCGAGATCATCACATGCCACAAGATCACCACATACACATAGGCAGGCATACATCCCATGAAGTCCATCACACACATGCACACACAGGTGCTCACACACACATGTGTGTGCACACATACTCATACTCCCTTCCTTCCATTTCTTCTCTCTCATCCTCCTTCCATTTGACTGTATTGGGCAACTTTGCTCTTCTGTTTGAAAGAGCTGGTGGCAAGCAGTTAAGGAGCCAACAGGCCTGGGTTTCTGATCCACCTCACATGGTAGTGAATGGTGCTTTTCCTAGTTCATCAGCTTGGCCTGTAATGCTTTTAACACTCCCGTGGAACTGGCATAGAGGAGAGCAGCTTCAAAGGGGCTCAGGACAAAGCTACAGTCCCTTTGGGCTAATATCCCTGAGGACTCTCACACCATCACCAAAACATGGATTCTACCTTCCATTTAACTCTAAGAAATGAACTTGGGGTTCGGGAGAACCAAACTATGGGACAATCAAACTTCACTGCTGTCTTTTAAGTTGTCCTGGGATCTAACTACCTCAGGGAAGTTCCCAAAGTGGGCACTGAAGTGAGCCTACAGCAAGGGTTCCCTGTCCCTAGGCTACTGTCAATAGAAATCCAACTTTCTAGGACTGCTATGCTGGGCACTGAACCCTGCATTAGAACCAATGAGGTATTAAGCACCTCTGGCAAGTGCTGATGTGAGATGAAATAAATGGGAAATGAGGGCGCTCAGGACTCACAGGACCAGGCCCTTACTGCCCAACTCCTCTGCTGGACTGTGGTGTCCCAACACTTCACAGCCCACCTGTGCCTCTCACTCACCCCAGGACATGGACCCTTCCAAACCCCAGCTCTGGGTCTGCCAGAACGGGTTGGCTTCGTTGCTGCTCAGAAGGTACCCAATGAAATGGTAGGGGAAGGCACTGGGTATTTCAGCTGAGGGCTCAGAGTTTGTAGATCTGCCTCTACTCAGGAAATGAGCCATGTCTTACCGTTGTCCTCGTTGACGAGTCCATAGCTGACTTCATAAGCCGTGATCTCCCCACCAGTCTCTGCAGGCTCAGCCCAGCTCAGCTGCGTCACCGTAGAAGAGACGACGTTGAAAGCCAGGCGTCCAGGCTCACTGGGCACTAAGGGGAACAATAAAGCAGGAAACCAGGTTACAAGCAAGCTGGAGAGGGCTGGGTAGCTCTGGGCAGTGTGGAAGGGGCAGGGCTAATGGCAGGGAGGCTTGGCTGGTCTGAGTTGGGGAGATTTCTTCAATCACTGTCTCACTGGAATAGCCCAAGAAATCTGAAGGCAGTTAGCACCAGATCTGGGAGTGCACAGGCATTTTCGAAGTGCCACCAAGATGTGTCATGGTGGGGTCCACAAAGTAGCTTTCTCCCCTCTCTCAGCTTAGTTCCATTCCTATTCCTAGAAACATAAAAAATGGGGGTTGGGAGGGACCTTAGCAGGTCATCTAGTCCAACTCCCTGCTCAGAACAGGACTATCCCCAACTAGATCATCCCAGCCAAAGCTTTGTCTAGCTGAGTCTTAAAAATCTCCACAGTCGGAGATTCCACAACTTCTCTGGGGAGTTTGTTCCAGTGTTTAACTACCCTCCTAGTCAGAAAGTGTTTCCAAATATCTCACGTAAACTTCCCTTGCTACAACTTGAGATCATAGCTCCTTGTTCTGTCATCTGCCACCACTGAAAACTGTCTAGCTCCATCCTCTTTGGAACTGTCTAGCTCCATCCTCCATCACCTTTTCTCTATTCCTTCCTCCCACCCCCAGAATAGGGCTTTTTGTTGGAAGCGGAAGTCTTCCTGGCTATAAGTTGGAGATGAGGGCAGAAGAGGTGTCACTTGGGCCCCATGTAGTGCAACCTTCTGCCTCATTCCTTCAACCTTCCTAAGCTGCTCTGCCAGGGAGGGGTCATCAACCATCTCCCTTGAGGATCTCTTCCACTGCCCCTATGGAATTGCAGTAGATACTGCTCCAAAGCACATTAATGAAGAGGTTCTATACAAAGCAAGAGCTGGTGCAGTCAGTCAGTGTGTCCCTCATCAATGTCATTGGGCCATGGGGGTTTTGTGATTGGTATTTAGGGTTTTGTTAGTTTGGAGCCTTCTGGATTTCTTTTGTAAAATAGCTGCTGCTGTCAATGACTGACTGGTGCAGTCTGGGTGAGCTGCTCAGCCCAGTACCCTAAGACCTAAGTACTCTTCAGCGTATGAGGATCTGGGCCTCTTCGACCTGCCACCTTTTGTTACAGATTCACATAACACACTTCTTTATTTTTAACTTATGCAGCCTCAGAAACCCTGTGGAAGAGGCCCCAGGTCCTCAGACTCTCCAGTGGTGAACATGAGACAGAAACCTGGCAAGGCACTTGGGAGGACAGTGTTTAGCCCCAAGGAAACTCAGACCTATCAACTTTCCATCTGGGGACACAGAGGTGAAGGCCACAGGGAACATCAGTTCCCGAGTTGAAAGCAGAGTTCAGGACTTCCTGGCTTCCCTTTCTGTGAACAAACCATTAGACTAGGCCCCATAAAAGATCACACTATCCTGACTGCACTTCCAAAAGCATTCAGACATCAGATGCCACTGGATCTCGTAAATGTTGCACCACACCATGGGAACAAGATGCAGGAGGAATAGGCAGCTCACCTTCTTCCAGCGTGCGGCAATGGACAATATTGGAGTAGGGGCCCTGGCCCATGCTGTTGTAGGCAGAGACCTGCATCTCATAGTCGCAGAAAGGGTACAGGTTACTCAGCTCTGTTGATGGGACCTTGGAATCGATCAGCCGGGCTTCCGACTCAGGGTCCCCTTGGATCCAGTACTTCACCTGCCATCAGAGAGAAAACCTGAAGTCCCTCCTCATTCTTTCAGATCCTTCTCCTAGCCATCATTCACAAACTTAATGGAACTTACTGCCTCCTCCCTCAATACAGAGAGGTTTTGGACCATCCAGGGTTTGGGGCATAGAAACTGCAGGGGGGAAATCCATCTCTGTGCTCAGAGGAAGTCTGTGATCAATCCATGCCCTGTTTTGGGGGCTGAAGTTACACACATCACAGACTTTCTGCTCACCTACTGTAGCAGAGTGGGGACTCCATACTATATGCAACACTGACTACCTATTCCATCCCCCCAGCCAGAGCAGGAGTACATTTTCTGGAGCTTTGCCCTGGGTAGTTCTTAAGGTGCTTGTCCCACTTTCTGTGGGAGAGTGAGATCGCACTGTTTGGAAACTGTCTTTCCTCCTAGCAGCATCCCCTGGTGCACTCAGTGAGAATGCACCAGCTTTTCCACTCTGGAGAACCCCTACATCAAATGTAAAGACACCAGTGATATATGGAAGGCCTTCGATACGGTATCCCACCCCATACTAGTGAACAAGTTAAGAGGCTGTGACTTGGATGACTACACAGTCCGGTGGGTGGCGAATTGGCTGGAGGGTCACACCCAGAGAGTCGTGGTGGATGGGTCGGTTTCGACCTGGAAGGGTGTGGGCAGTGGGGTCCCGCAGGGCTCAGTCCTTGGACCGATACTCTTTAATGTCTTCATCAGTGACTTGGACGAGGGAGTGAAGTGTACTCTGTCCAAGTTTGCAGATGACACAAAGCTATGGGGAGAAGTGGACACCCCGGAGGGCAGGGAACAGCTGCAAGCAGACCTGGACAGGTTGGACAAGTGGGCAGAAAACAACAGAATGCAGTTCAACAAGGAGAAATGCAAAGTGCTGCACCTAGGGAGGAAAAATGTCCAGCACACCTACAGCCTAGGGAATGACCTGCTGGGTGGCACGGAAGTGGAAAGGGATCTTGGAGTCCTAGTGGACTCCAAGATGAACATGAGTCGGCAGTGTGACGAAGCCATCAGAAAAGCTAATGGCACTTTATCGTGCATCAGCAGATGCATGACGAATAGATCCAAGGAGGTGATACTTCCCCTCTATCGGGCGCTGGTCAGACCGCAGTTGAAGTACTGCGTGCAATTCTGGGCACCGCACTTCAAGAGGGATGCGGATAACCTGGAGAGGGTCCAGAGAAGGGCCACTCGTATGGTTAAGGGCTTGCAGACCAAGCCCTACGAGAAGAGACTAGAGAAACTGGACCTTTTCAGCCTCCGCAAGAGAAGGTTGAGAGGCAACCTTGTGGCTGCCTATAAGTTCATCACGGGGGCACAGAAGGGAATTGGTGAGGTTTTAATCACCAAGGTGCCCCCGGGGGTTACAAGAAATAATGGCCACAAGCTAGCAGAGAGCAGATTTAGATTGGACATTAGGAAGAACTTCTCCCTGCCTATGCAGGGGGTTGGACTCGATGATCTATTGAGGTCCCTTCCGACCCTAACATCTATGAATCTATGGCTGGTGGTTTCAACAGAGTCCCCACTGAGCTGGGGGTGTAGGAGAGAAGACCCCAGAGTCATTAACAGAGATGCACAGGGAAGCTTCCCATGAAACCTGTGTGCGCTATGCTTGGCTCTGTTCAGAGTTGTCACTTCTGCATGACAGTCCTTCCCACAAAATACACAGACAGATGGCACAGGTTAGGAAGTAGACCCCAGGCAGCCCCATTTCCTGCTGTAGTCAAATAAGATTTAATATTTCCACACCAGTGTCCACAGATCCAGCAAAGCCTGTGTGAGCCCATGCAACCACAAGACTGCCTTGGGCCTCTACCTTCTAGTCCCCTCCTTTCA
>NW_005841897.1:1265092-1291736 GCF_000455745.1 Alligator sinensis | reverse complement strand
GCCCTTGATATGCTAATACAACCGGCTGCCCATGAGACATCCCTGCCTGCCCAGGAATCTGGGTATCCCTTACCTTGTACCCCAGAGGTTTGCCAGGGGGTGGCAGCCAGTTGAACCGGATCTTTCTGGAGTTGAGGGCCTGGGCATTTGGATTGAGTGGAGCACTGATTTTGCCCTTGGGAGACTGAGGGACTTGGCCCAGACCCAGTGGAAGTGGTGTGCCATCCACGACCTCTGCCAGGGGAGAAGAAAACATCATGTACAGGAAGAGACAAGAGACTGTCCACATGTAGAGATATGCTGCTTCTCCAGCTCCTTCTACCTTGGCTCTCACCACACTGAACAGTCACCACCAAATTAGTCCTCAAAATCCTCTAAGAGATAGGTCACTATTACCTATGTTTCACAGAGAAGGGAAACTGAGGCACAGAGCAGTGGCATGACATGCCCTGGGTCACACAGCCAGCCAGAGCCAGAGCCAAGAATAGAACCCAGGAGTCTTGTACCCATGAACTAACCACTGAATTGTGTTGCCTCTTCCAAATTGCACTTTAGGGTTATGCCACAAGGGTGAATAACTGGACATGCCTCCCTCTTGGCTTGGTTTTCTGGGAATGCCTGGTTGTGATATATCACATTTCATGATGCTTCAATAATGGTGCATTGTTTTGATCACAGTTTAACTGAGTAGCCCTGGTAGCATTATGGGAATACAGGCTGGGAAGGGACCCTTCAGTTCATCAAGTCCAGCCCCTTGTTTCTGTCAGCAGTCAGATCATACAGTCACTCTCAAGCTGACCAAGTTCCATTTTAAAACTAGGTAGGTATTTTGCCCTGTTGGGAGACTCTTTCTGAACTGTACTCCTCTGGGCGCCAGAACCCTTTTCCGAATTTCCAGCCTGAGTGTATCCACGCCCAGAACCTGTGCAGTGATTTCAGTGTTCTCTACCCAGCCAGCAGTGATAACATTTAGCTCTCTGACCATGCCTACCAGACACCCATACATAGCCTGCCACGTGCAAAAAGATTTCTCCATGTATTTCTGCACAGGTCTCTGAACCCCAGGGAGTCCCCCTGATGTGTGCCATCACTTTAATGATGTAGGCAGTGCTATGTGGTTTATCAGACTGACTCCTCCTCCCCCCTGCCACAGTGATGGCTGCAAAAAAATCCATAGGAAAAGAGAAACAGGAAAAATAAGGTTCTGCTTCTGTTTGCAGTATGTATTGGGCAGCTCCTCTCCATTCCTGGGAACGAGCTAAGATGTACACTTCTACCTCAAGGGGAGCTCAAAACATACTTAAATACACTGACTAGGCTGCATATAGCAACATACATTCCCACAGGAGGGGGCTGAAATGGGATTAAAACCAGGATTTGATTCTTGTGGGGGTCTTCAAAAAAAAAGGGCTGCTCATCACAATGCCCTAATGAAATCGGAGACCCCACCCCCAGGTTATGATTTCAAATCTTACAGGGGGGCTTTTCTTTCTTATGGGGGGCCTCAGCCTCTCCCTTCTCTGTAACTCAAACTCTGATTAAAACCCAGATCTGCAGCATGCTGAGGGGCAAGACATGGCCCATGGAGGTGAAGGAGCATCTCAGATTACTCATAAGTTCAGAAAGATATATTGGCACTAGTTGCCAATGCAACATGCTGCGCAGACTGCACATCTCTACCTTTCCTGACCTAGCATCATTCCCTACCAGTGAAGATGGCAATGCAGGAAGAGCACGAATTACCAGTGCTGCCCACACCCACCTGGGTCAGCAATGGTCACCATAGTTTGTGGGTATCTGCCGATCTTGGCCCCATACTTGGGGTTGAGGAGATCCACGGTGAACTGCTTGAGCTGGCGGGTGTGCAGAAGGGTGTCTATCTCAGTCAATTCCAGCAGTGGCACCTGCACCTCCTTCCGTGTCTCCCCAGGTTGGAAGAGCAAGTCACCCTCTGTGAAGATGTAGTCCTGGGAATGGAGGAAGAGCATCTTGAAGTGTTGCACACTCTCCCCATAGCGCACACACAGGACACAGCTCATTAGCACACACTGTCCCCACCATGCCATCTACTCCTGAACCACCCCTCCTATGTCAGAAGGACATTGCTCAGTGTTGTAGCAGGGTCAGAGAGGAACCTGAATAGCTGGATTCTCAATGACTATAAGCATACACACAGCCTTTTCTCCAGTGTCATCACTTCTGCAGTGTACTCCATGTGCGATAGGACCCAAGCTTTCACTCTGCTGTAGAAGGGTCTGGAGGGGGTGACTGGTATCTGATTCCTGCCGTGCTGGAGGTTGTTGTGGCTTATCCTGACTTTTCCACACTGGTCATTACTGCTTGAATGTCTGGACATTTTCCAGAACAACAGAAAAGTCTTGTGTTCACCAGCTACAAGCCCAGCTGTCACATTCCCACCTCCACTGGGAAGAGAAGGTGGAACCACCTGCCCCACTGTGGGCTTGACACTCTGGACCTCAC
This sequence comes from Alligator sinensis, assembly GCF_000455745.1. Lineage (NCBI taxonomy): Eukaryota > Metazoa > Chordata > Crocodylia > Alligatoridae > Alligator > Alligator sinensis. The sequence goes on along the minus strand of NW_005841897.1, from coordinate 1,289,255 downwards.
TTCCCTTCCGAATTTCCATCCCAGGGGAAATTCCAACATTTGAAGTCTTTGAAAAGCCATAATGCCCAGGCAGCTAAATGAAATGCTCCCTAATTTAGGCAATGAAAGTCAAATGCCTTTAGTAGGAAATTGATAGAATTCTCTCCTTCTGTCTGTGGTGAATCAAGTGGATCAGATGGTACAGAAAGGAGAGGTCAGGTGAGGGAGACAGGACAACCCTGATAATCCCCAGTTCTCACACTATGAGACTTTGTATGAACTTTGATCAATTCTCCTACTCCACTGAGCAGTCGACATTTGCTAGTATCATTCTCATTTCACAAGTTGAGAAGCTAAGGTAGGGACATCAGTGAGTCTGTGGCAGAGCTGAGAAAAGCATAGGGCTCCTGAGCCCCATGTTGTGCTCAGACCACTAGGCCACACCTCTGTCTCTATCCTTGGTATACCTGCCATTCATTTCAACCGAGATCTGCTTCTCCCACAGTAGACCCTGAAATACCCTTTCCCTCATCCCAACAGTTCATACTACTACACCCAGCTTGGACAGGACCCACGGGCATGGTCCTTACCCTGCCTTCCTTGGCAGTAAGATCCCGAGTCCTGTAGGAGATCTGGGATTTCCCATGGTCTATCATCTCACGAACAATAGGGATCCTAGCCACCTGGTCAAAGCGGCTGTGAGAGTAGGCTGGCTGCATGAAGCTGATGAGGCTGCTGGCTGAAAGAAATCATAGAGAAAAAATGTGTGAAATGCACAGATATCAGATGGAGGTTTATTAAAAATGTATGTGCCTATTTAACGCAGCTATGTTTTCACACACAATCATCCCATCAAAGCACTACATTTCCAGTAACTGAAAGACCAGGATTCCCACCATCAACTTATAGATGGAGAAATGAAGGCTCACAGTGACTGAGCGAGTGAATTCAAAATCACACAACATATCATAGGGACAGCCAGAAACAGAACCCAGGAGTCCCAACTCCTAGCATCCCGTTCAACTTATCAGATCACAGTAATGAAGCTTCTGGGGCTTGTATCTTGACATACAGACTTCTGTGGCTGCCCATATTTCATGAGTTAGGAACAGAAGTATTGGTGTATTTCAGATATCAACAGAGAATCCATAGCAAAAAACCCACTGAGAATCCCATAGTATTTGCAGTGCTGTTTCTAAGAACAAATCCCTAGGGGAGATGGTGTAGGGGTATCTTTCTGATGATATGGAAACGTTAAGAAAGAAAAAAAAGTGGGAAAGGGAAGAACAGGGAGGAGAAGAGGAACTGACAAAAGGAAGGAGGAAACAAATAGAGATAATTATCCCTTTCTACCCAGACCAACATTCTCTTTGTAGGGTGCCTATGAAAGCTGTTGCTGAAAGCAAGAACAAATTAGCTGGATCATTGAGCCTGTCAGGTCAGTACAGAAAGGAAGGAGCAGATGTGAGAGATTTTTCCTCCCACCTGACTTGATGAACCTCACTTATGAGTCTAAAAATGGCCCTGGTCTAGCCACAAGCTACTGAGCTTGAAGCAGAAACTCCCAAGTGTGGCTCTGTGATTTGTGTTCTGCAGGAGGTCAAACCAAATGATCAATATGGTTCTTTCTGGCCTTACAATTTATATAAAGTGTGTCCAAGAATTTGCCCTCTCTTGTACAGACACATTCAGGCACTGAAATGCAGGCACACACACGTCACTTGTACCCTGGATACAGTGCCTTCACCTTGTTCTTTGATGATGGTGATGTTGACAAGTTTGCGTCCAATCTTCGCTATCCCTGTGGGGACATCAATGGCCTCCACCTGCAGCTGCTTCTCATCATCATCTTCTTCCCTGATAAAGAGTGGGACGCGGACATCCACCAGCTCCACGCCTTCCTGGAACTCCACCATGCCATGGGCATCTGTGAAAGTGGAGGAGGTGAAATGTCAGAGTTGGAAGGTCCTTTCTACATGTCCCTGTTTTGGTCAGTAAGCCTACTCCAGAGCCTTACCCTGGTCAGAGATCACGGTGTAGTAACCAGGTGACACCTTCAGATCATTGAAGGCCTCCTGCCCGATGTGTTTTTCTGTCACCTTTATGATCTCAGGTTTGGCTCCATGGGGGGCACTGAGCACTGTGTCCAAAATGGTGTGGTCCTGCCTGCAACCAAAGTAGGATGAGAGAAAGAAGGCCTGGCCTGGCTCAGGGGCTGACAGTCAGACATCAATGCCAACAACTGGTGAAAGAAGACAGCCTGCTACCAAGGATTTCTATTAGCTGATACATCCATACATACATATCCATGTACAGGCACTCACACAGGAGAGGAATGGAGAGTTAAACACTGAAAGGAGTGGAGGATCAACCTACCTTTTTCCTGCATTGGGCTGCACCCTGGGGGAGAAAACAGAACAGCAAGGGTGACTGATCCCATCGAATTCCAGCTATGTGAAGGTATCTGAATACCTCAGATCCCTGCAGGTTGGAGCTATGTAAGCTGCCCTGTTGGCTCCAGCTGCTGAGTACCCACATGTCAGTGCTGGAGCAGGAGTTTGAGTCCCACCTTTGTCACTCCAGTTTCTGGTCTGCAGTGTGTGGCCCATGATCCCACCCTCTTATGAGTTCTAGTCCTGAGGACACAGCTTCAGGTCATTCCTACTAGCAACAGGATATTTCCTTTGTCCTCTGGAGTGGAGACCCCCCCAAAAATGGTTTATATATCCTCATGGCCCCAACTCTTCCAGATATGAGAGCAGATGTGGCTAGAGACATGGTTTACAAAGGGTTAACTTGGGCGAACAAAAGGAGGGTATTTTTGTATAGGGCAAAATCAGGCCTTACTGGAGTCACAAGGGAATCATGAGTCCCAGGAATGTAGCTAGAAGTAGCTGAGATTACCCAGATACATGCCTCTGGAAACCTCTGCAGACAACGTTGCAAGCATGTGGAGACCTGGCATGAACACCAGGACTAGGGCTGTGCCCATGCCAGTGAGAAGGGTCTCTCCTAGAATTTACCCATGGAGAGTTTATGGTGCCCCTTTATTCCAAGTGCCCAAATGAGAGAAACTGCACACAGGTGTGTGCTGTGTGTCCCCTTATTACCAGCACCCTCTGTCCCTGCCCCAGGTCATCTCCCCTCTCATCCCCTCCCCAAGTCACTCACCTGAACTTAGTCTGTTGGAGTCTGTGAGCACCAAGAATGTGCTTGTAAGCATCATTCAGCTGTAAAGAGCAAGAGAAAATCTTTTACAGCCTCAAGCTTCCCTCTAAGGTGACTAGGTACCCAGCAGGCACAATGCCAGCAAACCAAACCAAGTCCTCCCCAGCCTCTCCCTCACCACGACCCACCTACACAGGGCACCAGGCCCCCAAAACCTATTCTCTTCCCCATCCCTCAGTGCCAGGTCAGGCAGAGGGAACCAAATGCCTTCCTTTCTCCTTGGTACTGCTCTTGGTAGTGGGGGAAAACACAGCCCAGTTTTCTGCGCTTGAAAGCTTTGTTGCTCTCCACTGCCTTTGTCACACAAAAGCTTACACAAGTTGTTACTTATTCCCATCCCCTATAAGGAAAGGCAAACCCAAGACAGAGCAGTTCAGCCCCCTTACATTCTCTTCCACCTCCTTGCGCAGCTGCTCGCATTCATGGGTGTCTGGTTTCGTGAGGTTCTGGGTGAAAAGCCGAGCCAGTCTCAGAGAGATGCCGTATGGGACTGGAGAGAAAAAATCCACCTGGTTAGACCCTCCTGGAGTCAGCCAGAAAAACAACCTGATTAACTGCTAGAAGCCAGTGCAAGTGGCCCTGGGTGTCCTGAGCCCTGGGCAGTGACATTCAGCTTCCATGGCACAGAATACTCCACACAGCCCTCAGGTCACTGGGCACCACATCCAGAAAGCACTGAGTGAGACACAGCCAGATCCTGAAGAATGAAAGGAGCTGGAAGCTGGAGGAAGAACTAGCCCAGCACTACTCCAAGCTGAAGGGGGATGGAGTGATAATCATCGTCCCCTCTCCCAGGTGGTAAAGAATATCCTGAAGGAGCAGCTCTGGGCAAAGGAAGCTAAATCCAGGTAATATCTATGTGAGCTATGGAAGTGTGTAGAAATGGGACATCTGCTTAGAAAGTCCATCACTAGCTTAGAACCCCTCAGGGCAGCTGCCCAGGGATCTCATACCCCCTGCACCATGCACTGTGCAGAGGGTGGTGTGGGTGGCTGGGTGGTGGTGTGTCCTGGGAAAAGAGTTCATCAGGAGTCTGAGGACAGCAAAGGGCCAGCAGACCACAATAGGGCCAGGCCCACCCACCCGCTAGTATCCATGACAGGCCCCTTATGCAGCACCCCAGGGTTGGCACTTACTCAGCTCTTTGGTGTTTGTGGCTGCATGGGAGGAGAAGCCTGGCTTGTGGACATTGTTGTTGATCTTCCAGCGCACGGTGTCTCTGCCCTTCAGAGAGCCACTGCGCAGCATGGGGGTGTCCAGGTGGTCGGAGGCCATGAGGCTCTGCCGGAGCATGTAGTGGTCCTCCTTGAACCCGACAGTGCGGCCTGTAGGGAGGTGATGGGACGAGCTAAGGCTGGGGTGGCTCCAAAATATTCCCTCCGCCCACCTCTCCTCTACATTCATGCCGTATTTGTGGGAAGAAGCCCTCCATTTACACACAGACCTGCACCTTCCCCATCCATCTGCCGTGCCCCAGAGAGGGAGCTACACTCCTTGGCCCAACTCAGAGCCTCTCTGCTGAGAACTCAGCAAGGGACCCAGGCTGAAACCTCTCTTCCCTTCCTAGGCTCTTCCAGCTTTCTCCTGGCTTTCTATGGAACTTGCTTTCAAAGTCACCCCCCACATCCTTAAGACCTTTCAAGAAGCCATGTGAGCCCTCAGCTGCCCAAGAGTCAGTGCTTTACTCCAAGGGACTGTGACTGCGTGACAAGCTAAGGGTAGCAGTGAGAGGTGATGAGTCAGCTCCTGGAGGGGACCCCAGGGCACATCTGCCCAGCTGGAAACTAGACTATGAGAATACTCTCCATATCTTTTGAACAGCATCTATTCAGTTGACTGAAGGAGGTGTGTGCGCCAGGGATGTAGGGCTCCAGCAACCCCCTGCTCCCTGGTGTAAAGAGCTCAAGAAGTGGGGAGGAGAGGTAAGAGCTTAGTGTCCCAGCCTGGCTTCCAATAAAAGCCCATTCTACTGGATCATTTTCCCTGCTGAGCCCTAAAAGCCTCTGAAGAGTTAACCGATTTATTGGGAGGGATGTCTTACTCTGGCACTGTCCCGGCTGTCCTCCTCCATGAAGGAAGCACAGTTTTGCACTTGCAGTATCACCTCCCCTCCCTCCAAAAAAGCAATTTAAATTTGTGATACCTCGTGCACAGCAGGGCAGCAGGGCCAGGCAAGCCTAGGAGACAAAGAACAATCCCACTGTGGTCAAAGATGCAGACAGACAACTCCAGTGCCAGTGCCCTGTCACTGCCATCTATGGCAGAGAAATAGCTGGTTCAGACATGCAAAGAGGGTCCAAAGATAACAGTTCCCCATGTTACACAGGAAGGCAAAAACCCCAGAAAAAAACAGAGTTCTTCTTGACTACCAAGAGCGGGTGACCAGTTTGGCCTTGAGTGGAAAAGCAGGACTCTCTGGCCAGGAGCCACCAGGTTCCCCAAGTACCGTACTAGAATGCTGGGACCTGGGCCCCTTTGCCATCTCCACCAACCTCAATGCCATCTTGGGTAGCAAGTACATGTCACCAAGGTACATACTGCAAACACTGCACCAGTGCCCTGACAGCTTCCTTCCAGCTGTTTCTCCACTGAGTGTGGAAGCCCCCGTGCACATGCATCACAGAAATAATCACGTGGAAGAAATAGTGTATGTCCTCTCATCTCACCCCAGCAGCTTCCTGCTGGGCTTTGGTCCTGACAGAACAGGCAACTCCTTTTAACAAACGGTGCATTTGGGGAGTGGTTGGGGGGGGTCGTGTCTGCAGGTAAATACAGCAGAGCTTCCCTGGTCCCTGCTGTGTTAACTACCATACACATAGCAGCATCTGCATTGCAATGGTTTTCTTTAGAGGCACCTGCAAAACATTTCACATTTCCTAGCAAGCTCACAAAACTAGGTAGGCACTTATCGTAAAAAAAAAAAATCAGCACTAAACAGTGGATTTAAAGTGTATGCAGATATAGCCAAAATTCACTGGCTTTTCCTCACCCACCTCCTAACAAATCTCTCCACATGCCAAAAACAGCCATTCTGAAGTACACCAGTGGCCAAACTGTGTGATTTCTTTGTCTTTGTGTGGCCAGGAAACCCCCCATACTAACCATGCCAGGGAAGCATATATTAACCTGGATATCTGCCAGTTACAACACAGCAATTGTTTTACACAGACCAGCAGGGCTGTATGTACTAAGAGCAGGACCTATATAATGTAGTTGTTCTATAGGTGAATCGGCACATCCTGACCCCAGTTTGGCTCCTACTGAAGTTACTGGCAAAATTCCCACCAATTCCAGTGGGAACTGGTTTTTCCCTTCCTAAACTACTTCCTGCTTGGACCCTTTTGGCATCCAGGCTGCATCAGAGAAAGGCACAGTGGGGCCCTTTGTCAGGCATGTCCCCAGTCCTTCCTAGCCACGAGGTCTGAACTGCAGCTCATGAACTAGGATTTATTGTCTCCAGTAGTACAGTGCCTGCGACCCACCCCTCAGGGCCTGAATGCAGTAAGGACCTTACCTTGCAGCAAGCACAGAACTTCCAGCAGAGCAGCAGCAGCAGCCCCAGAAGCAGGATCAGGAAGATGAGCAGGGGGATGAGCCATAGGAAGCTTCCTGGTGGGCACTCTGTGACCAACAGATATATCAGCAGTAATTAGGGGCAGTAGGACCCAACCAGTGTCAGGGGATGGGGAGGAGAAAGAGGCAAGACAAAGCAGATGGGAGAGGGGCAGGACCATAGCTCTGCTTGGGAGTGGAGGTGGGGGAAGGGAAGAGGGTGCAACCAGGCTTTCCTGGGGCTGCCCTCAGTGTTTGCTGATGGAGACTCCCACAAGACTCTGGCAGAGAGAGCCTCCCAGATCCTCAGTCACTTCGGTGCATCCCCTAATCTGGTGGCCACCATGGACTCAATATGTTTCCATCTGAGGGGCCTATCTGGAATGACTAGAGAAAAGGGGAGGTGCCAGTCCTGTTCTTAGGGGAGAAGCATCCACCTCCACAAAAGCATCCCCACCTGGTGCACTAATTAGCCCTCAGCAGAGCACCCATGGAGTGACTGGCATGCACAATGAGTCCTCACCCACCAGCAATGAATCCTCACCCCCCAACAATGCTCTGAGGGGGTGAGGATTCAATTTCTGGTCCCATGGTTCCCCCTTGGCTTGCCTGGGCTTTCCCAGAGGGATGAGGAAGGCCAGGGCAGACAACTAGGGCAGCATTCCCCAACGTTGGATACCGGGAGCACAATTTTTTCCTAGACCAAAATTCACAGCACACTTCACGCTTAAACCAAAAAGGGTATGTATATGCCACAGTGGTGCCCAATGTTTTCACCCCAGAGGAGCAGTGATGGGTTGATCCATGGATCCGATCTGTTCATGGGGCTGGTGCAGCCCGGGGCCCAATCCTGCCATGTGTGGGTTGGAAATTTGACAGTGAGGAAGCAGTGGCACTGTTAATTGCCACCGCTCCCACCACCAAATTTTTGGACCCATGAGGAACCTTACGGGTCAGATGACCTAGCTCTGGGTGTGTCTACACATGCTAAGGTGACTGAATAAACTCCGGTGCAACTGCGCCAGAGCCTATTGCTCCTGGGTGCACCATTTGCATGTGTACCTGGGACTGTAGCATGCTCAGCCAAGGCAGAGCAGCCCTGCCTGGCAGGGGACCTTGGAGGTCAGCCTGCCAGCCCAGGTCTGCTCTGACCTGACTCAATGTGCTGCAGAGCGGAGGGGCTAGCTGGGGCACAAGGGTGTTTTAGTGAGAGTCAAGCCAGCAGGCAGCCCCCATACTGAAGTACCCACGTGCCCCAGCCAGCCCCATCAGTGTCTACATGTGCGTAGTAGTGCACTAAATAATGCCACTGTAGAATAGTACTTGTGTTGGGCAGTACTATCCTACACCAGCATTTATTAGTTTACTGCAGCCTAATAGCACTGCATGTATAGATGCTTATGTTTTACTGTGAAGCTAATTAGGCAACTGCAGTAAAAGTCTCACGTAGACACACCTTCTGTGAGCCAGATGATTCTGATAAAGCATAATTTTTTGTGGCATGCTTCTGCCACTCTCAAAGCACAACCTTTGGGAATCAGAGAGCTAGGGTCTGCATGCTTCCTCAGAGAGGTGAGCAGGAGATGGCTCCTCACTCTTACTTCACTCCTTGCTCACCTTTCTTCTTCTGCACAAGGATGGTGTTGTTGTGTGGCATGCTGGGATCTCCTTTCAGGGTGTAACGGTATGTGCAATCGTCCTCCTCATCCTGGAATGAACAGTACTCATTCACCTCCTCATCTAGAGAGAGAAGCAAGATTGTTACTATATATGAGGCAGTGCCCAGAGGCCTCCCCCAGGGTCTGAGCCCTATTGTGCCCCTTTCCACACCCTCCCCCACAACACATGCACTCCATGGCCTGAAGGAACCACTTTAGACTCAGACACACCCTCCCACCCACACACATCTTTGAAGCAGGAAGGCTGAGCTCCTGGTACCTTTCAGTTCATCCACCATCTGGATCTTGGAAGGGCATTCAGTGCATTCCTTCCCCTTCTTCTTACCAGTCCCCCAGGCCTGGCACTGGACACAGGTTCGAGTATCTTCACACACCCCCAGCATAAGCTGTTCCCCAGAGACACAAAACATCAAACAGTGAGGAGCATGGGTGAGAGGGAAAAGCAACCAAATCCTAATGGTGAGGGCTGGAGACACTGTACATGCCAGAGCAGGGAGAGGGGATGTCAGACAGTGAGCAACAAGGGGATGGAGTGGGGAAATAACACGCAAAGAGCAAGTCTGCACAATCAGGCAGGAAGGTGCATGGGAACAAATCATGATTTAGTTCTACATCCTTTATTAATCTGCCAGGGGGCACAAACACACACTGAAATCCCAAACCACCTGGGGCATTTTTCCATTGAGATGCAGGGGGTGGGGGAGGTATGGTGTGGAACGTGGAATCTGAATCCCGGTCTGGCTTACAGTGGCTGGGTCCTGTACCTGGAGTGTGCACAACCCAACTCCCTTCTCCAAATGTTCTGAGAGAAATAAGGAGACCACGCATCTCCACAGAGGCAGGCCTGAGTCCAAATTTATAAAGCGTTCATACCGGGGTTTTGGATCAGGTCCACTACTATGAAACAATCTCCATTTATCTTCCCCACTGGGACAGCAGCTCTTCCCTACAGACCCCAAAGCTGTCTCAAACCTGACAAGCCTGCTTTGCCTGTGGCAGGTTAGGGTGTTATATCTTGTGTCAAGGTTGACAGTAGTCTTACAAAGAGTTTAGATTATGGATTGCATAGGATGGTTTGGATAGAGATGATCGTCTCAGGCAGGGGGTTGGACTAGATGACCTTCAGAGGTCCCTTCCAAACCAGCTTCTCAATGATTTCTATGTGTGTTCCTTCATTTACAGATGGTGAAACTGAGGTATGGAGCCAATACATGACTCTTCCCAAGCTCTCAGAGTTGGAAACAGGAGCCAGGAGCTACCTGGCGCTCTTAGCTCTTAGCTACCTGGCGCTCACACGTCCCCTCCTTTGAAATCCAGATACAAGATTTAATGTTTGGCTGTATTTTAGTACTTGTGATCCAAACAGAAGGTTGAGGAGCCTTCTGCCATCTTTCCAAAGCCTACAGACCTGGCTGCACTAGGTCCGTGGCACCCATCATGGAAGATATTCTGACTAGGAGAGAGCAGAACTATCCCAGTCCCCAGAAGATCACTGGGTATACCTCTTTGGCACTGTTTTTCTTCCCCCAGCTCTCCCCCAAGCCAGATGTTCTGCCAGGAACTCAGGAGCCAGCCACAATCAGAGAGGTGATGCATTAGGCCTATCAATCACTGACTTGACCATTGACCACAAAGCTGGGAGACTTACCATGGAGTAATTTATTCCGCAGGTGGGGTCCATGTAGGGAGAAGAGCTGTCACAAATGCACCTGCCACATTCACACTTCCCATGGCCATTGCAGATTCCCTACAGGAAAAAAGGGCCACGAGTCAGCCTCCGACACAAGCAATATGTTGTTACCCATTGTTAGTAGCAACAGGGTGCTCCTAAAACAGCAGACCTCCTCCCTAGCAGCCCTTCTCCCTCTCACCCACCTACAACCCCTGGGCCCATGGACAACCCCTGGAATGAAAATGACAAGGTCCAACAAGTCCTTACACATCAAGACATGGACAGATCATCAGCTGAGGCCAGGAAGAAACTCGCCTTTCCATGGTACATCATCAGGCTAAAAAGAGCACTGGGCCATCCACAGCCTGGCTTGCTCACTCCAACCTACTGACTTCAAAGCTCACTCCAATCCAAATCTCCCTCTGGCTAGTTGGCTTTTTCCTTGTCCCAGTGTAGAACAACTTCAAACCCAATGCTGGCCTTGCAGGAGAACAACCTACCCCATTGTTGTCAATGCAGGTCTCGTTGCTTGTGGGACATTCACAGCCAGGGCCTCCCCAGCCACTTGTACATGCACACTGGCCCATGTAGCAGCGACCCCGATCTGTGCAGAGGAAGGATGTTAATGGGTGAACTCTGACCCCATGGGCATCCCTGGCTCCTGAGGATACTCTAGCTTCTTATTTCCAGTCCCATCTCTGCTGCTCCCCAGAGGACTTCTGCACCTATCATCAGTCAGATGGCCAATACCTGGGTTTTGTCCTCACACTTTCCCCTTGGAAAGCTCCTCCCCTGTTCTCTCTGGGGGAGATGAAGAGGGATAGGCACCAGCAAGGCATAAAGAAGCAACAGGCTCCACTACCTAGAGATCAGGGACATGATCTAATAAAATTCACATCAGAAGGACTCTTTCCATTGGCTTTAGCTAGGGCTGGGTCCTCCTCAGACCTGAGCTGCACCTCTCTCATGCTATCACTGTGTCCAAACCTATTCTATGACCAGCAAAGCATGCTCTCTCTTGTGCACTGTATGTAAACGTGACCATTTCCCCTTTCAGTGGCTGGCTGATAGGAATAACAGAGCTATTACTACTAGCTAGTGGAACCCCCCTCCTTTAGCTTGAGTGGCAGAGGCCTCTGTTTTCAGAGCCCAAAGTCCTGAATTCTCTCCTCAGTGCTAGAGAGAGGTGTCTGTGAGCTGCACTCGTGTTCAATATGGGAAGAGCTGCTAAGCCAAGTGTGTTGCAGCTAATGCTGTATGTAAGAAGAGGAGCACAGCAGTGGAGTAGGTGAGGCATCTTGTTACATGAATCCAGAAACTGTGAGTTCGAGCTTCACTCTGGATATATGCTAAAGGGCACCTGGACATTTGGGCTAGGGAGGTCAAAGAAGGCTGGACATGATGCTAGCCACATCGTTACCTTGTGTGCCACTGGCCACAGAGACCTGAACACACTGGCCTGAGGTTATACCTGACTTTGGCCTTTTGTAGGGAGACTACCAGTTAACTCCAGATCTTGAGCCATATATGGGTCAAGGGCCAGCAGGGTAAAGACACACCCTGAAAGAAAAAACTAGGTCCTGCCTCTGCTCTTCCCCACAGCTTCTGTGCCCCCTATTGCAATCCCAGCAGCACTTGAAGCAGAGGAGCATAGGACTGGTAAGCTGCTCAGGTTTCTGGGCTGGGCTGGGGTCTGACTCCCTGCCCACCACTCACCATTACAGAGGAAGCCAGATGTACGTGGACACTGGAAGTTGTCAAATTCACAGTAGTCGCCCTCATAGCGCAGGGTCAGGTCCTCCGAGTAGCACTGGCATTTCCCACAGAGGCATTCACCCCGCCCCGAGCAAGGCTTCTCGTCCCCAGGGCGGATACAGGCCTGGTTGTCCTCAGAAAAGTCAGAGGAGCAGTCACATGAGTCCCCTCGCCTGGAAAATACAGACACGCTTCAGATATGTGCTTCAGAGGCTGTAAGCATTGCTGGCCCCACAGGGACACAGACTCCTGACCTGGGAATACTCATCGCACAAAGACAGCATCGCACCGAGGTGAGCAAGGGCACACCAAGGTCTTCAGACAACCAGGAATAACTGGACATGCAGGATGGGGAATAACTGAATATGCAGGGTGGGGTTCCCAGGATGGGGCATACTTCAGGAGCTGTGCTAGCCAGGATCCTTACCAGTTTGAGTAGCAGACACACCGTCCGCAGACGAAGTCCCCGTTGAATCCACATTTGGACGATCTACTTTCCTTTTGCTGTGAACAAGAAGCAGAGGAGAAGTCACTAACCCTCTTCCAGAGACTGAGCCCAGCCATGTGTTCACAGATCATGGTCTAGGATCTGGATCTTCCATGTTTGGCCACCTGGGGCAAAGGCTCTGCTCAACTATTCTGTGAGCTGTTGCTCAGGAGGAAGGGTAGCAGGGCTGGGGCATGGGCAAATCTCTAGCAGTTTCTCTGTAATGGGTACTAGGCTCATGGCTCTGTGTTTGGGCCACAGCACATGTCTCTGTGGCCAGATTAGGACTGTGCTGGGAACAGCCAAACTCACTTTACTTGTGAAAGTCTTGCACCTGTCACACCCCAGTTCGGGCCCAGAACCACCCTCAGGTCCTTAACAACATAACAAAGCCGTAGTCGGTGTCAGTGCTGTGCTGCTCAGCCTATGAATACCTGGACATTCAGGGTGGCAGCAGCAGCACTTGGATCCTCCTGTTCTAAAAGGCATCCCTGCCCTCTCTGGACTCTGCATCAGCTACTGGCAGTACAGGGCACATGACACAATTGATCTGTGCAGAATCCATTCAGTAGAGTGCAGCAGTGCACAGACACACTGGCCAGTTCAATACCTTCCCTATTAGGGAAGACACGGGGATTTCCCTGCGTTAATGCATGCCAGTGGGGTCCCCTACCAGCTCACAGGGGCAGACATCACAGATGACAGAGGCATCAATTTTCAGGCTGTCGCTCAGTGAGGAGGGTTTCACATGGATTGTTCCCTGCCGGTCTTTCTCCTGGAGGTTGCAGACATGCTCCCCACCCACCTTCTCCAGGGCTTTCAAACGCAGATTGAATTTGCCCTGAAGGAAAGAGAGATGCTTCTATTAGCCACCTGTACTCAAAGCTCCTTTCTGGATCCAGGTGGTACTTTTTCTGCAGGGGAAGGCTGGAGAAATGGCCAAGTGAAGGAAGGAAGGAGACAACCTTTCTACCATGTCTCCTTTCCAGGTCAATGAGATCTGGCCGCAGACAGATGGACTTCAAGGTACTTTCCTCCACCATTATCTGTATTATAATAGTGTCTGGGGCAAGATCCCATACACAAAACAGAAAGAAGGAACTTGAAATCTAAGAAAGCCTATTCCCTGCTCCCACAACACCAAGAGACCATGTATGTTCACAAACTACTGTTAATCTACACAGGCTGAGAAGGTGAGACCAGAGGGCAGAGAGTGGGAAGAGAAATTTATTTCCCTCCCCTGCTATAGCTTCTTGTGGGACCAGGGACAAATTCCTCAGTCTCTCTCTACCTTCGCTCCGCACCCATAAAATGGTGGTAATGGCTTTGCCTCACTGCAAAGGCATCTGAAGATAAGTACCTCCATGCTGTGACGTGCTCAGGGACCCCATGATACCCCAAGAAGCTACGTGGACTTACCACTTCCCCGCGGGAGACAAAGAAGGAGCCCGACTCAGTCTTTTCATACTTCAAGGAAGTAATGTTGAACTTGATGGATCTGGGGACAGAGTCCATGCGGATTTCCATCTTGGAACGGATACGCTGGTGGGAGGGTGGAAAGAGGGTATCAGCCCTGGCGTGTAGCTTCCCTGCACTACTCCTCCCCTCAGTCTGCCTGGAGGTGCTGTGGTGTTCATACACTGTTCTGCTCCTTCTTCCCTGCCCCCAGTAACCCAGTGGCTTGACTTTGAGCCAGTCTGAGAGCCCACAGGCGCCCTTACCTCAAAAGCTGTGCGAATCAGCTCTACAATATTGGAGGAGTCTTCCTGCAGCACTCCAATTTCCGAGAGGGGGAAATACCGGTGCAGTTTCTGCAAACAATCAGAGGGATAGGGTCAGCCCCAAAACCCTGCTGTCATGCTGTGCTTCCCATGACAGGCAGGAAAAGGTTCATTTTCATCAGTTGGCACCAAAGGTAACAGGCTCCAAATTTCTGCTGCAGAGGATGCTGTCACCAGACATGTTGCTCAGCAGACTTGCCAGGTGGTATTTCCCTGCAACCTGTCCCAGTGGCTCTATCTTGCTCATGGAATTGGATTTACTGAATAAATGCCAGTGGCGGTGGGGGGAGTGGGCATGAGCCAGACCTCCGCACTGTGCAGGTGGCCCCAGGTGGGGCTAAAGGGTGGTTTCTCTCAGGTTTTTTCCTGCTTCAGATACATTCATCAGCATGTCACCCTCCAGGGACAGGCCCACTGCCACAGGCTGGAAGAGGGGACAAGTTTCAATGAGTGTTTTTAGAGGGGGAGGGGAGCTGAGGCAGCCTAAGATCTAGAAGGCCCCTTCTTCACACCCCCTCACTCCCTGCACTGTAAGTTGAGGCTTCTCATCAGTGTAGTCCACGAGAACCTCCCCTACATGAATGAATTTGTCCTCACAGCATCCCCAGAGGTGGGAACAGGTTATCCTCCCCATTTTAGTGAAACTGAGGCACAGAGCTGTTGTTTCACCCAAAGGCACAAGGGGGCACTTGTGAAAGAGATGGGAACAGAACCCAGAGTTCCTCTGCACCCCACCCTTACCCCTTGCCTTGCCAGTGCCCTCACAATGCCCCAACCTGCACCTCCTATGTACAACTGGCACATTGGGTACGTTTATTTAGCAAACTGGAGTTACAGCTGGGGCTGCTCCAAAAGCCTGGATAACCGTCACTCCTGAATTATGGGAAAGCACTGGTCCAGATTCAAACTTTATAGCTGTCCCTCCCTCTATAATAGGCTGCTCTAGAACCCAGAATCTGGGCAGCTCTGCAGTTGGGAAGCATTCAGATCCAACACCTGTCTCTCTTCCTCAGCTTCATATTGAGATCAAATACACTCAGAAGGAAACAGCCAGCGATCTCTCTGGGATGCATTTAGCCACTGGATGTCCCCACTGCTTCACAAGAGACAAACACACAAGCCCTGCTCATGGCAGCATCAAACTCTACAGTTCTGAGCCCTGTTTTTTTTATCTCACTTCAGGGCTTCACATCCCCTGACTGATCATGATCAGTCCAACATGCTCCACTTCATCCATGAAAAAACAGAGTGCAGTAGAAGTTAGGAGAGCAAGAGATCATTTCCCCCCAGGCTCCCTACTCAGGAAGCCCAGCATCAGCTTAAATGCGTTTCACTCCTGGACCTATTTGATTTAATCTGAAATCTGCTCCTCAAGCAGTGACCTGTAGGTTAAAGGTGCCGTTTCACACAGCTTGTCTGCTCCAGCCCAGCAGAGATCTGATGAAGCAAATGGAAGGAGGCCAGATTAGGTAGTACCCTTGGATAATGACTGTTGCCTCCTTTCCTAAATTGTAGCCAAACTGCAGGCCAACCAGTGGGTCCCTTCACTAAGTTTAACCCTTATTGTTAACTGTATTCATAGTGTTTCCTCCAGACCATATTCCTCGACTCTCTGCCTCGGGCTCCTCCTTACCTCATAGTAGCTGTAGGAGTGGTTGGTGACAGCAAAGATGGGTATGATGTTGTGCTGGCCCAGCAGGCGCACGAGGGTGGGCACGGAGGGATAGTCCTGCTTGGTGTCATAGGTGTAGGTGCCGTCCTGGCTCAGGTGGCACTGCTCGTCGTTACGCCGCAGGATCCCAGACAACACGTTGGTGCCGTCGGCTTCGTAGTGGAAGGCGGACTCAGTGGAGAAGACCAGCAGGTGAGTGCTGTCCTTCCTCCAGCCAATGCTCTCCTAGGGCCACAGGGGTGGGAAGGGAGGGATGTTCATATTTACTTAACCACCATAAACAGAGCACAGAGCCAGTCCTATTCGAAAGGCCTGGAGCCAGCTGATGGGACTCTTTGGATGAGTTTCTCAAAGGATCTCGAGGGAGCGAAGCACCTGACTCCCCACAGAGGGTCAATGGGATTGAGGTACATGGAATTTTTAATTCCAGCCTTCACCATTACCCCTCCTCCCCATGCCACAAACACTGCTGCAAAGACAAGCCACTTAAAACAGCACACATGAAAGGGTTAATGCCCTTTGTCAGCTCCCATGGTGGTGGTGTTCCTCAGCAGTCCCCTCCCACTAACTCTAGGGTGTTTCAGCACCATCCAGCCATATCAGACAAGTTCCCGAGCAGACTTGGACCTGTAGAAATACCCAGTTCCCCAGCTGGTGGGAAAAAACTGCAGCCAGGACCTGCAGGCACCTGGGGAATGGATCCACACAGCCACAGGAGCAAGGGGAGAGGAGACAGCACAGGAGACAAAGACACAAGGGAAGCAGTGCGCCCAGGGCCTGGCTCCTGGGCCTGTCATTCTAACACCAGACTAGGGTTGTCCACTCAAAAGGCTTTACTATAGGGAGAACTGGAAAGGCAAGATGAGCTGCCAGACAGCGACAGCAGTGAGAGGAGTGGGATGGACAGTCCAGGAAAGTAGTAGCTCCTGCCACATAGGGCTGAGGTCTGGTTGCAGGTCAGCTGCATTGCTAGCTGCCCAGACCACTTCTCTCCCCCACTCCAATGCACAGAGCATTGAGAGAAGCCAAACCCTTCCAGGCCCCACCTTGCAAACAGCCGTCTGGAGGATGGCATCAAAGCCACCCTCTGGGGCATCCAGGTTGCCGGAGATACGCTCCTTCAGCAGCTCCTGGCTGAAGTGGTCAATGTTGCTGGTCAGGCGGATGACGTTCTTGAAGGAGAAGGGAGGATCAGCATCATTCCAGGGCTCTTGTAGCCTGGTGGGGGAAAGGGAGCAAAAGGCTTTCAAATGGGGCTGGGGAAATCATGGACAGATCATCACAGCCAGCATCATGTGTACAGTGGACGAAATTGCTCCTGCCTCACAAACCTCAGCAGGACATCAACAGAAAGTAGAGGGGACACCAAAAGATGTAAGGCTTATGGAGAGATTTGAAGCAGGGGGCAGAGATGAGTCAGAGTGAAAGAGCCCCCTTCCAAGTGCTGGGTAACATGAATGAAGGCTTAAAGCTGGGAGGTCAAAAAGTGACAGGTGGAGGAGTGACAGGAGAGGACTAGGACAAGCTTAGGAAGTGAGAGCTGAGATGTAGGTGGGGATAGGATTAGGAAGGGCTCTGGCAGAGAGGATGGGCACTGAATGACATGCATCAGGATGTGGGAAGCCAAGGCTGGGACCCAAGGAGCAGGGGCAGTGTGATTGTGTGGCACTGCCAGCCATGTTTGGGAGAAGACAGGGAGGCAGGACAGCAGAGGTTTGTAGTAAATCACAGCAGGAGAGGGTCAAAGCCTGGTCAGGGTGTGATTTAGTCCTGGAGACAGTAAGAAATAAGGTGAGCATTTCCTGTCCCCTCTCATCTAAGCCTGTCTGTTGGGACCCAACGGCTTCACTTACTTCTCAGGTCTCATGTCTGTTTGTGGAACTGAGACTTTGTCCACGAACTTGCCAAACCCGATGGTATAATTCGAGGTCAGTTTTCGCAAGACCTCCGCTGAGGAGAGGAGAGAGAAGTGAGCTGGGAGATAGCCTTGGGCTGTTGTTGAGGACAGCTCCCTTTTCTGGGCACCTTCTCCCTAAGCTTTTTTGAATGCCACATCTCAGGCAGGAATCCTGGCTAGCACAAGGGCTGCCCATAATTCCCTGCTGTTTCTCATTTTACTCCTGATGTCAAGATCTTTGGGGTAGAAATGGACTCTTTGTTCTGCATCTACACAGAACCTACCACAGTGGGGTCCTAGTCAGGGACTGGGGCTTCTGGGTGCTATAGAAACATAGAAAATGCAGGCTGGAAGGGAACTCAGGAGGTCACATCTAGTTCAACCCCCTGCTCAAAGCAGGACCATCCCCAGCTAGATCATCCTAGCCAAGATTTAAAGAGTCTCCAAGGATGGAGACTCCACAACATCTCTGGGTAACCTGTTCCAGTGTTTCACCACCCTCCTAGTGAGAAAGTTTTTCCTAATATCTAACCTAAACTTCCCTTGCTGCAACTTGAAACAATTGCTCTATCATCTGCCACCACTATGGTCACTGAAATAACTAATAACTCTTATCATCATGGGATTAGCCTCAGGTCTAACTCATTG
Source organism: Alligator sinensis (assembly GCF_000455745.1). NCBI lineage: Eukaryota > Metazoa > Chordata > Crocodylia > Alligatoridae > Alligator > Alligator sinensis. Next base: position 1,270,905 of record NW_005841897.1, on the reverse strand, counting down.
GTCCCCAATCCTGGCTTAGCAGGTGACAGCAAGGGCCAGGAGGAAGACCCCAAGCTGGGAGAAAGGGGCTAGGCCTGAGCAAACCAGGAGTGGCCAAGAACAGACACTATGTGGCTCTGTGCTGGCCACAGCACTTGCTACCCCTGATGGGACACCCTCAGCCCACAGCTGGTGCAAGCTATCAATTGTGGGGTAGGCCCTGGCCTCACCTAGCTGCTGGCCCATTTTCTTGAGGTTATCCAAGTCGTCAGACATGGAGTAGGAGAAGTCCATGAGGATGTAGAGATCCACAGGGCTCTCGAGGGGCTGGAAGACATCCATGTCAAAGCTGGCCTCCTCCCCGGCTCTCAGCCGCATGTACATCTGCTGCGGAGACACTTGGGTTTTCTTCAGAAAGGTGTTGATGCTGATGTTCTACCAGAGGAGAGACCAACAAAGTGTTATGAGAGTTGCAGAGGAAATTGGAGCTGAGATATACACAGATGCCTACCACACAAGGGATGAACTTCTTTTGCCCTTGAACTGCATGCTCAGGGCAAGGACTGTTGGAAGCGTATGGCAAGACTGGTCCTGGCAGAAAGGCTGGGCTTTGTACCCAGGGGCCCACGGTTGGGTGAACCACCCCTCTCCCCCAATTCTCTCTTGCATTAACAGGGCCGGATTCCTCATTAGCTACATGGCTCCTTATAGTCAGTGAGTTGATGCTTATTTACCCTGCTGGGTCCTCCCACCAGCTTGCAACTAGCCAAGGGAGAGCTGTGTGTTTGAGTGGGCCCTACATAAACAACAGCTCCTTGTATTGACACCCTCCCAACAGCATAGCGAAGAATCCTAACGAGACATTTAGGAATCTGGCAGAGATGTGTAATTGTAACCAGCCCATAACTAGTCAGAGACACGTTGATGCCCTTTTCTTAATGAAATCAGGATAAAAGCCTGCTCAAGGAAGTGATGAGCCATAGACTGGTGGATTATTGCTGAGGTTCAAACCATGCTACACTCACCTGCTGGACACTCATCTCGCCTTTCATGTACACGATACCGGCCTTACTGCAGCCGTACAGCACCAGGTTCTCTGTCAAGTCACATCGGCTGTCTTTGAAGTTCTGTGGTAAGAGAGGAGGGGAAAAGCACAAACACAAAAGCTCAGCAGAGACCTCTGTGGAGGGATACCATGCAATGCCTCAGAGGGGCAGGCTCCCTTCTACACTGGGATTAGAGTGAGAGGGGGCAGAACAAGCCAGTGTGGGCAGGGACTCTGCACCAGAGAAGCCCCCTTACTGTTATCAGAGTCTGCGAGCTGGGACCAGACCCTCAGCAGCCTGTGCATCGAGTCCTTCATAAACTGCCCTGCTAACAAATTCATTCTTCCCAGTTCCCATTTGTTTCATGTCCAGAAGCAGCAGACATGGAAGAAGCCTCATATATAGTGGCCTTCAAAGGGTTGGCCTGAATTTCCCCCTGAGAATAGGGGGCTGGGCCGGTACTGAACTGGGCCAAAGGGGAGAAGCAACAGGTTGAAGGACAAAAATAGGCTGGAGCCAAAATACTACCAAGCTTGGAGGGGTTCAGCTTGGAGCTGAATGGGCTCAAAGTCAAGTCTGGCCCCTTATCGAGAGAGGTCTGCATTGTGAAGTGGCCCCATCCTGGATTCTGCTAGGGGTCCCTCGCTGTCGGAAGGGGAAGACACCCGACTGAATGTGGAAACTGGAGCTGTCACAGTTTCTGGGACTGGGGAAACTAGGGCCCCTGTGCCCTTGGGAAGGGGGATGCTCACCTCATCCGTGCAGTAGGAGCAGTCCTTGTCCACTCGGATACATTCTGTGCAGCTCTTTGCCCTGGAGGCCACACAGCTATTAACTAGGAGGCAAGAACAAAGCATCAAGAGCACAGGGATCCTGCCGTCCCTTGTGAGCATGAGAAGGAACAAGTCACAATGAAGAGGCTCCCTGAAATTGAGCTTTATTACACAAGAATGGGAGCTGGTTCAAGCCAGAAACAGCAGGTAGGGAAGAGAGAGCTGTCCAGACCAGTGGGAGAGCTATGGTGAAGAAGGGAGAGTACACACGAGAGGGATGTGGTAAAGAGTGGGTTTTTATGGATCAGCACAGGAACCGAGGAGACGGGACTCCTGGCATTGCCCTCAGCTCAGTCCCCAACTCAGCTACTGGCAGAAGGGTCTGTACAAGGAGGTTAGTGGGTGATAACAGGGCAACCTGAGTGTGATGTGCCCCAGCATTCATGGGGCCAAGGAAGGGAAGTACAGACTTCCAGGAGTTTTGTGAGAGGCAGAGGGTGCCAAGAGCTGAACTTACTTTTGTTCTTTTGGCACAGGCCCGTGGCACAGAGCAGGGACAGCAGGAGCAGCCTGGCCCATATCCTGTGGAGTGACACATCCATCCTCTTCCTCCTGAAATACAGCAAGAAATATTACCATGATGTACAGTGGGGATCAAAAACCGTGGGATTAGCCACATGGCATCCGGCCATTGAATGATCATAGCTGAGATGCCACAGAGGATTCCAGTGCCAGGCACAGGACTGGCAAACCCTACAGGGAGGAACCCTCCCCAGCCTGGCGGAGTGGAGTGCAAGGAAGACAAATTTTATATGGGAATTATGCCATGCAGTAAGTACTAGGGCAGGGCATGAGAACAAAGGGTGGACTTTATTCCCCCAGCCACGTGTTCCTATCTTGAAGAAGCATCTGATGGTCTGTGCAAATATCAGTCTTCAGTGAACCCTGTGCAATGTCTTCCTGCTGGCACCTGCCCCTCAGCACAAGTTCAACTCGGTCACCTTTCCCTGGCAGATGCTCTCTCCATGCTAGGCTCTGCATCTATGAGCTGGGAGGTCTCCTAGATATTCAGGAGGCATTAGGCATGGCGAGCAGTCTCTGTACAAAGGCTCAGCCCTGCACTTTGCATGTGCTGCAGGTCTGGCTGGAGGGGCACCTATAGAGTTGCAGGCTGCAATCAAAGTGCAGAGGCTGGGCTGCGTTGGGGATGTTTGCACGATGCTTGTGTCTGAACTTGACAGTGCTATTCAGGCTGTGCCGTCTCCACCCCTTTGCTAGCTGGCCCTTTCTTTCAGTGACTCTTGTTTCTCAGATGTGTGTTTTAAAGCACAGTAGGATCAGGATTCTTCACTGGGTCAGCTTTCCTACCCCTCTGCAAAGAGGAGGTTTGCAAAGTAGATTTCATAGAAAGTAACCAGGTGGATGTAGAGCAACAGCAAACAGCTGCACAGGGAAAGGAAGTGCTACAGCCTTCCTTCTCCGATGAGCTGTGTGGAACAACTGATGAGCTCCACCTGAGTGGAGAAACTTTGGAAACAAAGGCCACAGCAAACAGCTGAGCAGGGCATTCTTAATGTGACAGTTGACTGTGAATTAATTGGGCTGGGAAACAGCCTTATCCAAATATCTGGGTTCTTCTTTGCTCAGCGCTTGCTGACTCTTTTGCAGACACCCTCACCCAATCTCAGCACTGGTAAAACACACAAACAGCTCTCTGTCTTCCAGGCCAAACTAAGACTGGGAAACCCCTATCAGATGGGGCATGTCTAGAGGTTGGCACACCCAAACCTCACTTGAATCCAGGTAATTTAAGCACCAATTAGCAGTGAAGACGTGACAGCACAGTGTTCAGCCCAGGCATGAACAGCCCACGCTGGACCCACCCTCCTGGGTACTCTTTGCTACTGATATGGAGCTGTCTAGGTTAAAAGCTATCTGGACTGCACACTCCCTACTGTAGGGCAGACAGCCATAGACTGCCTGCACCCTTCATCAGAGACCTATCTATGGACTAGCAGTTGAACAGGCCACTGCTAATCAGATGCAAACGCCAGTCCATGTGTATGACTCATGGCCAGAACAAGAACCCCCTTTTCCTTGAGTCAGGTCTTGTGGACTAATGAGAGAGCTGAAGAAGGAAAAAAACAAGGTGATTTTCCAAATCTTGCCCCTGAAGCTAAACAAACCCCTCCCTTTGGCTATTTCCTATTGTACCTAAAATTTCCAGGATGGCACCAACCAACAATGAACATCAGATGGGGCCTTGGAAAGTGCCAAGATTCCAGGGAGTTCCGATTTTTGGCCTACAATGGTCTTTTGAATAAATCTGCATTCCTGAGAGCCAGCAAAAGCAATTTCGCTTCTCCTGACCTTCCCAAAGCTGCTAGAGAGAAACTGCTCATAAAACGTGGAAGTGCTTGACCACTTTTCCTGCAGTTGCAATATAACCAATATAATATTCTGTGGTGCTACAATGTGCTCCCGATGCAGGTGGCTCCTGGTAAACAAAGGAGACTGAACTGGGACTCAAGCTTATCAGAAGCTATTCTGCAAGCATGTCTTTGCCTCCCAACCCAAGGTCCTCCACCGGCAAAATAAGCCCACTGACAAAGTAAGCCTGCTTACTCCTTTGTGGTGTACTAGAGATCAATTAGGCAGAGCAGATGGCTTGGAGTAGCTCTGAATTTATGTCCCAGTGCTGTGTTCAGGCTCTTTGCAATGGAAGAAAGAGACTGAGACCAGGACTGGGTAGAGGGGAACATCCCCAAGCCACATAGCACCATTCCTATGCCATCTATTCTGCTTGTATTTGCAGTGGCTTTCTATGGTGAACACCTCCTCTATATAAAGCACCATGATAGCCTATACTAGGACCTGAGGGACAACCCGATTAAAAACTTCAAGACAAAAAATCTGGTCTAATATGTTTCTAATATACCGCTGGCTGGAGAATGTAAGCACTGCGTGCATGAATTAACGTCACAATGAGAACTACCTTCAGATAGTGGTTTCCATCCTCCCTCCCACCCATCCCTGCACCATCTCTTTGTATTCCATGTTCCCGACCATGAGCAGGATGTTAAAAATGAACAAGACCATGAAACACATGAAAGCAGGAATCTTTAGGGACGCCAGAAATGATGCCCGTCGGATTGTTGCGCACAGCGGAAAGCTTGCCGATTCCTACTGGAGGACCCAGTGGGATGAACTGTGCTTTGAGAATTAGCCGGCCCCACTGATTAAAGCCTCCTGAAATCAGTGGAAAGAGTTCCATTGCCATCAGTGAATTTTGGATGTGGCACAAGCCCTGACCCCAGCAAAAAAGCTGTATATATTTAAGGTTTTTCCCCTATGGGAGTCAATGGAAATTCTCACAGCGCATAATACCGGGTATGGATAGAAGCATTTGCAAGATAAAGGCCTAAATAAGTCAACATTTATAAGGGAAGGGTCTCTCTGATCTTTGTCCTGTGTCTATTTATAGTGCTCTTGGCATTTGAGAACCTGGATAATACCTGACAAAATGGATTGGCATCATTTATCTTGTTGCACTTCTGCTTTATGGCAGTGCTTAGTACACATACAGCATGCCAGTAAATGCACCACAGTGCCGGTAGTCCACACGATAAGAGATTACACCAGGACATCTTTGTTGGGAGAGACCCATTCTAATTTTTGTTATGCTGTTAATTACGATATATGGCCTTCAGCAAGGGTCCACTATGAATTATGGACTTGGTGCCACCCACTTGTCACCAAACTCCCCCCTTTCTTTGACAGGTAGCGGAAGTTTATTTTTTAAGTGTTTAAAGTGCAGTTATTGCTGGCGAGGGGTGTGTCTGATTGCTTGGAGACCAACATCCTCTATTTATCCTTAGATCAGCTGTGACTTCCTCCCTTAGCTCCCTGCCAGCGTGTTTTACCTACTCCTCCGGAAACGCCCTTCTCTTAGGCACCAGAGGACAGTTCAGTCTTCTCTTTTCAGGCTCCGGAGACTTGTCATCACTAGCCAAAT
>NW_005841897.1:1256766-1265061 GCF_000455745.1 Alligator sinensis | reverse complement strand
CCTGCTGGGTGCAACATGGTCTCACTGCAATGGTTAATGGGGAGCTGCCCATCTCATTCAGCAAAAGCATTAACATAAAGAGCCTTTTTCTATGATTTGATGGTAAGATCTGCCCAGGGTTACTGTGCGGGGCTGGATCTGAGGGGGAAGAAGAAGTTTCTCTTTCTCCTGATCTGCCCCATGCCCTGCTCAGCCCCGCTCTTGACAATGCAGATCACAACTGGAGTCATTAATACAACAGTAACTATGGCAGACAAGTGTGATAGAAACACTTAGAAAAACCAACATGTGAATCAAGACCCCTTCATGCCCAGCAAGAGAAAGCACAGGAGTAAACCTCCCTGTGCTAGCATTACAGGCACTCAGCAAAAACGGCTCCCTCAACAAGGCCAAGGAGCCAAAGTCTCCTGTGAAAAGCCTGCATGTGCGGTGGCTGCTGCATTACACAGGCAGTATAGTGCCAAATTCATGGATACACACACATTTCTCTCAATTCCAGAGGACAGAAGTTACTCAGATTGTTTCAGTAGAAAGACAGGAAAGAACCATTAAGGGAGAGTTTGAGTCACAGCACATTATTCAATGCCTTGGAGACACAGGCTGCTATAAAGGCTTTTTAAGCGGTTAGATAAAAGGCAGTTCAGCCCAGGTCAGGCCAATTTTAGCATCCCTGTTGCCATGTTATAGACCAGGAATCAGAGCAGCAACTTTCCATAAGGCGTGATGTGCCCGTGTGTGTCCATCCAAAACAAAATGGAGCAACTGGTTGTATTGACGCCAGGGGGGACCAGTGAGGGTCCCTGACTCAGGGGTAGCTTGAAGAGCGGGTCAGAGTTAGGAGACTTCCCCACTATGGAACAAGAAGTCTAGATGTCCCATCTCAAGCCCAGGCTCATAGGTTAACCATTTATGGAGTGGAGAGCCTAGAACGGGGATTGGCAACCCGCAGCACGTGTGCCAGAGCATGGCATGCAAGGCCATTTTGCTTGGCATGCCACAGCCATCCTGGGACTTGGGCAGCTGCCACTGGGCACAGAGCCCAGGCTGCCAGGAGGCTGCAAGCCCTGCTGCAAGCATCTGGGGCTCTGTGGCAGGCAGCAGCTCCCTGGAGCCTGGGCTGGCTGTGGCAGGCAGCTGGGAAGCTGCAAACAGAAGCACTGGGTTCTGGAGCCTCAGCCGGACTCTGTGCCGATGGTGGGTGCAAGTGTGCTTCAGGGCGCATGGCTGGAAAGGGACCTGGGGCAGCACAACCCTGGCACCTCCCCCATCATCCGCCTAGAGGCACGTGTGCACCCGCCACCAGCAACAAGGATCAGGCCTGTTGCAACTCCCCCACCATCTGCCTCTGGCATGCCGAGTCGAGGCATGGGTTGAGGTTTGGGTGTTTTCGGCACTCCAGCTAAAAACATTGCCATCCCCTTGGCATAGGAGGTCTGAGAGCTCCAACTCCAGCCAGGGTCCCCAGGATCCCAGCTACACAGACAGCTTGCGCTGCTCACAGGGCAGCAAGTCTACCTGCTGCAAAACTGGGAGTGTAGACCCACAGATCTGAGGGTCTCGGAGCTTCCAGGCTCCCAGCTACAAGGCACAAAGACCTAGGCTCCCCCCAGTTTCAAGCCAGTCTACCTGGCTGGGCTACCCCTGAGCTGTGAACCCTGGAAGCCATGATGAACCTATGTATCATTAGGGCATTTGCAGATGTTGCTGCCTTCCTGCTCAGCCACCTCCCCCAAATCATTGATAACCTCCTAAACTTCTGCCACAATGAAAGCTGACTACTTCTTTAACCTTGTATATCTTGTTCTTCCTCACAGGCATCAAACCCCTAAACCTTCAAGTGGATCCAAAGTGCAGAATAGAGGCATGCATTCCCCTAAACCAAATAATCCACTGTGCACCCCGAAAGCCCCAGTGCTTTCTCCCTCTCCTTCCACCCCATGACAAACTGCCACATAGCACAGACCACCACAACCAAGAGAAACGTCACAACCCTGCTTTAGAAAGGAATCACTGATTTAACAGCATGGGGAAAGCCATCGCTGCTTACTTCTAGCTACTGCTGTGACAGGAATGGATATAGATGGATAGACAGATAAACAGATCCCAACTAGCAGACAGCAGCCTCAGGCAGTATATGGGAGGAGAAAGTGCATGATCAGGAGTCCAAGGGTGAAATTCTGACCCCGCTGAGGTCAGTGTAAAATTCTCACTGCCTTCTACAGAGTCACTCCAAACTCATACCTGAGCTTTCTCCTCGTTTGTTTCCAGACAAAAAAATCAAAATTAAAGGCATTTTCCCCTGACCATGTTGCTTGGCAGAGGGATCTTGATGGATGTGAACTGCCAGGGTCCCGGCAAAGAGGTTTGGCTCAAAAGAAACCAGTGGATCAGGCAGAGACATTGGGTGGGAGGCTGGTTTTGGAGAGCTGGGACCCTGCTGTGACCCCCTTAGCTAGGAGCTTTGAGCAGAGCCCAGGTGTGGGGCTAAGTCAAGACCACACAACCTGCCCTGCTCCTGGCACTGAAAAGAAGGTATTAGAGCAGGGGTGGGCAAAATGCAGCCTGGGGGCTGGATGTGGCCCGCCAGCCCGTTCTATCTGGCTCACGGGGCCCCTAAAAAATTTAGAAAATTAATATTAATCTGCCCTGGGCTGCCTGTCTTGTGGCCTTCAATGGCTTGCCAAAACTCAGTAAGCAGCCCTCTGCCCAAAATAATTGCCCGTCCCTATATTAGACAGTCTTGGCAAGAAGGTAAATGTGCTGGGCAAGGGTCCCACTATAGTCAGCTTAGTGCAGCCAAATGGCAGGCATTACTGGGCTCACCTTGGGCTGCTGCTATCAGAAGGTCTCAGCTAACAGAGATGGGATGTGCTCAGAAAAGAGGAAACCCCACACGGTTCCTCTGCTGAACTAAATGGCAGAGGCAGCTGCTGTTTGACTGGGATGGCACCTGAACTGAGCAAGAGAAGCACAGACCAAGCGTATCCTCAGCGCACGTGTTGCATTTGTGTGCACGTGTGTTGGAGTCTGTAGCATGGTTTGGAGGGAGCTGAGCTCTTCCACAGGCGGGCTATGACCCACCGGGTACTGGAAAGGGTGGGGCAGAGAGAAGGGACAGAACAGCCTTCTGTTGTGCTCCACTCCCACAAATAATGAAACGACTCACTGTGTTCAGGTTTCCCCTCGGGCCTTTGCTGTCTCTGCAGTAGCTGTTCTGTGCTGTTGGACAACAAGGATTCCCATAGTCTCTCCTCCCAGTAACCTGCTCCTCCCTCCTCACCCCTGACTGCACAGGTCAGGGGGGGAAATCACAGGCCAAACCCTGGAGGGGTCAGCATGAAATCTTCCTCTCTGCAGCCTCCCCTTCAACATCTTACGCTTACCGCCAGCAACATGACAGTGGAAACGATTCCCTTTCCCAACTCTCCATCTGCCTGGATCTCCAGCTCCAAGGAGGAGCGGGTGGCGACAGAGATGCATGTAACTGCGTGCAGGAGGACAGGTTTGAGATGCAAACTGCATGGGTCTGCTACCCTGATGCAGTAAGATGCACTAACAGCCCAGAGCCCTCTCTCGGAGCACCCAGCTCGGACCAGGGCTGGCTCCTAGTCTCACTTGCACTGGTGTCAAGCTAGGGGCACTCCACTGATCTCAGCAGTTACACCACATTTACACCAGCACAGAGCAGCTCAGAGTTTGCCCCCACCTCTCTAACTGCATCTAGTGCATCTTTGGTGCTCATATAACACCACACTTCTACCTCTCACGTTGGTATTTAATGTGATGATTTCCTCTCCGGTGGTGTTGTGCGGACCTTTAATTTCTTGTAGCCTTTACTATATCATATTCTCCCTATAACACCCTCCTCCTCAAAACTGATTAGACAGACACACAATGGATCATTTATCAGTAGCTCAATAGCCAGAGCAGAAAGACCCTCCCCCCACCCCCTGCAAAAAAAAAAAAAGGTCTGGCTGAATTGAAAAAGAATTTGTCAGCTTTTTCAGGTAAATGAGAAAAACACCAAGTAATTTCAACCAGAAAAAAAATGTCATTCATCTAAAAAAGAAACACTTTATTTCCATTTTTAAAAGCTATTTAACCTTTTTATTTGTTCTTTTTCATGTTTTTTAATTTGGGTCAATTTTAAACCAAAAAAGGCCATTTAAAAAAAAGTTGAAATTTCACTTTAAAAATGTTGAAACGTGACAAAATGATTTCAGGGGCAGGGATTTCTTTGGGTGCTATTGTTTATTGGACCAACTGCCTAGATGGGCTAGTTAGACAAGCTTTCAAATGTAAGACATTCATCTTCCAGTCCCAGTCTTGCATTTGAAAGCTTGTCTAACTCTATCCCAACCATGCAGCTGGTCTCATAAGAGATGTCACACAAAGAAATCCTTGACTCTCACAATTTCTAGACCATCACAGCTACAACATCACTCTAACACTACCAAAATGAAATAACATTGTCCCTCATTTTCTTTTTTCAGCTGAAACTTTTCAACAAATTTGACTTGACTTTGCAAATCATTTTGCACCTGCCAAAATTACATTTCTGGGACAAATTTATTGTTTGTTGAAAAACCCTTTACCCAACTCTATCTATGCTATCCGGGTAAATGGGGCTGTTCTTGTCAGAGATCTCCTCTTTGTAACCATGCATGCAAATGGAGTTATGACTGCACTGACTTATGTTTAGATCTATGCTGTAGGTGCACAAGGGAAAATATTATTATTACTTGTACTCCAATGGCACTCAGAAGCACCAGATGAGATACAGTCACATTGTGGTGGGTGCTTTTCATGCACAGTGATAGCTAGTCCCTTTCTAAAGGGTTTAGATGCTAAGCAGACAAAAGGCAGGAAAAGGGAAGTGGGGGTATCCCCCTTTGACTGCAGGGGCCCAGAAAGATTAAATTACTTGCTCAAGCTCAGACAGCTAGTCTGTGGTAAAGCCAGATCTTCCAACTCCAGTGCATTACTACGAGACCATCCCTCCTCTGAATAGTTTATATAAATGCAACCCTCAGCTCAGGTTATCCTCCCTGGGTCCAGTGAGTCTCCCCCCCATTTCAGAGAGGTCACAACTACACTGCAGTGGCTGCTGACCGTGTGGTCATGCTCGAGATAGCTCTAACCTTGCTGGCTTAGGTATTGCTAGCAATGGATTTGCGAAAGAGCCAGGAGCTCAGTGTGGGCTGCAAACCCACCAAGAAGCTGGTTAAACCGTTGGACAGTTAGCCCCCCGATGAGCTCAGAGCTGCTGCGGCTACACGGCTGGCTACCTCAGATATGTCTACGTGACCCACAACCACTGCAGTCTAGACGCACTCTTGAGTAAGGGCTTGATGAGCTGTCCCTTACAGGGAGCTGCCCGGTCTATTAGGAAGCTCTCTGGACTGGCTGCTCCATGGCTTCTTCAGCAGCACCCCAACATATTCAACCAGGTTGAGCTGTTCCACTCCCTCCTGTGTTGTCCTGGTTTTGGATACAATTGCAAATCCTTCCAAGGCCCATTGCCTTGCACAGCCCTGTAACACTTCCTGCCTCAGAAGCCCACCGAGAGAGACTGCATCATCAAAATCAGTTTGGGATCATAGCAGTACCGTAGAAAGGGGAGGGGCAAGCGGGGTGACCTCCCCAGGCACCAAAGCAAAGGTGCGCCAACAGGTGAGTATTGAGTCAATATTTTGTTATAAATATTTTGAAAAAATGTGGCTGATGTGACTGATAAATGCCACATGCATGCGCACAGCCTCACCATGCACACGGGCAGCCTGGCAGCCTGGAAAACACTGCTGGGCTAATGAAACTGTTGTGGAGTGGTGGGCGAAGGCATGGGGAGAGGGAAGGGACATGGGGGCGCAGATGGAGGCCCACTGGTGAGGGAGGAGGCAGGCTGGGACTGGGGCAGATGCTGCCCAGGCGGGGCAGAACCGTGAGCAGCTCATCTGGGCAGGGAGGGGGCTCCTGCTGCTGCATGCAACCCATGGCGAACATGGTGGGGTATGTACCCTCCACATCTGTGTGTGGGGTGAGGGTGGGCTGCTGCTGTGGGTTTGCCCCAGGTGCCAAACTTCCTTGCTACAGCACTGGATCATAGGAAGGTCAGGCTGGAAGTGGCTTCATAAGGTCCAGTCCCCTGCTCAGCACAGGATCATCCCTGATGGGAGCTAAAAACACCTGAACCCCACCAGTTCCTACCCTGAGCTTAGCGCACTATTCTATCCAGCCTGGCATCCCACTGGACTGCTGCTCCTTGGGGGATGGGGGTCACACTGATTTCTCAGATACAAATGACAACAGGTAAAACATATGATGGATATCACTATTCCCACAGTGGTGAATGCACCTAGATCTGTACTGTGGGTTTCAGAAACCCCAAAGCTGGGCCTGAGTAACTGAGGAGGTAAAGGAGAGGGTACAAAGAAAGCCTTGAAAATAGCCACCTCTTCGCATGGAAGATAGAGACTGTAGCTCCTGTGGAAGGCTTTGGCGATGGAGAGCAGAGTGACATGCAGAGACCCCTCTCCCTGCATGTCACACGACACTTCCCAGCTGCTTTAACATCTCCCTCCTGTAACTGCATTGCTCATGACAAATGAATTGGCAGTAGGGAACCCATGGGATCTCCTGTCCTAGCCCAGGTGTGAGCATCAGACTAACTGCACTCCATCTAGTCCTTATACTAGTTTAACTCTTTACCATCCAAATCTCCAGAGTCTGGAATAGACTCCCCCCAGAAGTGGTACAAGCACCTACTCTGGATATCTTTAAGAAACGCTTGGATGCTTGCTTATCTTGCTGGGGTGATCTGACCCTAGCTGACTTCCTGTCCCGTGGGCAGAGGGCTGGACCCGATGGTCTTGCGAGGTCCCTTCCAACCCTAATGTCTATAAAATCTATGAACAGGTCAGAATGGCTTTAAACACCATGAATTCCTATTTGAAATCTCCGGGTTTATCTTGTGACTTGTGTTGGCACACTTTATAGTGCTAACACTGCATGGTACCCCGCAGCACCCTTGAAAGGATCTCAAGGCACCTGAGGGTGCATGGTATCCTGGTTGAGAGTCACTGCTTTACACACACACTCACCCCTCTATTAAACACTTGAGTGTGTTCTGAACATACACAGGGGAGGTTCAGCACAAGCTCTTTAGTAATGCAATGAAAGCCCACATCTTTCTCTATATATCAGCGCACAGACACATGTCTGAGCAACAGGTCCAGTCAGAGATGCTAATTTAAACCACAGGAAAACATCCCTTCCGATGGCACCTCGTCACAACTGCGATAGCCTTAAAGTAGGGGAGGATTCATCCATGCAGAAATGAAACATGCTGCACTTGCATTTTGTTGAGTTTGTACAGCACTTAGCACAGCTGGATAGTGGCACAAAATGTAGGCTTCCAGGCATTACCACAATGCTAATAATGAAGGTGACTAGTCTAAGTAGGAAAGATTCCCCCAGGAAGCTTGGTGGTCTGCTCCCATGCTGCTGAGGGGTGTCACAACTGCACTTGGACTGGGATTGCAGCAGTGTCTGTTCAGGCTAAGGCCCTCCTTGCTTGGTAGGGCTGTGGCAGAAGGGTCCACGTGACTACAGACTCGGCAGCCCCACTCCGAGTCCCTCTTCCAAAGTCACTTGCAGAGGTGGCATACAGGGCAACGCCTAGCTGCAGGCAGGGAGATAGACATCACAGCTCAAAAACTTTGCGAACACAAAGGAAACCCCGTAAATCAGGGCCCAAGATCCTCCGTTAAAAAAAAGGATTAAATCACATTTGTCTTTTAATTCCCCTACCCATCCCCCAGTGTGCGTGTGCACATGCAATGCACACAATAGCATTGCAAACTCTCATCTTTAATAGCAAGCTAATGCCATTTTAGTCTCAGCAGCAAGAGTTTCTGAATGATGATAACAGGGCCCTGGTTTGCTGGGGGCTGGCCACACTGTACCAGCTGTTCCCTGGTTCACTGGGAGTTTATAACCTAGTGCAAGACATGGTGACAGATTTGTGATATGGAAACTAGAATGGGGAACCACTGCAAGCCACCATGCAGCCACTAGGCAGGAACCCAGCGAGCTGGAGAGGACTCATTCTGCTGATGTGCATGTGAAAGGCTCTGCAGCTCAATCCTGACGCCTGAAGGTGGCTGGTCCCCCACTCAGGCTACGTTCCAGCTACTCCACAGGGAATGGCTTGTCCCATTGGGATAATCTCCATTAAAATAATTCTGACAATCTAATGCCCCTCTTTCCCCCAGCTGTCACCCACAGAGGTGCTTA
>NW_005841897.1:1225581-1256756 GCF_000455745.1 Alligator sinensis | reverse complement strand
TGCACTGGGAATCTTGTCTGCACTGTTAGCAGATAGCTTCAGGTCTTTGATGGACACCCCACACTGACTGCTCACCTCCAAATGCCAACACAGCACCTTCAACTTCTCAACCTATGCTGTACCCTGTATCTTCCTCCAGCCAGTGTGTGCTCTAAATCCTCTTACCCCATCCCAGAGATAGACTGATTCCTTGTCTCTAGATCTCACCCACTCTCCCCCCAACACACATTTATCCTATCTTTTGCTTTCCTGCCCCCTCGCCCCTGCAGATCTGCTAGCAAAAGAAAGCAGATCTCTATCTGCACTTCAGTGAAGACTAACACCGCACCCAATCCTGCACCTGAACCTTGATTCACTTTTGGCCCATTTCTCAGCACATCAATCCCACCGGCCTGCTCTAACCACCCCGCCAAACTTAGGCAGAGTTTGGACTCTGCTCCATGTTTTGAAAAATGCCCTGGGTGTTTGTAACAGGTCATTCCCATCCTGTCGCTCCAAACACTTTAGGCAGGTTGAAATTTCAGTTGCAAGTTCCCTATGCCAAGTCCAGGGCATGTTCACCTTTCCCCAGGTACAGAGAGACAATATAAAGAGCAAACCTTAGAAAGCTGGGACAGATTCCCTCCTAACTGCACCACTCAGACAGCTGGGATCTGCTCTCTGAAAGCTTCACTCCTGTTAGATCACTGCTGCTAGGTGTGAGCGCACATGAATGTGCCCATGTGTGCGTTACAGACCCAACTCTGGACTTTTTTTTTCCTTTTAACAAAATAACTTAAAAAAGCTACCAATACAGTACAACTCTGCAAAACCAACCCGTCTGATCAACAACTGTGCCACTTCCAAACAGCACAAAGGAACAAGAAAATGCACCACACGGTTGGGAAAACAAAACAAAAAAGTACATACCCAACTAAGCCTACCCTAATCCCTTCCATGCCTACCTGTGCAAGAAGCCCGGTGCCTCATTTAACCACTCCCCTTTGTTCAATCAATAGTGAAAAAAATGCAAGCAAGCCGGACATGAGAGCACAGATGAATTAATTCCACAAACCTCATTAGCGCTGGGTCTGCTTCAAAGCCGAAATCCTCTGCAACAATCCAAACAAGAGGCATCCACACGCCAAGCCAAGAAATTCTTCTGAGAGCAAAAAGGGAAGCTTCACTGCTTTGCTACCACTAGCTGATTTCCAGCCTTCTCTTTGATTTCTTTTTGTACTTCCCCCCTCTTCTTCGCCTAGATGCCAGGTTTAAATCCTCAGAGAAGCCACATGGCTCACAGACCTGACCTACCTTTGCAGGAATTTCTGCTCCCTCTGGTCAAATATCAACTGCTCCCTTTTTCTCCACTTTCCCTTGCTGTCGTTTCTTCAACCCGTGTCTTTTTTTTTCCCACCAGACGTGTGTGTGGGGAGGGGAGGTATAACCAGAAGAGCAGGTAAGAAATCTGTAGTGGGATCCCCTTCTCAGGCGAGGGCTGATTTTATTCCAGCTCAGGTGGAGGGAGGAGGAGTGTCCATGACTCAGACTGTCTCACATTCCTTGAGTTATGCACACCTGTATGGGCAAGATCAGCCTGGTCAGCTAAGCCTTCGCTCCCTCCTCCCCATCTAGGCATCCACCCACAGGAAAAGGGCTGGGGCTGGTAGCTAAGGCACAGCCCAGTCCAGTTACACTTCAGGAACAAAGATTTGCAGAAAGGATTGTTTAGAGTGTGTGTATGTGGGGGTGGGGGGTGCTACAGCTCAGCCTGTGCTTTAGAGATCAGCCAAGCGGAGTCAGACTGTTTACTTCAGTGCTGAACGCGCCATCCGCCGCTTGCAGCTCTGTAGTGCCCAGGGCCCTCCGTGGATTGTTTTGAATTCCCCAGCCTCTGCAACCCCCTGCCTGGCAGGAGCTTTTCCTCCCAACTTCCTATGTGGTGCAAGCTGAGATAATATTGTACTCCAGGTTTCAGGCCCAAGCAGATCCCTGCAGAAAGGCCAGTCCAGTTCCAGCGCTGTCAGTAACAAGCCCAGCACTTCTGTTTCCATGTCTGGCTGACAAAACAATTAATGGTCAGCAATCTCTGTTTTGTTCTCCTACTGGAAAAATAAAGAGCCACGAAGCCTTGATGCAGCAGCTGTAACTATGTCAGTGCTTCTTGTTGCAGTGCAGTTTTATGTCATATAAATGGGACTCACTCATCCACGTCCCTGAACTACGCTGAAGACTTGGTCATGGACTGTGATCTATGGCACCCTGGCATACCTGGACCCCATCCTGTGGTTATATTCACCATGCACAGACCTTTGCTGTACAGGCAGGGTCTTAACCAGGCTGCTAAACTATGCTATTGCTTTGGGCTAAAAGTTTAATAAAGTTCAAGGAGACACAACTGAGGTCCTACCTACTCTGTGACCTGGAAGGGTGCTTGGCTTTGGTGGACAGCTTTGTTACAATTTCGCTCTCACTCATGTTTGCAGCAGAAGTCGGACTAAAGCAATTTACAAAGGCAATTGACTTCACAGCTTGTCTTTTCTTTAAAGGTGAATTTAAAAATGGGGGTGGGGAGGCCTCTTTATTAGAAATAACAGCTATCTAACTGTTATCTAACTCTTGAGCTAGCAACTCAGCATTGCTCCAAATAAAGAGTTTGGTTTCTTTTGTAGAAAGTACTAGAGGGACTTCAGATGGATTCAAAGTTTGATCAAATGGAGATAGCTGGGATCCTGGAGGGCCCAGACCATGATGATCTATTTAACGGCATAATTCATACCCCACGTAAGGCCTGAATAGAAGGCACACTGAGACCCTGCATGTGCAATGCCCTAACTTCTGCTTGTTTTATTTTTGCAAACTTTAACATTCTTAACATAGTGTTTTTGGCTGCAATTTTGTTTAAAAAAAAATGGAAACTGAGGGCACAGACAGATGTAACAAGTTGTGTTATCCACTGATAAAATGTGAGTGGTTACAATTTAACTGCACGCTACCATTGCAACTTTAATCCTGTTTCATTCTGGTTAAAAGTGCCAGTGATTTAAGATAACTTGTGTGGTTGCTACAGAAAGGTGCAGGCATACATGCAACAGCTCCCCATTCCTTTTGAAGCAGTTAAATCAGGTTTGTCCACAGCTTGAGGAAAAACACTGGCAATAGCATAAGAACCTACAATGACTTTCACCAGGGACATCAGCAGAGCCTGAGACTCTGATCCACAGCTCCGAGTCTGCTACTTGAGGTGCCTAAGTACCTGGACAGCAGTAGTAAATTCTTATCCTCTCTGAGGACCAGCCCCCACTAAAAGTAAATGACATATTTTGCCTGTGAGAGCCCCAACTCTGTGCTGGACACTATAGAAGATTGGAATGAAGTGGCTTGGCAAGTCTGGGGTTCAACTCCAGGACTTGAAAGGGAGTGTACCGTAATGAGTATAGACCGGTGATTCTCAACTGGGGTGCCTCAACACCCTGATCCTTTTAAGGGCGCTGTGGGTGCCACACAATATTAACACTGTAGATGTTCAAACACTTATATGATTCACAAGATAAACCCAGAGATTTCAAATAGGAAGCCAGAGTGCCAAAATCATTTTGACCTGCTGTGGTCTTTCTGAGATCTTTGTAATGGGAGAACTGCTCTATTATTTTTCTGTAGTCAAGAAATGAGTGAAAATCTAAAAGCTGGATTTTCCTGAGGGATGCCTTGAGTATACAAAAGGTGAGAACCACCAGGACACTTAGCACTGGTGCAACAGCAAGTAGGAATGGAGGACAGTCCCTCCACCGGGAGGTACGGAGGTGCATGCATGACTAGCACACACGCAATCTTTTAACAATAATGCAGGCAGCCTCTAGCAAACTTCCATGCCAAGGCCAGCTAAGGCTTTTCAGAGGCTTACAAAACATGGCCACATTGGGGCAGATACCCATGAAGACAGCAAAAGGCACATCCTTGACAGCCGGTCACCCCTCTGCCAACTTGAAGTTGCAGCTAACAAAGTATGGGGGCGCTAGAACTTCTCAGCATTATGGCTGTACAGAGCAAGGAGACATTTTTTTTCCCTAGCTTCACTCTAGGAAACAGCCAAAAGATTTGTGTATAAACACCCTGGAAGTATTTCATCCGGAGGCAGACAGCAGATAGGGAAGGATTTGACATAAACAAGTAAGACCTGGCAAAGTTCTGATTCACTGACCTGATTCACTTCTGTTAAAGTCCTCTGCAACTGAATGCACCCTGAGGACAGTGTCTTTACACAGCAAACATTAGCAAACTTATGTGCAGACATCATTACCCATGAGGCTGCTAGCAACATCAGTCTCGCTCATATATCACTGAATTTATTTTGAAGCAGTAATGTGGCCTCCCAAGTCTTACTTAGAAGTGATTCTCTAGGGGCGAACATAGTTCATTTCCATGAACCATTCAACCATTAATCTGTCTGTTGAGGTTGTCAGTCAGGGGGGCAATTGCTAACTATTATGAAAGGGTTTTTTTAATGTCATGCCAGCCTGCTCACTATCTGACCTTTGGATGCAGGATATCCACTGAGACAGCACACAGGCTTCCACTGGGTCAGGTCCTATCACAGGTTTCTCTTGGAGAACAGATACATTTGGGATCACAAAATCACCTTAAATTATATCATGGAATAAAATCTGAAGGGGAAATGTTTTAAATATCTTGTATTGTGGTTTTATGTTAGATCAATGATTCTCAACCTGGGTGCCCTGCACCCCAAGCCATGATGGCCTTTGCAGGGTGCAACAGGCAGAGAGGAGATAAGCAAGATAAGGTGATAAGTGCAGGCTCACTTCTCCCCCCCTCACTGTAGCATAGGTTGTATCCTGCTAGCTGCTCCTCCTCCTTCTCAGCCCCTCTCCAAGCAGAAAAGCACTATAAATCAATTTGCTTTCGAAACAGGGTCCTGCTCAATTCATAGAAGTGATGGAGGGGTACCTTGAGTCTAAAGAGGTTGAGAACTACT
This sequence comes from Alligator sinensis, assembly GCF_000455745.1. Lineage (NCBI taxonomy): Eukaryota > Metazoa > Chordata > Crocodylia > Alligatoridae > Alligator > Alligator sinensis. The sequence goes on along the minus strand of NW_005841897.1, from coordinate 1,251,784 downwards.
GTACTAGACATTACACCAAAGAGAAGCCATTGACAGCCTCCCTTTACAATGCTAATCACAAATTTGCATTAGGATTACTTAATGATATAATCAAGGCTCATCATAAATAAAGGAAGTGTTTCAGGCCAAAATTATTCAAACTAAAATTATGCAAGTGACTTCTCAGGAAGGAAAGACATTTTCTCATACGTGGCAAAGGAGAGAACTCACCCTAATCATGACCAAAATGTAGCCACTTTTAGGGTGGGTAAGTAGCTAACTGCACCACTGGCACAATACATGACAACGTGAGGAGGAGAAATTTTGGCAAAGAACCACATGGCAAACCTCTACACTAGTTTAGAGCCCTCTGAGAAGGTGAGCATCCATAAGGAGAAGATATAGAACCTCAATGTGCAAGCTAATGTCTCTAGGAAGAAACTGTTTTTACCTGTGATGTTTGAAGGATTTAGCTGACTGTTGGTACAGTGCTACAACTCCAGGGAGTCAAGGTGCACTGATCCTGACTGCTAAGCATAGCTTTTGGTTATCTCTATCCCTCTGTGCCCTGCCAGGGTGTGTTGTCATCCTTTAAGTCTGAGTATCTTCAGTGGAGGGAACGCTGCACAATTGCTCCTCCAAGTTCACAGGTGGCAGCAATGACAAAAACTCCATTAGACGGTGATGAAAGCCAGAGGTGGACATCTTCTGACCTACACAAAGACGAGAGAGAGCCTATAGGACATGGGAGCAGAACAACCAGGCAGGGAGCAAAGTGAGTACAAGGGTGGAGGGGGCTGTCGTGGAAACACACGCAGCATACTTTTAGGTCAGGTCAGCAGAAGTTTTTATTCAAAAGAAACTACAGCTGTAGGGGGGACTCTAAAGTGACATGGATTTCCCAAGCACTTGGAAGGGGTTCCCCCACAAGAGCAAAATCAGGAGGCTTATATACTTTTTAACAGTCGCTTACAGCTCACGTGATCATATATGAAATTAGCATGAAAAGCGGCTATAACATTACTTCATTACTTCTTTGCTGTAATCAGGATGGGAACTTATGGGGGAGGCGAGGTTAGTTCACAAACCTCCTTCTTGCACCTGGAAATCAGAGTTGTACACACTTTTTGCTATCTTCAAGGCTGCGGTGAGTGAAGCAGTTGCAGAGGAGTTACAAAGAACAAACACTTTCCCTTATCTGTTCTACTATACAGAGCCAGCAATTCTCCACAAAGCAGTTATGTCATCTTATAACTCAAATGATCAAAGTTTAAGGCATTTATTTTTTTCTGATTCCACAGGGCTGGGCCTGATTATCTCAAGAGGTCCCTTCAAGCCCCTAACATCTATGAATCTATGAACCATGTTTGAAGAGGGATTGCCTATTTCAGCTGCCCAGTCTTTATGCTTCTAGCAGCCTCCTCTCCTTGCTGGCCATTCCACGCAAACAATGCTGTTGGAGATGCATTTCTCTGACAACTTGAGTGTAGCCAGGGTCAGAGGAAAAAACTATGGCTTAAATTATATATGGAAGCTAGTGGGTGGGTGGATTTTAGGTCTTCAGTAAAGACTAAAAGAAGGTCCTAGGCATAAATATGCTCCCTCCCCTTAGTCTTGAGGCTTTAAACAAGAGAATAGGAAGCAAAGGGGTGTAAAGGAAAGAGAAACCTTGTTTCCATAAGAGTGCTTCTTTCCTGCCTAAAACAAATTCTGCAGATCACTGGGTTAATCCAGTGCCTCATACCTTAACCTGCAACTAGGATGCCAATGTAGATGATCTTTCTTTTGAAGTTTCATTCTCTCATCAGCTCCAAGACCTCACATAGCTGCTGTCCTAAAGAAGTGAGATATACATTGATCAGAAGGAACCCCCCCAGCACCGTATTTATGCTGCATGTGGAAACCAGGTTCAAACTCACAGGACAGGGCATTTTCAAGGAGCCTCAGCTCTGCCATACGCTAGCACAGGAGAAGATGCTATATAAGCCTCTTGCTCCCATTAGAGTATGGTGCAAGCCATTTTAAACAAACATACACTAGGAAAATCAGCCCCTACTGGGGGCTTTGAGATTCCTCTTAAGTAGAGCATTAAATATTCAAAGAGGGCAGATAAGTCTTTCCAGAAAGAACACAACTAAACTGTTTTTAAGTGATCAGCTGTGGTGTCCTCATACTATTGAACAGTGATATTGGCACTGTATCGACATTAATGCGTCAGCAGGTGAGTCTTGGCACATGCAATTTGCTTCATGTGCATTCTTCCTGCTACTGCAACAGGGAGTGGAGCCATGCCTTCTGCAATGACGTTCTTCCTCCTGGTTGTTTCAGATCCTTTGCCTCATGCCTTCAGCTTACCCACTGGATGTTTCAATCTGCTGGCCAAAAAAGATCTCTGCTCTTCCTCTATTGATTTTTTCACTCCTCACCAATGACAAAACAGTCCTGGTGTTTGCATGGCAAAATGTATTAGAACAGCCCCCGACAAAAGATCGTTAAATCTGAACAACCAGACAGAATATTTTACCAATAAGTTGGCAGAAGGCATGGGAGGTGGGCTGAATCATCAAGAAAAGCCAGCACTAGGGCACGTGCAGAAAAAAAGAACCAACAACTGGAAATGACTCAGTCCCCAAGGCATAACTTTTCTGAACATACTTATGAAACAGAAAACTCTAGGGTCAAACCATGCCCCATGAAGTCCAGTTACCCAAAAGGACAGGCTGATCAATTCATTCATTGATCCGGTTTCTCTTTACAGACGAACATTTAATTTCTAATCATAACTGTCCTATCAGTGTCTGTATGCAGGCTCTCTCCTTAGAAGTGTCCTACTGCAAACATTTTAGCATCCCCTCAATGAGTCAGTTTGCATGACCAATGAGAAAATCTGCTACTGCATTAATAGCAAACATGGCAGAGGTGTTCTGAGGCTAAGCTGTCTGTAGAAAACTTGCATAGACGTTTTAAAAGGCAGCGGAAAGAAGTCACAACAAGGAAGTCTATTTTCTTCCACTGCTGCTCTACATTACTAAAGAGCCCCTTGTGCTACAAGGGAAGGCGTGAAGTTTCGTAGCGAAATGCTAGTCGGGCAGAAGGAACTGGCTCGGAGCACACTGTTTACTGGAGAAAACAAAAGCACCAGTCTAGCCGCATCAAAAGAAAGGTACAAACATGAACAAAAGATAGAAGCTGTCAGGAATTATAGTTCATGCACACAACAATAGGGAGGAAGTCCAACGGCTCTTTAGGTTTGTGTTTAAAAGGGCAGCAACAGTAAATGTGGGAGGCTGGGCAATGGAAAATTCTCTATTAATAAAGTTACACAGAAGAAAACACTGGGGTGAACAATGCTGGTTTATCCCACTGAGAGGGAGAAACAGGACCTCGCTGGCATCTTACGGCCCATTACCAATCCTTGATTATTAAAAGTGATTTGTCTTTATGCATGAAATAGTTTTGAAAGCCCTCCTGGGAAACATGATTCTGTCTTGGAAGAATAACAATTCTCTACCGCCCTGGGCTCACATCTAATTACACCCCAGCCTTGCTCGGTGGCCAGAACACATGCTACAAAAGGCATGTTTGCAAGAGGGCTGAGGTTTTGCTTCTTGTACAAGTGAAGGAGTAGAGACTCTAGTGGCCTGGCTGCTAAAACAATTATTTTGGTATGGCTAGGATTTGATTGTAACATCAGTGCCATGCTGGGTCCTGCTTAGGTGGGTTTTCAGTTATTTGACATCTAAATAAATAACCTAATGATACTGGTGTTGTGTATGCAATGGAGGAAATGGCAGCAAAGACAAACTCATAGCTTTAGGCGCTAGCATTTGCTGTGGAGCTGACTAAGACTGCCTCACCTGGTTCTTCAATTAGAGGGCACACCTTGAGAACACCAAATGAAACCTAGCAACACAACAGGACGTATCTCTGAGCAATGGCAAAGGGCAGAAGGAAAAGCGAATCAAGAATCAAACACCTTAGGGCATGTAGGTGGGAAAACCTTCAAAAGGAGAGGTAACACGAGACAGATGTCTGCCAAGAATGACTGCATTAAGCCTGCTCGCTCTAGCTATGTCAGCAAACACCAGAAGCTTTCTGGGCTTTGAATGCAGGCTTTGACGGAGATAAACCTATTACAAACAGAGAAAGCCAATAGAGTTAAGGACCCACAGATGGCAACATCCTTCAGGAGGAGGGAAAGAACTGGGAGGAGATTCTGACTCCATTCCAACGGCATGGCAATAGCATGCCCTTGGGAGAAGGGGATGGGTAGATGGTTATTAGCTCTTACAAGCACCAAGTCAGAAGTATGGCTCAAATACTTGCTACGATAGCAGAGGCATTCATAACTTCTCACCCCTACTGCTACCACTTTAGATCAATCACTTCCCAGACTGGACAGATGTTCACTGCCATTTAGTACAATCTAGTTGGTCAAATGAAATGAGTCGGTGGTTTCAGACCAAGCCAAATTCCTAGAGGACTGGGACTTCTTTAATTAAAAGCAGTCCCACTTTATGGACACTATCAGCAGGCAGTGAGAGATGTGATGGGCCCTCAAGGTTGGACTCTCTCCCCAGTAGTTTCAAAGACTTTGTTGGAGCAATGCCTGGAAGCTGGCATTATGGCCACCTAGTAGTTGTTACTATTTTACCAGCACAAAGCCACAGCATTGCATTAGTGACACTAGTGTTACTAGCTACAGAGGCACTTTCTTTATAAGCCTATTTTTTCAGGGCTTAAACTTCCCTCCTTAACCCCTCACCCCGCCCCCACCCCCTCCAAAGCCTCCCCCACCAAAACAACAAACCAAAAACCTATTAATGACTATCCACAGGCTAAGAACTTTTTTTTGTTTCTATTAAAATGAGGGTATTTTTGGCAAGTTGGCTACTGATTGTGGGCACTGCCTTATTTCCCTCTCGTTATGTCAGCATGCGGTGCAGCACCGGATAAATCTGCTGCTTGTGATTTAGAATATCACAGACATGCCAGGTTTATTTCAAGCAATTTACACATTGCCGCACTAACAGAATTGAGGGCTACTAATTTATGAGTTGTCCTGCTCATCCCCTTTCTTCAATGGGTGAAAATAGAAGTGCTTCCAACCTGTCACAGAATCCTTGCACATCTGTATTAATGACTGATCACAACTCAGGCTTCAAGACTTCAGCAGTGACCTGCAGGAGTTGGAAGGAAAACACTCTCCCCTTTGATGTGCATTCAGCTGGAAGTATTTTATTCTTCTCCCCCCTTTTATTCTACAGCATCAGATTAGCTACAGCTGGGAACATGTCACAAGATGGCATGAGTCAATGCTCTTTGGCGGTACACGGCATCCTCTTTCTAGAGGTTTCACCGGTGGGCCCTGTGCCGGGAGCTCTGAACTTAGGCAACTTCAGGGGTGGCAGAAAATCAGTGGCAGAGACTGTGGTAGAACTGCCCCTCTCTACAGCAGGAGGCACCTCTCAAAGACCCATTCCCTCAGACCTTGGTGATATTTGGTCACATTCTCTGGCTGTGACAGTTTAGATTAAAGCAGGTGGAAAAAAGGCCCATGCAATGCAAGCAAACTGATGGTCTCCTGGCTTTCAACTATTTTTTAGATATATCTGAGTTTCATAATCTTTCTTAAGTACAGTAGAGGAGCAGCTAGTTCAGAAGTTTTTCTTGGCCATGTGAATATAAAGAGCCAAGGGAATTGGTTGACATGGGCTTGGAATCATTACAGATGCCAGAGACATAGGGGAAGGGGAACATGGAAAGAGGAAGGGAGGGGTGGCCGGGAAGTGAGAGATGAGTAAGATAGCTGCATCAAATAAGTTAAACAATGATCATCAACCCCTGTGTAGTTGGTGATTCATCTCCCAAATCCTCCATTATTGACACTGGACAACTGGCAGAGTGAGCGCCTGGAAGCAGACACTGCCAACAGTGCCAAACCTCTTTCCACTGTTAAGTCCCTTTTTCCTCCTGGAAAGCCATTTCCCATTGGCTACTGGCTGCCCTGGTAGGTTATTATATTTTTTTTCAGAAAGCCAAAGAGTCTGCACAACTAGGAAAAACACTGCTGGATTAAGAGCATTGTGAAGGTGTGTATACACATGAAAGATAACTCATTAACAGCTTTTATTAGGCATATGTATGGGAACTGCATTCCTCAAATGAATTGCTGTTTACCAAGTGTAACTGTTAAAAGAGGTTCTGGGTTGGTCCACTAACCTGCCTGTGAGACAGCATTAGAGCTACCGAGGAGGGTATAGAACTACTTTCATTGCAGTACAGATGATTCACTTCTGTCTTATACCTAGTTGTAGTTTTTCTACCTCATTAAACATACTTCAGAGCAAAAAAATGAATAGATACAGGAGTAAGGAACGTGTTGTCCACTTTCATGACACTAAGAACACTGTAGAATGGACTACACCATATGGAGACTATTAGGAGGAAGGATAGGTAGACTAGTGAGCCACTGGGCTGATCAAGTAGGGCTAAAATTTGCCAGGCATCAGGTAAAAGGATGGTCACTTGTCAGACCCATAAAAAGTCTTTTCCATTACAACAGATGTTGTTGTTTAATTGGGTTTAATTGATTCATCAGGTTAAACCTGAACTAGTCACAGATTCACAGAAGTTTAGGGCTGGAAGGGACCTTGTGAGGTCATCAGGTCCAGTCCCCCTGCTCTGGGTAGGAAAGACTGTTGGGGTCAAATAACCCCTGCAAGGTGTGCGTCCAGTCTCCTATTGAAGATCTCCAGGGTAGATGCCTGCACCACCTCTGCTGTGAGTCTATTCCAGAGTCTGGTCACACGAACCGTGAAGAAGTTTTTCCTTATATCCAGTCTGAAACCTTCTTCTAGGAGTTTATGACCGTTGCCTCTGGTTTTCCCCTGACACGCTTTGGTAAATAGTTGTTCGCCTAGCCCCTGATGCTCTCCCCGATATATTTGTAAGCTGCCACCAAATCCCCCTCAAAGTCTACTCTTTTCTAGGCTGAACAGTCCCATATCTGTCAGCCTTTCCTCATATGGTTTGCTCTTCAGGCCTCTAATCATATGAGTGGCTCTTCTCTGGACTCTTTCAAGCTTATCCACATCCTTCTTGAAGTGTGGCACCCAGAACTGGATGCAGTACTACAGCTGCAGCCTCACCAATGCCAAGCAGAGCGGGGGAAGAACTTCATTAGTTTTGTTAGAGATGCATCGCTTGATGCATGCCAGCGTATTGTTTACTCTGCTAACTGTAGCATCACACTAGTGGCTCATTCACTTTATGGTCAATTATGACCTCCAGGTCCCTTCTGGATGTGGTGCTAGCTAGCATAGAACCACCAAGCCTGTAAATTTGTTGTGGATTTTTTCCTCCCCAGATGAAGCACTTTACACTTCTCAGTGTTGAACAGCATCTGGTTCTGGTCCGCCCATCTAACTAAGCTGTCTAGCTCTGCCTGGATTATCAGCCTACCCTGATGTGTGGTCACACTTCCCCAAAGCTTAGTGCCATCAGCAAACTTTCCCCGTGTGCTTTTCACCCCCACATCCAGATCATTGATGCAAATGTTGAAAAGCACTGGTCCAAGTACCAAACCCTGAGGGACCCCACTGGCTACCTTCCGCCAGGGCAACACAGATCTGTCTATTAGTACTCTCTGGGTTCGAACCTACAGCCAGTTTCCCACCCATCTGACCACTGAATCGTTGAGCCCATAGTCCCCTAGTTTTACTTTAACAGTCTCATGGGACACCAAGTCAAAGGCCTTCCTAAAGTCTAAGTTAATGACGTTGACCTCACCTCCCTTATCCAGGTGGCAAGTAACCTAGTCTCTACCAGGTTGTTGGTAAAGACAGCTATAAACTGAAATGAGAAAGTTAATTCAGAAGGATCAGAAGCTGCTATGTCTGGCAATTCCTGTGTTGCTGAGTGTCTTGGTTGCTCACGTTCCAGTGAGAAGATATTTTAATCCCCCCTCCTCAGACTCGCAGCAACTTTGACCGTCGGTTCAAAGCAAACTATTTCCAGGACGTTAAGTTCTCAGAGAAGCAGGCTTTCTTCTCAAACCTCATACCCATACTCACAGGACTGCAGTGAGCTGAAGTGTCATCTCTGGTGCTAAAGCAGCATCTTCGGTCACAGGAGAAAAATGGAGTTTAAAGTAAAACGTACATATCATTAATTCACCAAAGCTAGAGATGGAGCTATCAGCAGCCTGCCATCTGTTCTGCTTTCATTTAGTGGTACACTTTCAATCCTGCCATTCAATGTGTCTTTAGAAAAAGATTACTGGTTAGGTCTGGATTGAAGACCTCCAGGATGAGGTCATCTTCGCCCGCGAAGGGTTTTGGACACTCACTTTAATTGGCAGCATCAGAGGATGATCTAGAAAGGGCAGTGGAGACTATTGCTTTACAGGTGCTGACTCAGCTCTGTAAGACCTGTCAAATAGCTCACACATCTCATCTGCCAGCAGGTAGCACTTTTTATTGCCCAGATGTAAATACTCTCTAAGCATACAAGCTCACCTCCCTACCACCAAAAAGCAAGTCTTTTAAACCCACAGAACAGAAGATTCCCATCTAAAACTTTGCCCCCAGGGTACGGCTCCTTTACAGCATGTGCCTCTGTTCTAAACTCTAGCACTAGGTACCTAACCAGGGTACAAGTCCCACTTCCCTTATAGGCAGGGCAAAGTTAACATGCTATCTGCCACAGTCAGTTGGAAGTAAGAATCCCAACAGAGCTGCTGACTTGGTTCCTTCTAGCAAGGTAAGTCAATAGCAGAGCCACATTATCACCACCATCCTATCACAACATATCTGCCATGCTAGAATCCTTCCAGCTCTGTAGTCTCCCAGACTATACAAAACCCAATATTTTAAGTATTATTTAGGCAATACACTGTCTAGAGCTTGTAAACATGAAATCCTAAAAAAACTTACGTCTGCTGATATATTAATCTTCTTTCCATAACCCAGAGGGAATGGATGGGAGAGATTACACTGAGATAAGAATGGTCAGAGATCAACTGGAAAAAGCTGATCTATAGAACCTGAAAAAAAAATCAGGATTTAATGCAGTTAATAAAAAAAAAAAAAGAAAAAAGTTCAGCTAGACCTACTGACCTCACAAAAATGGTATTTCTCCAAACAGCTGGCGGAGTTTAAATTATTCTTCCCACCTACATCAAACAGTATTTTACTGGTTTGTTGGCTGACCCTGCACAGGTCACCCCTACTATATATTTACCTTCTTTGTGATACTCTCTCTCACTTGAAGATTGCTGAATGATAAGGTTTATATGAAAGACCTAAGTGCGGGTAAAATTTAAGAGACTGGAATGACCTTGAAGGAAATGGAATTCTAGACATCTCAGTTGTCAACTGCAGCAGGATTTATACAAGCAGAGAAGTCCCTAAAAAGTGACAATCAATGTTATGTCCAAATTAGTTTAAAAAAAAAAAGAAGAAGCTTGAGATTAAAGATGTTTCCATGACTTCACTTAAATCCTATGGAGAAATGTATTAAACCTTCCTCAGCAGTCTGTGCCACCAAGATAGCACAAAATTGAAGATGAAATTACGTATTTGTTTTCCACTGGTCAAGCTGAGGGCAATACAAAAACCTCACAGAATACTCCACAAGATTTCAGTTTTCCATTTTTATAATCAAGTTTTAGCAATATGGGTAAGAAGGCTTATACAATAAAATTATCAATTGACAGCATCCTTTTTGCAACAGTGGGGGCAAGCAATAACTGCAATGCACACTTCACAGTTTGTCTCACCATCTACCACACAGACACAGACATGCCACAGCTGTTATGTCTTGTTGACTTTTTGACAATCTGGTATCCAAGCTCACTCCACAGTGATGGGACAGTTTCTCTCTGCAGCTCTCTCCAAACGGTGTATTCTGAGTTCACATCTACAAGGTAAGACATCTAGAGAGTACAGGTTCTGCATAGGAATCTCCATCTCTGCAAGAGACTAGTAAGACTGACTAGATTTCACTTTAACAAAGTTTCAATGATTTTAACGCTTGATCACAGAACTAGAAACTTACATGGGTATGCACAAAGATTACAGATGTGAGTATCACTGATGGAAAAAGGAGCCTGCATTTATACATGTAGATTGTTACTCACATCTCAGCTATGCCTGTGCGCAGAAACACTGATCAGACCTCTGCTTTGGTTTCTTTGAAGCAGAGTGAGTAAATGTTGGGGGAGGCTGAGTCACAGGGAAGCAATCTTTAAAAGACTGTCTGGGATGCAAGGGAACAACACTGGTACGTCCCCCCCTGTACTTGGTTTAAACCAGACTTCCAATAGGGAGAAGAACCCCAGGCCATATCAGCATTGTTAATGCCATAAAGCTAATGTTTCCAAGCTGACACCATACACTGCTTCCCCGCAGCACACTGACCGGTTATTCCTGAAAAGAGAAAGAGAAACTCCTTTTCATGAAGGTCACAGTCCCACGTGCACGCAGCTAGAACGGCTGCACGCAACCCTGCTCACTCCCTTAATGGGAGTTGTGGTCCATTTGGGGGAAAAAAGAGTCTTGTCATTTTGTACTGAGGGAAGAAGAGTGATCCCCTCCCTCATTTCCAAGGACAATGCCTTCAATTAGTTCAGCCTGGAAACCCAGGTCAAAGTCCATTGCACTTGTCATTGCTTTGCTTTTTTCACTATGGTGCCAACAGCAGAGATGACTGTGGTTTTGGAGCCACTGGCACTGGTTGTTACTGTGACAACAGCAGGCAATGTTGCGGTGGTGGTGAGGATGGTGGGCTGAGCTATTGTTGTTACTGGTATGGCTGAGTCCCACTTGCTCTTCCTTTTCTGCGCATCTGTGCATTTGGTTAAAACAGAAAGATAAGTGTTACTGTTAACTCACAGTGATCTTTTAATGGCACCTTCCTCCCCACATCCTGCCTATTTCCTCACTTCTCCTTGGAGCAAAATGTCACTTTAGATCAGATGCACTAGGAAAAGCCCAAATGGAACTTTAAAACCTCGAGAGCAAAATTAAGGAATCTACACTTGACCTCTGACCTCTAGTCACGTGACAGATTCACTCGCTGCCCCAAGTATGTTTGCTTTCTGACAGAACACAACGATCCCCCCAGTGCACTAATACCAGGGTATGGGGCAAAGAACTACTTACTTGGAGATCTCATCATACTTCACATTTTAAGTCATTCTCCAGATTGCAACATGCTTTAAACTGCACCTTCTCTTCCCCACCTCCACTCATCTTTCCAAGGCTTTCGGGAAAGACCTGCCCTAACAGAGCCCAGCAAACACATACAGGAACACATTTCTTTAACCCTTGACAAATCTTCTACGCAAGAAAATGCCAGGTCTTTATACCAGATGATTGATCAAGCTTCTCCCTAATCTCAGTGCCTCACTTCTACCAACCCCTGACAAACCTTTTTTGCCTGCAGACAAAAAAAAGACAAGGAGAAGAAAGGGAACTTTTAGGGTGTTGATGTAGCACAAGCAATTCCAAAATTACAAAAAAAATACAAGTTTGAAGTACAACGTGCCTTTACCTCCAACAGCAGTGCTGGCTGTTGTGGTCGTAGTAGATGAAGCATTTGTTGTGGTACCCTTCTTAGTGCCAGTCACAAACTCAATCTAGAAAGGAGGAGGGGATAAAAGGAAAGAATAAGATGTTACCTTTCTATTTATCCGTACCCTCTTACCTTATTGTAAAACTCTCCTTTAGATCCAGAAGGTTGTGAGTTATGAATACATTTATTAGACTACTTGAGTTGACAATATTATGTGGGAGATGAATATACAGCCCTGAATTCAAGCTCTCTTAAGTATATCAAGAGTTAAAACCACTATGACCTGAAACATTGAGATCTTTGAGTAGATGCAGAGAATCATCACATTTCTGTATGCTCCACAGAAATCAAGTTTTTGTTCTTAATGGATAGAACAAGGACAGGTCTTGGTCAGTGTAAACATGTTCTTACAATTACATGTTTCTTCAAGAAAAACTAGGAAAATAAGAACTGTTCTAAAATGCATGTTCTTACATGCATGGTTGGAAGAGACTAGATCACAAAAACAGCTTAGTAACAAGAACTACAATAGCCTGTGATTATGTATGGGGATATGGTCAAAGGTGACTATTTCTGTGCAAAAAGCAGAACAAGAGATAATCAAAGAGAGATGGCTAACAATGTTAGCCATCTGATATACCAGTTGCCTGTAAAGCACTCTACAAGTGTGAAGGGGAGAGAATCTCATCAACCCTTTGGATGGGATTTCTTAAGGCCAGCCACTAATCCAAGTGTATTACTCTTGGGAAAATAAAAATCTTCCAATACGTGGGGCATGTGGATGTTCTTAGTGATTCAATTTCCTGTCATGATATTTTCAGATATAGATAAGTTGAGATGGGTCTCAATATTTTTGGAATGTGATAACAGCAAAGTGGCAATATTAGAAAGAGAGAATAGGATCGAGTTACTCACTCACAATATGATATAGCAGGAAAATTAATCTAAATTAGGTTGTGCGACCGGGGCAAAATGTCAAGGACTATGGATATAATAGTTCTTTATCCAGTATCTTGCCCCTATTTGGAATAAAAGGGGCAGTTTTGTGTGTTCTGATTCAAGACTAGTGACAAAACTGGCAGGAACTCAAGGGAATTAATGGCCCAGAGGAACTGACCTATAAGGAAAGGCTAAAAGCTAAATCTGCACATCTTGGTGAAGGCATGATTATGGGGAGGAATAAGCAATCATCTAAAAATATTCAGCAGTCCCTGGTTCATGAAGAAAAGGAAAGCAACAGGATGAAATTTAGTAAAGAAGAAATTATGGCTAGAGATTAAACTTTGCATTTCCAGTTTCTGAATAGCTACCTTAGTGCGCTCCTTCTTAGCCTTTTCCAATTTGTCCATTTCAATCTTCTGGGCTTTGGCTAAAAAAAAAAAAAAGAGGTCAAAAGATTCAGCAAAATCTGTAAGTCTGCAACTCTACCATATTCCCTATCTTTGAAATGAGGAATATAAAACCAGCAAAAATTGCTATAAATGTTTTACTTTCCATCAAGTAACTGTTTCTTTAACTTTTACTGCCACCAATTCCGAATATCAAAACAATAATTTTAAGGGAGGGGTTTTCCAAACTGACAGAACATCAAAGTCGTATATCTGTCTAATTAAAAGCAAAGCAATGCCTCATGGCAGGCATGTTCCGCCTTTCTCTTCTTTCAAATGGATGCTGGATTAAAAACAGGTGTTTAAAGTTCATCAGATCCAGTAGTAATTATGTGGTATAGGGAGACCAGAAAGATGAATTACCTAGTGCTTCATAGTAGGAATCCTCTGACCATCCATGAGGGTCAAACATGTCCTAAAAGAAAAGTAATCTTTGGATTACTTTGGTATCTCAATAGGAAATATATAAATGGTTCAAATATGACTAATGTGAATCTTATACAAATGCACCTCAATGAAAAGATGCTCTATGGATAAGATCACTACCACTGTTCTTGCTTCTCCTTTATATCCCAGTGATCCACAGAAAAGTTGGGATAAATGACAGCGATACTTATGGAAGCCACATGTTCTTTCGAAACACCCTTTTTAAGCATGAATTGATAAACACCGCTGAAGATGTTCTGGTTGAAGGAGCCAGACAGACATACACCTGTTTGGCTTCTTTGAGAAGTCTCTACTTGTACCGTGGAACCATTAACATAACTATTATTTTCTAGCTGACAATTCAGCAATTTGCTTTATTTGTCCTGGCTATGCCAATTCCATGTCAGACAGACTGTTTCTTCCCCCAAGGTGACATTAGCTACCCAAACTTGAGCTTTATGACAGGGCCCAGAGCATGCCCAGGAAATGAAGTTTTAGCTCCACCGTTGCAAACCCTATGATTAGTTGCTCCAACTGTGAAATTCGAAGTTCATATAGCAAGACTTCAGCTACGAGGGCTCAGTACTGCACAAAGCATGTTGTACTTTAACTCAACTATCTTAATCAACTCTTTTCACAAGTAGTCCTGATGCAGGAAGAAATCTGCCCAAGACAGGAGACAAAAGATTCACAGACCCATCCTGATTCTCCCATTAAATCTTTCACTCAACTTACTTTTGGATAGTTTGTCCCCAGTTCATCAATTGAACAAAACTGGATCAACTTTTCATAGATGCTGAAATGGAAAAACTGCAGTTAGTTTTGCTTTCCTTGGTCCTCTTCTCAAATGTGAGCATTTTGGATTTGCTGGTAAAGAAACAGACATTTCTATATATGGGGGCAGCCACAGAATCACAGCCTGAAAGTCACACTTTGAGAACCCTTAACCTCCAGTATAACTGGCACAACAAATTGCAAGCCACGGTCCTCCCCCATCTCTCCCAGGGATGGCTCATCTCCCACCTCCCAGCCCAAAACATATCTTCCACAGAACTCTCATAGCCACAGCTCCATGCTTATTGCTTTTAAAATCTGAGACTAAAGGTTAGCTCACTCTCATCTATACAAGTCTCTGAAGTAACATGAACCTTGTTTCTAAAAAATATTTTTTTAAGTTTTCACCCGCTTCACGAGCAAGAGACCGTTGCTGCTTAAAATTCGATTTCGAATATGATTTAAACATCAGGGAGGACGTGTCTTGGGATATGTTCTCACATGGTGCTATAGCCTCAAGGGATAGCTCACCTGGGGTTGCGAAACTCCTTCTTCCTCTGAATGATGTAGTTCATGTCCATGCCCTCTTTCATCTTTCTTTCATACAGCTTCTGAATTTTGTCCTAGGTAAGAGGGCAAAAGAGTTAGAGCCACTGCAAGACAAAAAGTACCACGATAGCTGGAGAGAAGACACGTACATACAGGTAAAGAGAAAAACCAACCAAGCCCCAAAACAGCCAGGGCTTGGAACTATAATTGTTCAGAGACTCAGAAGTTCTCAAACTTAACCAAGTTAGTACAGAAGGGACCATCTCACTGCAAAGATCACCCCCCCCAAATAACCCACTATCACCACATATGTCCCACTATCACCACATATGTCAAACTCTTAAATGAGCAATGATGTTTATTCAAGGAGGTGATGTCTCCTTCTTACTTCAGTGGGTCACTTAAATCTCTTTGCAGCAGTGACTATGGGAGAAAAAGGAAGACAAGCGCACAATGGGAAAGAGGAAGGTCTGTAGAGGTTTCATCTCACATAGCATATGCTCAACAGACCAAGACTGTAACTTGAAAAGATGCTCTATTTCCCCATCATTCAAGAAAGATGGGTGTCATTCAAAGAAAATGAAAGTGAAATATTCCCCCCTCCCCCCATAGTCTCAGAAGTTTCAGCTGAAATAGCTCTCTCAAAAGGCATCAGGGAAACAAGAAGTCACTTTTTTTTTTAATGAAAATCAGGCAAGTATGCTAGCCTGATGAAGTGCTTTTAAAGCAAGGAGGTGGTTTGATGTGGGTGTGGATTAGTGATATATTTAACAAGTTCAATTTTCACCCTCAGATCCCCTACAAGAACTGAAATGATCCCGTGTGACTATGCCCAGTCCTGCTATCCAACTTAGGAAAGTGACACAGGAACAAAGGCTGGAGGGTGGAGACACACAACTGGAAGTGGGCAGAAGTCCCTGAATGCATGAGTTCAGTAGCCTTCCTTATAACCATGGCTACTTAGAGTGACTTATGAAGCTGGGGCTAAGCAACTCAATGAGATTCAGAGTTCACACAAAATTTACCTTACTAGGATACTGAGAGATCTGGTGAAATCCTAGGGGACTGATTTGGTAATCAAAGCAGCCACCAATGCTCTGCCTGAAAGCCCCTGAAACATAAGTCATGCAGGTACTGGGAGGAGTTAAAGCTAGGGGGCACCAAGATGTAGGTTGATATCAACAGCGCTGGCTCAGCATACAGCATTTGTACTAAACAGCATAGCCAACTCTTATCCATTCGGGTCTCAGACATGCAACTAGGCAAAACTGTTGCTGGGCTACACAGAGACGCGGCTCGCTGCCAGGCTTGTGAAACGCAAGGCAGGGAGAGCCGATTTCTGCTGAAAATCTGATGAAGTCGTCCTATTCAAACAGTGTTATCTGCAGACACTGTCAGTGCTGCCCACTGCCAGCCAAACGCTCTTGATAACTACACACTTGCAAACAAGTCTTTGGCCACAGGTAGAGCTGATTAGGTGAAAGCAACTACTTTGTTGGAATCCTGCAGCTGCACAGTACTGTGAATACTCCAATAAAACAAAAATCCTTTGGGAAAGACAACTGAAAGAGATGCAGGCTGGAAATGCTGAATATTGTTCATCGTGGTAGCAATATTAAGGGAGGAAGCAGGGAGCTACCTAGATAGAAAGAAGAAGTGCTTACGACCCTGTACAAACTGGGAAAGATAGTTTTGTTAAGTTTTAAACAGCAATTGGTATTTGAATCTTGCTTCTAAAGTGAACTTATTTGGGACACAAGCAGTTTGAGAAGCTACATATGTGGCTGTTACAGGAAGCAACACCCAGAAGCCCTTACAACAGAAAGATTCCAATTTTTGGCTGAAACCCAAGATTGACGCAGGGCAGCAAGATTATATTCCTTACAACTGACTTTCTCAAGGACCTTTAGCTTCCCAGTATCCCTCCTGTACATAAAACAGGGAAAACTTGTGCAGCACAACTTCATGAGTGGGGTACAAGTTTGCTGCTGTACATGAAAACCCTTGCATGCAAAAATCAACCATATTCTAGTAACATCAGCTTGGACACTCTCATTTACTCAATAAAAGCGGATCCTTTAAGCTGAGCTGGTCTAAGGCCTTCCAAAATACATCCATAAAGTTCATAAAGAGCAACACTCCATTTACACATCTGATGGAAACCCTGCTGTTTTGGAAGTTACAATTTCAGCAGGCACTGAAAATGCAGACCCTTAAGTCAGAAGCACTGAAAGACCTTTGATAATGGAAAGCATTTCACATTTAGAGCTTGGAACTTCCAAAAAGCGAGGAACTAAAGAGCCACTTTTTAAGTAGGAAAGAAACTCCACTTTGCACAGAGCGTTACAAGATACAGCATGTCAGGGGAACTACTTCAACAAGGCAGGCAGCACCAATACAATAAAAGCCCCAAGGCAGTTTATTTCTGAGTCTCCAAAATATTATCTTCCACTTCATCTCTGCTCTGGAAAAATACCCGGTGTATTTAGTTGTACAGCTTGCAGAATGCAGTTTGTTCTGCTTGTAAAAGGGTCAGGACTCTTTACTTAAAGGGTTCAAGATTCTCCTCCAAACTTTGTCCTGTGAGAAAGGGAACGTGTCTGTATTAAATCACTGTACCTTTGCATCAGTTACTACATTCCTCAGATCTATGCGCTCTTACTAATTTACTGATTTCAGGCCATTAAAGTCTCACTCAACAAAACAGAACTCAAGGGCGTGTCAAGGTACAGCGCACAAAAGCCGGAGGGTGCAGTCTGTACGGTGATTCACAGTGACCTGCTACCTGTTGCAAGTTAGGCAACTATCTTATGGACTTTTTCCCACCACACTGCTTTACCCCTGAGCTAGCAAAAAGCCTCAGCTGCAAGAGAAACATATTACAGAATGGCAGGAAAGAGTAGCTCTCTGCTTTCTTCATTTAATTTCCACCAATCTGTAGTATACAAAAATGGGGATCTCTGAAGTGATAATAGGGACACTTCTCTATCAAGTCCTGGGATTTGGAAATACAAGTGTAGAGGGGCTGCTACAGAGATCTCCTAGAAGCACATCCAAGCCATGAACTATCACCAAAAAATAACCTGAATCATCCCTTTCTGCTCTGGAGCAGACAGCCCTTCTGTCTATTGCTTAAAGAAAAAGTTGTACTAGTTCCAAATGCACCAAGTCACTATTCACCACACTGGGAACAGCCAGACAATTGTATGCATTCCCCCAAATGCCTACTAAATTCAGCCCCGCATCTGCCTCAGAAAGGAAGCACTGTTTCAGCTTGGTTCAAAATGGACGGACAGCCACTTATGACATCCTATATGACATTTAGCTAGCCCCCAGCAAACCAATTCCTTTATCTAGAACAGCGGTTCCCAATCTGTGGTACGTGTACCACCAGTGGTACGCAGATAACCTGCCAGTGGTATGTGTTAACAGTTTTATTATAAGTA
Source organism: Alligator sinensis (assembly GCF_000455745.1). NCBI lineage: Eukaryota > Metazoa > Chordata > Crocodylia > Alligatoridae > Alligator > Alligator sinensis. The sequence goes on along the minus strand of NW_005841897.1, from coordinate 1,233,645 downwards.
TTTTATATGACAAAAATGTGCTGGTGGTACTTAAGGGTGAACTGAAAAATTTAAGGTTGTATCGTTTTTAATTGGTGGTGTGCAATCTATCAGTTTGGGAACCGCTGAACTAGAACATACACTGGGGGAGACTGCAAGCAGTTCTGCTGCCCTGATGCTTCTACCGCACTGAGAAAGACCCGCGACTCGGCTAATGCTGCAAATCACAGCCTTCTGTAGGACTCAAAGATGACTAGTTCCTGCCGCCACTAAGAAACTCTGCCATCCCTATTCAAAGGATTCCTAGTATTAAAAGGCAGGCCTCTGACATGCTAATGCCAGGGATTGGACCTGGACAGGATTTTAAACCCTGATGGGAAAAAATAGTATCTGGATCACTAGAGCTAGGCTGGTATTTAACATCCTCAGCATTCATCTGTATCTTTCTATGCTTGCATCACTAATTCCCCTGAATGTTTATCACCCAGAGAAATATGTAGGTGGAGAAGGAATCCAGCCAGTGCAGCCTCAGTCATTTCAAACTGTATAAAGAGTCTCAGTTTCATACAGAAAAACAATGAATTTATGCTGTCCTACAGAGCTCAATTTGCTGAAGTAAGATAGCAGCTTTCATTCTTCATAGTAAACACTGGAACATGGAGGGCCATTTCAGTGCATAAAGCAATGAGACAGGCAAGGGGCTGATGCTTGGTTACGCTGAGCTTACCCACGGCTCTCAAAACTGCTGGTTGACCTAAACGTATAGAAGAGGAGCTACCCTGATGCAATGTTAAAGCATTTGAAATGTCAGCTTTAGGAGACAGGCCAGAAAGTTGTGTGTGAATACTGATGGGAGATCGCCGAGGTGGAACCCATAAAAAAAGCGGCAGTTTCTTGATACAGAGCAAAACCTGATACTTCTGAATTCCAATTCTGCAATAAGCAAAAACAGGCTGTAGTTCTTGCCTCCTCCCATACCCAGTTTCGTTATTCCTCAGGTGGTTCTGGAAGCTGGCCAAAACAACACAATACCCTATGAACACCCAAGGTGATAACACAATTCTGTTTTTCATTTGCCAAATGTCACTTTGCCCAGTGCTGGGGTGTTAGCAAAGAGTTCATGCAAAAAGGTGGCAATTAGTGCTTAGGAGTCTCGACGCTGGATTTGATTCGTCTGAGGTCAATACTGACCAGACAATCCAAGAACGGTGAGATGCAGATTCCTGGAGAATTGAAAAAAAATCTTCCCGACACAAACCCTTAGAACCTCAGACCACCTGGAAGAGTGTAGACCTACCTGCAGTTGGTTGGAACATCTGCCTGGGGGTTCTGGAGGGATTTTTATCTCATCAGGAGACATGTTCCTTACTCTCTCGGAGAAGGAGGCTGAAAAAAAACAAATGGGGAATGAGATTTGTTCCCTCTGTAAGTGGTTTTAAACTAACACAAACTTTGAAAACTCATGTTACTTTTTCACTGCAGCTGTAATGCCATTTTGAGGCTGCAGGAGAGGCTTAAACAGGGAGATGAGGTACTTGAGATGATTTGGCAGGCCTGTGCCAAAGGCTCAGAACTTGAGGGGCTTTTCTGAATGAGGCTGGAGAGCATCAGCAGAGCTGTGGGAAATCTGCAGCACTTGCAAGCACCTTATGCTGTGGCTGATAGTCAATATTTAACCCTTCTCCTTCACCAGTACTTAGAACAGCATTTTGCAAAGCCTGGATTTTTCCAACTTTACCTACTCTCCACTCTACACACAGAACTTGCAGTTTACCTTTGATTATCAAAGAAAGCACAAATGGCCCTGCCTGCACAGGAGCAGACACTGCACAAGGGGTGTTATGTTACTTCAGCCCTGTGCACCTTAACTCTGAAAACTGCCCAGAGTTTGGAAATGATCAAATTGGGACGGGGCTTTCAGGACAGCCTGCTTGCACAGAAGCACGTGCACTGCATTGAACAAGATCCGTTCCCCTCCAAAGCTGCCACAGATAGTCACTGGAAATGGCATTTCCTCCCCCAAAGTTAATGTTTTCTTAACAGATGCTCTGATCTTTACTTATACGGTGGATCTGTCACTAGAAGGAATGGTTTGTCCTGTGGGGCTGAGGACAGAGCAATACAGGTTGACAGGGCTCTTCAGCCAGGTTTTGCTGTTGGTGTGCATCACTGTGGTATCTGGATGCTACAGTCTACTCAAGTCACTAAGTTCAAAATACCACCATGAAAAAAGACAGTTCTCTCCTGCTTGTACCTTTACCACACAGCTAAGAAGCAAGGATTTAAATTGGGTGGGAAAGCATGGGCAAAGGGGTGTCACATTATGTGTTTCGACAAAAGTCAAGTTCATGCTTAAATCTGAAATCTGCTTCTTGTGGAAGATTCAGGGACTCACTAATAAAACACCTACCACCAGCACCGTCTCACCCTTGAAGCATTCACAATTCCACAGCTATGTATTCCCAAGTAGAAGCCAACTGAGCTGCAGCTCCAAAATATCCCAGCTAAAACCCCTTTGACTGAAGCCTAGAAGGGCCCCCCAAAGGCAGACATTTGCCATCCAAGTTTATACAGCTTGTATTAGAAAGCAAGATAGTAGGCTATCACATCTCTAAGGCTGCAGATAATCAACACTACACTTGTTCAATGTTGCTCTAGTTCCTTGTTCTTTTTACAAGAGCGTAAAGCAACAAGGACAATAGCCCTTGGGGATGTGGAACTGGCAGGCGACCACTTATTCTGTTTGATCAGGAAGTTATGGAGAGTTAAATTCTTCGGCAGTTCCTGGTCACAAACAAAAAAAAGTGTCCTTTGGCATTTGCTAAAAGTGCGCCTCTGTGGAGAAGGGAAAAGTTGCCAGAGTGCGTACAGAAAGGCAGTCATACTCCAGGGCTTCTTGACAACAAGGCCAACATTTGTTATAGCAGACAGCTGCTGGTGGGATGGGGAGGTCTTTAACTTAATTAGAATTTCAGAAATGCAGAAAAATAAGAGTGCATAAAAACACTGAGTGATAAGAAGGAGATGAGGTTCTGGAAGTGGTGAAACAGATGAACGGCTTCAAAGAAAACATTCACATTTACTGGCAGAATGATTACAAGAACAAGGAAGTTACCCAGGTAAACCCTGGCTTAAAAGGCAAAGGATCCAAACTAAATCCAGACACAGTCCTTCTGAAATCTCTGGCTTTTACTCCTCTGCAGATGACTAAAGGTTCTGGTTAGACCTCCAAGTCTAACCGGAGACGTTTCAGGAACTCAGGTGAGTAGCTAGGGTAAAAATCTCTGAAATAAAGAAGGCTTGGAAGGTACAAATCAAGGGAGGAAACATGCTGGGCTTATGCTAAGAAAGGGGATATTTGGACCCAAAGTAATTCAGATCCACTGTGAACGAGTGATGAGCAATTACTTCAAGGAAATAGGAGGTTTAACTTGAAAAAACAAACAAACAGCAAAAACACCCAGGTGTCTGCAGGTATATTAGCAATTCCAGAATAACCACAGATACATGGAAGGTCGTGGAACAACTTGCTTACAAGCAGCAATGAAGACCACTGACTGCAAACTATAAATCCTTCCAGTGAGCTGGATGTGCAGGGAAACAAGTGTTCTCCAGGTCAGTTCACAGAATCCAAGGAAGTGCCTTTGAGGCACTACCTTCTTCCCATCTCTTTCCCAGCCCAAACCAGGATTATCTTCAAATTTCAGAACTCTTGCATGAAAAAAAAAATTAGCCACAAAACCTGATTTAAGGTCTTGTTTGTTTGGGCCTTTTAAATGCATGTTTTAAACAATGAAACAATGCAGAGACCTTTAGAAACGAAATCTAAGGGCTCTGTTTTCTTCATCACTTTCTATGCCTGCAGATGTGAATGTGCCTTGGTAGCTGATACCATGGTGAGTCCTCACAGGAAGCATCCAAATGCTTTGTGCATCCTGATATCCCTGCAAAGATCAAAAGCTTTACTTTTATGCAGATCAGAGGAAAGTGACACTATTTTGCATGCCCAGTCAGGGGTTGCAATCTTCTGGCTCCCGGCCCAAAGGACTTCCATGTGGAGAGCACAGGAAGTTGGATATTGATATGATGAATCATTTCAGGCACACCCAAGATCTGGCTAGTAGTAAGTAAATAGCTGTACCTGGCAGCTATGGATCTGATTTGGATGAGAAAAATTTATGAGGACTGGCTCTTAAGACTAGAATCATTCAAGCTGGTTATTGAACCGGGCTTTGAAGCCTGTCCCACAGATATCACTAGATCAGCAAATAAAAGTACATCTCCTTTCTGAGAACGGACTGCTGGCCAACGTTGCCAAGTCTGTGGATGTTCCTTGACAGATTCACTTAAGCAGTTTAAAATTCAGTTCATGAGGCTACAGGTCAGGTAGCTTTCATGGATACCTACTGCTTTTGGGGTAGTCATTGCAATGTACAGGTTTCCCTTTCTGTATGTGCAAATTCGCTCTTATGTGATGACCCTTTTTATACCAAAAATTTGTTATATGCAAGATAAATTCACTCTTATGCAATCGGTGTGGTGGAAGCCTGCAGTCAGCTGCTTTGTGCAGTGCATCATGGGAGTGACATGCACCAAAATACAGTCTCCTGTATGGATCTGTGCTCCTCGCTCGTTGTCTGCGACATATGCTTCTGTAATTGCCATCCCCATTATGGTGACATTCACCACCACCCTGTGCTTGTGTGTACTGTCTCCTGTTGGTGAGTACCAAAATTGTCTTGTAAAAGTGGTAGAAATGGGTTTGGGGGTCAGTACAGTACAGGTCTTGGAATGCATCCCTATTTGTTACATTGTAAAGTGGGGTCCCTTTATGCGAATTTGAGTTATGCGCCATTTTCCAGGAATGCATGCACAGCATAAAATGAGGGAAACCTGCACCCAAGTAAAGGTAAAAATGATTTTAAATGGAATTATTTTTGCTCTCCAAGGAGGAAGGTGAAAGGGATCTTGTAAACACGATGGTTCAGGAAAGGTTCAGACATCAGAACTCAATAGGAATAGTCATTTCCCAGAGTTCCTGATTAAAGAGCACATCTAATCAAAGATTATGTTATTTGGTCTGCAGTTATCCAGATGGACCCGGCGGGGGGTGGGGTGGGGGTGGGGGGTTGTTTGTTTTTAGGGTTTTTCTGCAGGCAACAAAGATGCACAGCACAAAAAGAGGGAGGAAAGGAAAGAAGCTCTGGGAGCTGTGAGAGATGCATGGGTGCAAACCTGTCATGCCCCTGCACCCTTAAGCCCCCAGCGACCCCCAGCAGCCGAGCAGCACCCCGCTGACCCCCAGCACAGCCGGAGGTAAGCGGGGCCCGTCGTGGGAGGGACATAGCCCAGCTGCAGGGAAGCTGAGTGGAGCCGGGGAGGGTCTCACCCCCATCCCACCCCCTAGGGAGCCATGCAACCAGAGTCTTGCGAACAGGCACGCAAACAGGCGTGCTGCTGGGCCCAGTGCATGAGTTAGCGTGGGCGTTCATGTAGGAGGGTGAGCAGGAGGGCCTGAGGCCCTGCCAGTGAGCCCTAGGGAAGCTAGTCCCGTCAGTAGCTGTCAGCAGCTGACCTACCAGTGGCACAATGTGGATGGGCGCATGCTGCACCCGAGGGTCCCCTTGGAGTCTGTGCCCCCCCCGGCACCTCAGGGACCTCCACCCAGATGGAGCCCCTGGTTCCAGGCTCCACGCAAACGGAGCCTCTGGCTCTCGGCTGCAGGGGCTGCCTGGCACATTTCCAGGCTCCTGGGATCAGGAGTATTGCGAGGTTTGCTCCACTTTGGAGTCTCTGGGGTGCCAGATAGAGGAGCTCCAGGCCACAGTCCAGAGACCGTGCGCCATTAGGGATGGCAAGCAGGAGACAGACTCCTACCGCCAGGCCCTTCACCCCTTGGAGGCAGAGGGTAGATCAAGGTCACCTTCCAGGACAAGGGAAGACTCAGGGATCTCCCATACTGTCCAGCCAGAGGGTTGGACCAAGGTGGTCAAGGGCCCCAAGGCCTGCTACACCAAGGTCCCCTCCCCTCTGGAGGTACGAACCTTTTGCAGCCCCAGTAGAGCCGGCAGAGATGCCAGCTCCTGCAGACATGGGAGGATCACCCACCCCTACTCTCCCTAAGTTGAAACACAGAGTGGTCGTCGTGGCAGACTGCCTCCTGAGGGGGACTGAGGGGGCAATCTGCTGCTCCGACCCCCTAGCCCGGGAGGTCTGCTACTTCCCGGGGGTCTGCATCCGGGACATAGCACAGAGGATCCCAAAAATTATCCAGCCCTCCGACCACTACCCTATGCTCCTTTGTCCACGTGGGCACGAACGACACAGCTCGGAGCAATCCCAGCCAGGTCATGAGAGACTACAGGGCTCTGGGAGCAGGGCTTAGGGACGCAGGTGGTCTTTTCCTCACTCCTCCCGGTTGTGGGTCATGGGCTGAGGAGGGAGAAACAGGTCGAGGTAGTCAACCAAAGACTGTGGTGCTGGTGTTATTATGAAGGCTTTGGCTTCCACGATCACAGTCAGCTCTTTGGTGAGAGAGGCAGTGGTTTGATGGGGAGAGACGGCCTCCACCTCACTCTGTTGGGGAGGAGGCTCTTCTCAGCCAGACGGGCTGACCTGCTCCACTGGGTTTTAACTAAGTCCACCGGAGGAGGGGAAAGATTACCGTCACTGCAAGCCCACTGGGCAACCTTTGTAAATCCAGCAGGCTAAGGCACTTAAGGGAACCCACCCCTACCCTAGCCCCAGACTGATCTGTAGGGAAGGCAGGGGCACCCAATGGGACACTTACCTGCCTGTACACCAATGCCAGGAGCTTGGGGAATAAACAGGAGGAGCTTGTCTTCCTGCTAAACAAGAATGACTATGACCTCATAGGGATAACGGAGACCTGGTGGGACTCCACCTAACCGACTGTGCCGCCACCTATGGCTGGGCCACAGGTATAGATGGCTATCCCCTGTACAGGCGAGATTGTACAGATAAAAGGGGTGGGGGGTGGGGGGGGTAGCTGTCTATGTCAAGGACACCTACACGTCCCTGCAAATTGACATTGGCACCCAGGAAGGACAACTGGAGTCTCTCTGAGTTAAAATACGTGGGGAACGTGGCACAGGGGATATCATGGTAAGAGTCTACTATAGACCTCCTAACCAGAAACAAGAGCTGGACCAGGAATTCACCAGGGAACTGGCTGAGGCTGCATGCTCTCGGTCCATGGTTGCCATGGGAGACTTTAACTACCTGGACATCTCATGGGAAGAGCACTCGGCCAAATCCAATTGGTCGCAAAGCTTCCTCATGCGTGTGGACAAGCTATACCTGACTCAAGAAGTCTATGGGCTGACAAGAGGTAAAGCGCTGCTGGACCTGGTACTGGCCAAAGGGGATGACCTAGTCAGCAACCTAAGAATCAATGGAAAGCTGGGTGATAGTGACCACGAGCTGATCACCTTTATTATCCATCACAAAGCTGGCAAGTCAGTCAGCAATAAAGAAGTCCTCGACTTCAGGAAAGTTGACTTTGACAAGCTCAAGAGGTTTGTTGTCGAGGTCCTAAGGGACCATGACTCGACAGGAAGAGGAGTCCAAGAAGAGTGGTTGCTCCTCAAGGGAGCCTGACAGTACAAGGGATGGCCATCCCATCTCAGAGGAAGGGTAGCAAAAGGACACAGCAACCCCCTTAGGGAACTTGAGGACCTCCTCTGCCTCAAAAGAGAGACTTATGAAGGATGGAAGGCTGGAATTGCCACCAAGGAGGAGTACTCAGCGTACCTGCAGGGAGCAGATCAGGAAAGCCAAGGCTGCAACCAAGCTCCATTTGGCTTCACATATCAAGGATAACAAAAAGTCCTTTTTCAGGTATGTAGGGAGTCGGAAAAGAAGAAAGGGTTACATTAGCCCCCTGCCGAACCAAACGTGACAGCTTGTAACCGACACCCAGGAAAAGGCCAACCTGCTTAACAGGTACTTTGCGTCAGTCTTTCACCAGTCCAATGGGACCACCCTGCCTAGCAAAACGTGGGACAGCCAGGGTGAGGGAGTATTTATACCCAGCATCGGTGTTGATCTAGTAAAGGATCACCT
>NW_005841897.1:1216128-1225413 GCF_000455745.1 Alligator sinensis | reverse complement strand
CCCTTTTGGATAAGCTTCCTGAGGGCAACATCCTGAGGGATAGCCAGCACGGGTTTGTCGCGGGTAGGTCTTGCCTGACCAATCACCTGGACAAGGGAGAAGAGATTGACGTCATCTATCTGGACTTTAAAAAAGCCTTTGATCTGATGTCCCATGACCTCCTTATGGAAAAATTGGCCAGCTGTGGCCTCGGCTACGTCACAGTTTGATGGCTGAGAAACTGGCTCCGAGGTCGGACCCAGAGAGTAGCAGTCGATGGTAGCAAGTCATTATGGCGCTCTGACCAGTGGCGTCCCCCAAGGGTCTGTCCTTGGACCGATTCTCTTTAACATCTTTATCAACAATGTGGACATTGGTGTCAGAAACGCACTGGCTAAGTTCACCAATGACACTAAACTTTGGGGCCTAGCGTCCAGACCTGAGGACAGGCTAGTGATCCAGGCCAACTTCGATAAACTTAGTAAGTGGGCAGATACAAACCTGATGATGTTCAATACTGATAAATGTAAGATACTCCACCTCGGGGAAAAAAACCCCGCAGCATACTTATAGGCTTGGCAGTGCTACGCTTGCTAGCACCACTGCTGAAAGAGACTTGGGGGTCATGATTGACCACAAGATGAACATGAGCCACCAATGCGATGTCACAGCTGGTAAAGCAAACAAAACCCTGGCTTGCATCCATAGATGCTTCTCAAGTATATCTCTGGATGTCTTCCTCCCACTGTACTCGGCCTTGGTGAGGCCGCAGCTGGAGTACTGCATCCAAGTCTGGGCTTCACAATTCAAGAAGGATGTTGAGAAGCTTGAGAGAGTCCAGACGAGAGCCACACATATGATCAGAGGGCAAGAGAATAAGCCTCATGAAGAGAGGCTGAGAGCCATGGGACTCTTCAGCCTGGAAAAGCACAGGCTCAGGGGGGACCTGGTGGCTGCCTGTAAGTACATAAGGGATGTACATCAGGACCTGGGAGAACGTCTGTTCACCAGAGCGCCCCAAGGAAAAACAATGACCAACTGTCATAAACTCCTCCAAGACCGTTTTAGGCTGGACATAAGAAAACTTTTTTTTTACTGTCCGAGCCCCCAAGACCTGGAATAGACTCCTTGCAGAAGTGGTGCAGGCACCTACTCTGGACTCATTCAAGAAACGCTTGGATGCTTATTTTGCTGGGATCCTTTGACGGGTATAGGCCCGTCAGTCTTACCTCAATCCTGGGGAAACTCTTTGAGAAGATCATCAAGGAGCACATTTGTGATGGGCCGGCATCAGAAATGATGCTCAGGGGCAATCAGCATGGATTTATTAGGGGGAGATCATGTCAGACCAACCTGATTGCCTTTTATGATCAGGTCACAAAGGCCATGGACACAGGTGTCGTGGTGGATGTAGTCTTTCTGGACTTCAGCAAGGCCTTTGACACCGTCTCTCACCCCATCCTAATTAATAAACTAGGCGACTGTGGCATAGATGCCTACACAGTCAGATGGATTGCAGATTGGCTGAAGGGTCGCACTCAGAGGGTGGTGGTGGATGGATCATACTCAACTTGGGGGGAGGTGGGTAGTGGAGTCCCCCAGGGCTCGGTCCTGGGGCCTGCGCTGTTCAATTTCTTCATCAGCGATCTTGATGTTGGGGTGGAAAGCAACCTGTTTAAATTCGCTGATGACACCAAAATTTGGGGGGAGGTGAGCACGCTAGCAGGGAGAGAGAGATTGCAGAAGGATCTGGATAGGTTACAGGGGTGGGCAAACAGGAACAGGATGTGTTTCAATACGGACAAGTGCAGGGTGCTGCACTTGGGTAGTAGGAACCAGCAGCACACTTATACGATGGGGAACTCCCTACTTGAGAGCACGGAGGCGGAAAGGGATCTTGGTGTCATTACTGACTCCAAGATGAACGTGGGCCGACAATGTGAGGTCATGGTTGGCAGGGCTAACCGGACCTTGTCGTGTATCCACAGGTGCATCTCGAGTAGAGCCAGGGAGGTGATCCTCCCCCTCTATGCGACGCTGGTCAGGCCGCAGCTGGAGTATTGTGTCCAGTTCTGTGCGCCCCATTTCAGGAGGGATGTGGACAACATGGAGAGGGTCCAGAGGAGGGCCACCCGCATGATCCGGGGACAACAGGGCAGACCCTACAGTGAGAGACTGCGGGACCTGAACCTATTCAGCCTCCACAAGAAAAGGCTGAGGGGGGACCTGGTGACCATCTATAAACTCACTAGGGGGAACCAGAAGGGTTTGGGGGAGACGCTGTGTCCCCTAGCCCCCACTGGCATAACAAGGAGTAATGGGCACAAGTTGATGGAGAGGAGGTACAGATTGGACATCCGAAAAAACTACTTCACAGTTAGGGCGGCTAGGAGCTGGAACCAACTTCCAAGGGAGGTGGTGCTGGCCCCTACCCTGGGGATCTTTAAGAAGAGGCTGGATACTTACCTGGCTGGACTCATTTGAGTCCCGTTTTTTGTTTAGGGTTCTTTTGTTGTTCTCCCGCCCTGGCGGGGGGTCGGGCTAGAAGATCTATTAGGTCCCTTCCGACCCTAAAACTATGAAACTATGACCTGTCCCGGCTCCGATGCGAGATGCATGGGTGTAAGCCCGCTGTGCCCCCGTGAGCCCAGGGACCCCCAGCAAGATCCCAGGACCCCAGCGGGCTAAGTAGGTCGAGGAGGGTCACCCCCCCACCCCCTACTTGGCCCAGCCCCCCCGGGAGCCACGTGACCGCCTTGCAAACAGGCTGTGCAAACAGGTGTGCTCCTAGGCCCGGCAAGGGAGTTAGTGCGGGAGTTTGCACAGGAGGGTGAGTGGGAGGGCCCAAGGCCCTGCCTGTGAGCCCCCCAGGGTAGACAGTCACAGCCACAGTCAGCCCACCAGTGGCATGACGCGGGTGGGCATGCGCCGCACCCCAAGGGTCCCCTTGAGGCCTGCAGCCCCCACTCTGGCACCTCAGAGACAGCCACCCAGACAGAGTCCATGGTTCTAGGCTCCATGCAGACGAAGCCCCTGACTCTCGGCTGCAGGGGCTGCCTGTCCCTCTTTCAGGCTCTGGGGCCCAGGAGCATGGCTACCTCCCCTTGTGGGGGCTGCTCCCTACCAGCGTCTCTGGTGCGCCAGCTGGAGGAGCTCCAGGCTGCAGTCCAGAGACTGCGCGCCATCAGAGACTGTGAACAGGAGATAGACTCCTACTGCTAGACCCTTCTCCCCTGGGAGACGGACGGTAGACTGCTGTTTTCCTCCAGGACAAGGGAGGACCCGGGGACCTCCCATTCTGTCCAGCCCAGGGGTTGGACCAAGGTGGTCAAGGGCCCTAAGGCCCGTTGCACCAAGGCCTCTGCCCTGCCGGAGCTTAACAACAGGTACGAACCTCTTGCAGCCCCAGCAGAGCCTGCTGAGCTGCCAGCTCCCGCAGGCAACACAGACTCAACTGTAACTACTGCCCCCGCTCTCCCCAAGACAAAATGCAAAGTGTTTGTTGTGGGAGACTCCATCCTGAAGGGGACTGAGGGGGAAATCTGCTGCCCCGACCCCTCGGTTCGGGAAATTTGTTGCTTCCTGGGAGTCCGTATCTGAGACATTGCGGAGAAGATCCCTAAACTCCTCCAGCCCACTGACCACTATCCCATGGCTCCTTATCCATGTGGGCGCCAACAACACGGCTCGGAGCACTCCCAGCTGGGTCATGAGGCGCTACAGGGATTTGGGAGCAGGGCTTAAGGGCCTGGGGGTGCAGGTGGTGTTTTCACCAATCCTCCCTGTCTCGGGCTATGTGGTGAGGAGGGAGAGGAGGATCCAGGTAGCGAATCAAAGACTACGGCATTGGTGTCATCCGGAAGGCTTCGGCTTTCATGACCGCAGCCCGCTCTTTGGTGAGAGAGGCAGTGAGCTACTGGGAAGGGATGGCCTCCACCTCTCTCCGCTGGGGAGGAGGCTCTTCTCAGCCAGACTGGCTGACCTGCTCCACCAGGCTTTAAACTAAGCCTGCCGGGGGATGGAGGGACTACTGCCACTGCTGGCTCGCTGAGCAACCCTTGCAAAGCCAGCAGGCCAAGGCATTTAAGGGATCCCACTCCTGCTCCAGCCCTGGAACAATCTGTAGGCAGGGCAAGGGCCCCCTAGGGGACACTTGTGTGCCTATAGACAAATGCCAGGAGCTTGGGGAATAAACAGGAGGAACTTGTCTGGAGCTTTGCTTAACACAAATAATTACGATGTCATAGGGATAACGGAAACCTGGTGGGAGTCCACCCATGACTGGACCATGGGTATACATGGCTATACCCTGTACAGGAGAGATCGAGTGGACAAAAGGGGCGGAGGTGTAACTCTGTATGTCAAGGAAAGCTACGTGTGCCTGCAAGCTGACATTGGCACTCACAGTGGGCGGCTTGAGACCCTATGGGTTAAAATGCGTGGGAAACATGGTACAGGGGACACTATGCTGGGAGTCTACTACAGACCCCCTTCCCACGGTCAAGACCTTGACCAGGAGTTCGCCAGGGAATTAGCTGAGGCTGTGTGCTCCCGGTGCATGATTGTCTGGGTAGTTAAAGTCTCCCATGACATCTTGTGGGAGGAGCGCGCGGCCAAATCCGAGCAGTCGCAAAACTCTCTCTCGTGCGTGGATGACCTCTATCTGACGTAGGAAGTCTACGGGCCGACAAGAGGCAAGACGCTGCTCAACCTCATATTGGCAACTGGGGACGACCTAATCAGCAACCTAATGACCGAAGGGAAGCTGGGTGACAGTGACCATGAGCTGATCACCTTCACCATCTGCTGTAAAGCTGACAAGTCACTCAGTAATACAGAAGTCCTTGACTTCAGGAAAGCTGACTATGACAAGCTCAGGAGGCTTGCCAGTGAGGCCCTAAAGGGTCACAACCCAAAGGGGAGGGGAGTTCAGGACAAGTGGTTGCTCCTCAAGGAAGCAATCCTAAATGCGCAAGCAAAGTCCATCCCATCTTGGAGGAAAGGCAGTAAAAGGGCACAGCAGCCCCCTTGGCTCTCCAGGGAACCGGTGGACCTCCTGCGTCTTAAAAGGAAGACCTACAAAGGATGGAGAACTGGAACCACCACCAAGAAGGAATACTCTGCTCTGGTCCAGACCTGCAGGGAGCAAACCAGGAAATCCAAGGCTGCGATGAAACTCCAGCTGGCTACAAATATCAAGGACAATAAAAAGTTCTTTTTTAGATATGTGGGGAGCAGGAGGAAAAGCAAGGGCAACACGACCCCTGCTAAACCAGATGGGACAGCTGACAACTGATGCCCATGAAAAAGCAAACTTGCTTAATGGGTACTTTGCGTCAGTTTTTCACCAGTCCCATGGGATGCCCCTGCCCACTGTGGGTCAGGGAGGCCCGGATGAGGGAGATTTCTTGTCCTCCATCAAAGCTGACCTCGTGAAAGAACACCCTGACAGGCTGGACACCTTCAAGTCAACCAGCCCTGATGGTTTACACCCAAGGGTACTCAAGGAGCTGGCGAGCATCATAGCACAGCCCCTGGCATGGATCTTTGCACTTCACCAGAACACTTCCTAGTGCTCTGGTGAAGTGCCCAAAGATTGGAAGAAGGCCAATGTCATGCCTATCTTCAAGAAAGGGAGGAAAGTGGATCCAGCAAAGTACAAGCCCATCAGCCTAACCTCTATCCTGGGGAAGGTCTTGGAAAAGATTATCAAAGAGGCCATTCTTAACTGACTGGCTGGCGGCAACATCCTGAGGGATAGCCAGCACGGGTTTGTTGTGGGCAGGTCTTGCTTGACCAATCTCATTTCCTTTTACAACCAGGTGACCTATCACCTGGACAAGGGGGAAGAGATTGGTGGACCCAGAGGGTGGTGGTTGACGGAAGGCAATCATCTTGGTGCGCGGTCACCAGTGGGGTCCCAAGGCTCAAGGATCTGGGGGAACGAATGTCTGTTCACCAGAGCACCCCAAAGGATGACAAGACCAAACGGTCACAAACTCCACCGCAACCATTTCAGGCTGGACATAAGGAAGAACTTCTTTACCGTCCGAGCCCCCAAGGTTTGGAATAGACTGCCGCCAGAGGCGGTTCAAGCACCCACTTCAAACACCTTCAAGACACATTTGGATGCTTATCTTGCTGGGATCCTATGATCCCCGCTGACTTCCTGCCCATGGGGCAGGGGGCTGGACTCGATCTTCTAGGGTCCCTTCCAGCCCGAATGTCTATGAAATCTATGAAGGGATAAACAGAGGTGGTCAAAGAACCAGTTACTCAACAGCTAGTTCTTTCCAGAATTCAAATAGCTGCCCACAGTTCAAAGATGCTGAGATGCACTCTGTCCCGTGCGGGGCAGAGGGTCAGACTTGGTGATCTACTGAGGTCCCTTCCGACCCTAAAAAAATCTATGAAATCTATGGAGAGGAGGAAGCAGGCAGGAGTTTAGTTCTTCTAGATGAATGGTTAGTCAACTTCCTATTCTGGAGTGAAAACTCAAGAGACTGGAAAACATTTGAGTAGCTTGCTGCACAGGGGAAACTGCAAAGTCTTCAGACAATGAACATGCACCCTGGAGTTCAGCAAAATGCAACGGAAGTTGCCAGTACATTTGCTCAGGCTTTAGTCACAATGACTAAGACACTGATCCTCAAACAGTGGGATGTCATGATAAAACAAAGCACCATTCACTCTGAAACATGTCTGTGCACTGCACCTTAAGCAGCCGCTTACAATTATGGGCAGTACATGGTGCCAATTAGTCAGTCTGTCTGCAGAAGTACTTCTCTGCAAAAGAGGCCAAAACCTGCCCCCCCCAAAAGCAAAGGGGCTAATGAAATGCAGTAAGTAAACAGAAATTTATAAAAATGAGGAAACCTAAAGGGAACATGATCTTTCCTCCAACCAAAACAGATCCACTTGCCTGATGTGTGGGTTTCTAGGATTTTCTGGCACCAAGCAGCAGAAACACAGGGAAGAATCTGAGTCATCCATCTTTGAAAGGCCACTGTAGTTAACTAACTGCACTTTGTGGGCTGAAGAATGCAGAGAAAGACTAGTGTGTCTTGGTTAATTTTTTTCTTGTTAAAGCACCAAGGGACTGGATAGGCCCTTTCTTCAGAGGAAATTCTCTTGCACAGTTTTGTCCACAAAGCATAAGAGAAAAGTGGGATTTTGCTTTTGTGGTATCCATGGCATTGCAGCACCATACACTACAGTGAAGGTAGAGATAACAGCCTACACACTGCTCACCCCCTCCCATGCAACAAGAAGTTATTTAGGTGGCAAAATGCTGAGGCTCAATCCTTTCTGAAGAGAAAGAAAAAAAAAAAAAAAAGAAATGTTACACCTTGATCTACATTGTACCCTATGCTCTTTCCTTTAATGTTTGGCAGAGCTACTGTTAGAAAAAGAACTTATTTTAGACAGTGGAGGAACAGCTTTTCCCTCCTCAGATAACCTGAAGCTGTGCAGTCTTCTGTTGAGACAAGCAGGTACAATGCAGTTCCTACACACTTCTGTAGTCCCAACAGACTGTAGAGTTCAGCAGACGAGTCATGGGTTGAGCAGATAAAACCCATGACTCATGAACCATCCTTGGGTTGAGCAGGTGAATCATGAGGTTTTTAAAGCTGTCATTAAGTGAACTTTAAACCTTTAAGAGACACTCTGGTGTAATACAAAAGCCAGCTTTTTACCCAACGAAGAGACTCTTTGCCGGTCTCTTTGGCAGGCTGATAAGGTTTGGTCTCATCTCAGACAACAGAGAATCCTGTATGACAATGCATCTGGCCCTATGCAACCCAACACTGAATGCATGCTGGCTGCCCTTCTTATGATGCTACTGGAAAAGAAAATTAGCACAGATCCCAGAGTTAACAGACATCTTAAGAATGAACCACTGCTTAACACTTAGGATTTTGCTTTGAGGTGCTACACAGTGCTACACTAAAAAGCACAGGTGCGACATCTTTGAGTGTTTCCAAAGCCTTGGGTTCAAATGCAGCAAGAAAGCAAAGTGGGAGGTGGGAGAGGAAGAAGACTTTTTTTTTTTTTTGGCAGAGATGACTTATCTGGCTTTTTCACAGAATATGTGTCTGGAGTAGTCTTTGGAGAGAGCTGGTAGATCAGGATATTTTACCTTGTCTCATATCTTGGACAAGAAATGAATTTTCACCACGTGACTGCCCCAAACTCTGCTTCGTTCTTATTTTCTTATGTGCATGTTCTGAAACATTCAGCAAGGAATTTCCCTTCTTTTCCTAGGACTAGAGAAGCACCCTCAGATTTAGTTTGCTGCTCTTGGTTCAATCCCATTTAGGATGCTGTGCACCTGAGGAAGAGCTGTTCAGAAAAATGCATTGGTTAAGCTGAATAAAAAAAACGGCAGCACTTCCCTCCTAGAATGCAAAGGTTTACCAAGGCTGGAATTCACATTCCTAGCTATTCAACATCAGAGCTTGGTCAAGGAAAATCAGGGGTCTGAATCATTTAAAAAGGCACAAGTCAGAAAGTAAAATCTAGTGCTGTGAAAAAACCCTCTCTCCCCCTCTCTCTATACATCTCTCTCTCTAAAATCACTGTTCTCCCTGTACTTACTTTCTCCATTTCCTACTGCTAGCTTAAGATCTTAAGGTATATGCGCCTGGGTATGATACCAAGGCAAAGGTATAATAAGGCTAGACAAATAATGGAACTGTCCAAAGAACTTGCTCTACAACCTTCAATTTACCATTTTATTAACTAATTATGCCAACATCACTGTAATCTACCATTCAGGTATACTAGTAATTGCAAGTAAGAAGGTCTTTTTTAAAAACAAGAGAGGATATTTAGCACTTGAGACTGAAATACAATGATGCTTTTTAAACAGCCACACACACACAGAGCAATGTGGAGTGCCATGCCATACTGTTTATATCCGGTCTATTTATTCAAAGAATAAGTGACTGACCAGCAAGTAAAAACAGATTTTTTCCCCTACTGTCCTCCTGCCCCTGGTAAAGTGAGTACTTAAGATTTGCAAGTTTCTGTAAATTAGGACTGCAAAACTGACACGAAAAGTATGATACAAAGTATAGGGATTGCTGCATTAAGGTGTTGACTGCATATGAAATCCATGTGTTGATACACGTATCTGTATCTGAAACAAAATAAAGCTACCCATGGTGTGTCTGAGGGCATTTCTTTTCAGTAACTATGCCTCTAACACCTCTCCTCCTCTTTTTGTATTATGTAGGTTCCAAAACAGGCTGCCTTAGTCACTGCTGTTATTTTCTATTTTCCAGAAGAATTTTAAAATATTCC
>NW_005841897.1:1214746-1216097 GCF_000455745.1 Alligator sinensis | reverse complement strand
CCTACACGAGGTGCCAGGAACATGTGAAAATATTTTCACACGTTTCAGGCTTGGTTATCTCCCTTCCAAAGTTCGAGGGAAACAAACAGAGGGCCAACAGAGGAAGTCACTGAAAATATTCTAGTGAGATTAAACAAAGCATAGATGATAAACCAGAGATTGGGTGAACCAAAGAAAACTGAGATGCTCTTCAGAGAAGGGGGGAAGAAAGAAAATGGTCTATATATGTGCTTGAAACAGAATTGTGTAAACTTACCAACTAGTTCCTGGGGATCTCTCTTCTCTAATTCTGCAAACTCCTGAGGGCACAAAAAAAAACCAAAAGAAAAAAATTAGCAAAATAAGCTTTTGATTCACACACCACAGTCATTTGTTTGCACGTCCACACACTGGAACAGTTAGACTATAAAAGGAAGACTGGGATGTAAAACATCCAATACATAGCAATGTTTGATTTCGAGAAAGCTGTCCAACACTTATCTATTCTCTTTCAAAAGCCATAATTACAATTCGACTTAGGAATTACGAGATCATTTTTGGAAGCTCTGAAAATGCTTGCAGACTCCAGTGAGAATTGTGACACAACATCTCTTACAACCAAGACCAAAGCCTAGACTCAATGGGATCAGGCCACAGATTCAAAACTGGTAAATGGCCGCTGACAGTGATTGCCACCCAATGTCTGAGTAGGATCCCCACCACTACATCCAAGGATGCAGAGCATTTTGACAGCCAACTATGCAAGGCCACACTGTTTGCACCTCCCATATATCCTGAAGGCTGATTTCATTCAGTCTGTAACAGGATTGCAACATCCTGAACGACAAAGCTGAATGACTGGAAACAAGATGCTGTGCAAACCGTTTGACAGATCCCAAAGCTGTCTAGATCACAGAGATGAGTATGGAAGAGTGGTACAGGGAGTAATCTGGTGAAGAATAATTGCTCAACTATTAACTTTGTGACAAATCTGAGCAAAGTGCTCATTGCACATTTTAGCAGCAGAGTTTGCGCTGCGATACAAGAGATCTACGTTCCAAAGCACCCCCAGTTTACTATCTTGATTCAGAGGAGATCAGCTGCATCACATCCAAGTACCAACATGGAAAGCAAGAGCTACCACAAGAGCAAATGCTGCTGATATATGAACATTACTAAACAGAAGATGGAGAGAAGACCCTAAGCCAACGTGTTCTTGCTTACATCCCACTTACTGGCATATGCTGCAGGTGCTTCACTTATGCAGGTGCAACAGCAGAATTTGGTACTATATATTTCTAGAAAGGAAGGGGGCTTATGGGGGTTGAGTGTGTGTGTGGGGGGGGGGGGGGGGAGGGGGCTGAGGATTTTG
>NW_005841897.1:1170631-1214522 GCF_000455745.1 Alligator sinensis | reverse complement strand
GATTATAGAGCATTCTAAAAAAAAAAAACCACACTCAGGAAAACCACCAGTTCTTAAGATGACCCCAAATAAGAGGTCTGAAGCAGCAACAGCAGCAAACACCCCCTGCAAAAAAAAAAAAGACTTTTGTGACTCACTGAACTCGGCATCCAAAATTCCTCAGCTCCTCTGAACACTGAGGCTATTCATTGAACCTGAACCGAACACAATGCTCCTTCTTTGCTGCTTGGCAACCCAGCTTTCCCCACCATGCTCCGTTTCCAATCAGGTGGGCAAAGCACGGGCTTTTTCTATGGGGTGAAGAGGAAAAAGAGGGAGGCTACAAAGCTAGTTTGGGAATGTGCTGTGCCAAAGTCAGGCTGGCATCGTAAAAATCACAGATTCCCACAAGGCTCCCATTTCTTTGGGATCAAACACACATTCCTTTTGTAGGGCTTGCTGCAGTGTGGCAATTTTTACAGCCTTTTGAGAACACCGGGGTCACAGAAACACAAGACTGAGGCTATGTTAAAAAAACTGAGGTACACGAAGAAACACATTTTGTTTTGCTAGCCAGCTGGCTAGAAACCAGCCAGCCTTTTGTGTTGAACAGAAGCGGACTGAACGGCTGTGTCCAACTGCTCCAGTTTTTCTATGCATAACTAATGTGACCACACGCAAGCTTTTATATGTCAGTATAGACTTTTTCCCGGGACATTTAGAGCCTTTGAAAATAACAGCAGTGTAGCCAAGAGAATCAAAAGTAGATGCTTAAAGTGGGAGTGTGCATGACATTTCCATCCACATTACGTTAAGTATCTGCCAAGTGGAGAAACTTCGGCTTCAGGTTAAAGCACTGAATGGGCCTCAGATGATGGAAGTTGTGTGCGCACGATGGGCAATTCACTTCAGCTTCCATCTGTAAAGTGGAAGACTCCTTTTCGATCTAGCAGGATTGCTGGGAGAGCAAATTCTAAATATGCAGTTTTACACAATCAGTGTGAATACTGTAGGCCAGCCTGTGAACACAAGTGTAAGAAAAGTTCATATAATTACAGGTGTAGAAGAGAACTAGCAGGTCATGTTCATCCCCTCCAGGCTATGCCAAACTCACTAGAGCAGTGGTTCTCATCCTTGTTAAAATAAGGGCATCCCTTGGAAAACGCCTGCTCTTAGCTTTCAATCATTGTTTGACTACTGAAAAACAATACACCAATCCTTTGTTGTAAACAACCAAGAAAGATCACAAGACAGCAGAATTTTTTTTGACAGTAGGGATTCCTATTTGAAATATCTGTATTTATCTTATGAATCATGTGTAGGTGTTTGAATACATAATAGTGCTAATATTGTGTAGCACCCTAAAAGGGGCCTTGTAGCATCCTGGTTCATAATTGCTACCCTATATCATCTTACAAGTTTCAAGAAAAACCATGTCCACTGTTTCTCCTGGAACATTATTCCACAACTGAAGAGATCTAGCTACAGAAGTATTCTAGCGTAATTTAAAATCTTAGCATCTTTTGGGGAAGGGGATGAAAAAAGCTGGTTTTGCTCCACGTCGTACAGAGTTAAGACTCTGCAGGTCTCTTAATCAGGGGAAAAATCTAGGAGGAGGAGGGAGGACTTCTTTAGCGATTGCCTTCTGGTCTTCAGCCTTATCTAATCTCTTCTTGTTTCATTATGCAGAATAAAGGAAAAAATACGCCCTGGAATAAATTGCTTAGAAAGGAAATACTAAAGTGACAAAAGGAAAATGTCAGAAATTCAACTTTTAGAAAAGTTCTGAGTAACTGCCTTAACCAGGCAACTCTTATTTCAAGGCTCTTAAGCTAATACCTAGACTAAGAGGAGCATTCAGCATATGATTTGGGACATTCACTATGTAATTCTGAAGTCTATGCATTTTCATAACTCCATCTGCAGGTCTCTTGCAGGTCATCTGGTGCCATTCTTGCCATGTATGGGATTACTCGTTTTAGAAATGTCTAATAGGTCACCAATAAAAGTAGCTTTAAGGTAGGGTTAGTATGTTGTATGGACTTCCAAAAACCACAATGAAAGCAGGGTGGATAAAAATCAATTATTAAAAAAAAAAAAACCCTGATTTTTTTTATTTAATTGTATTTTGTTAAAGATGCTTTAAAAAACAAACAACCTATATACAGTTTTAATTTTACATGTTAGAGCTAAAATATATCATCGTGGAATAGGGATTATAACTATATACTATTTGAGACAGTATATTCATGAAACATTTTTTAAAAAGTTTTATAAATAGAACAGGCCATGGACTATATTAGGGGCTCAATCTTATGGGGTTCCCAGAGGCTCCTCTATAGATTAAGTAAAGATTAAAGAAAGTCACTCTATGCAATGGGAATCCATGCTCAGTCTAGAAGATCCCATGAAGCATCTCTGCGATGCTTGGTTTCAGTTCTCAAACCATGGGTTTGTGAATCCAGAGATAACATCCTTGTTAACAGCAGTATATGGAGTGAGAGATAAGAGACCCGGTTACCTAAACAGTGATTAAATCGAGGCTTCCTGACCAGTGATTTAAATCAATTTTATTTAAATCAAATCCACCCTGAAAGAAAGGGTCCCCCCTTTTGTGGGAGAAGTTCCTTTATTTTTGTTTGCACTCCATCTCTGTGCGCAATGAAGATAGCCTGCCCTCCACTGAGCAGGCCGTAAAGTGGAATAAAAACCTTTCTAAATACCAAAAGAAAAGCCTGCCACCGCTGATCTTTTGGGGAAAAGCCTGCCATGCTGATCTTTACCATCAGCATGATCAACACGGAACCATTCAAAACCAGAACCATCAGCATCCAAGGACCCTTTCACAAAAAGTGATATTCCTGATCAAACGTACTATGTGGACGAAGCTAAAAAACCACTACAATCGAAAATGAGCTCTAAGAATGATAAAGAAAAGTAACACCAGCGGGTGAACCCTTTCAGAGAACCTCTCCAGCTCTGATCTTACAGTCCTCTTCCTCAAAGAAAAAGTATGCAATACCCTCAGAAGACAGACTTGACACCAAAACCGCCTAAAACTTTACTAGGCACTGAAAACCACAGATTTAACACAGACAATGGACTCATGGCTCATTATTACTTGCCTGCTCTCTGCTACTCTCCCCAAATTCCACAGGTAGGAATTTACCTCTTACCTCCTACGTGGTCTTATCCTTTTACCTAATTTTGTTTATCTGCAGCAATTTTTTTACCTTGTCTGTAACTACTGATAACTTCTTTGCTCCACAGCTTGACTGTCCACTTCCCTTTTAAGGGATCAATTAACATAAGAGGAAACAAAATTGTTCTGACTGATAAGCCCTAAGTACTTTTTCCCTTGCCCTGAGGAAGGGTGTTTTGTATACAAAAGTGTGTCTAACATCTCTCCCAAATATAACAGTGGTTCAATAAAAGGCCTCGGACTAATTGTGCTTCTGTCCTGTTTATATTAAACTGACCACATCATATAGCTCATCTACACTGACTTAACAGGGATCTCTTCCGGATTCTTTGGATCTGCAGTTGCTCTACTAGCTAGCTCTGATCACCACATCCTCAAGGCACAGCTAAGATACCAGAAACCTTAGATACACACCGTGAAGTGAAGTGAAGGTGCTGTGTGAAGGAACTGTAGCCACACACTCTGCTCAGAGGATGTCAATTTTGCTGACTGCCAAGTGACACGTGCCCACCGCTCCGTGATCAACAAGCTGGAGGCATCAAACAGGTTTTCATTACGTCATAGCCTCCTGTTTCAAGACCCCTAAATACTCTGCATTGAAGCGAGGGACTGACTCTTAGTCCTTCTATGACACTTTTTTAAAAGCCCATTCAGTAATCTTCAACACCGTGCAGGCCGGCAAATGCATCCTTATGCTTGAGTGATGGGGAAGCAGAATGCCAGTATTTTGCGTATGGTAATAGAGGAAGAAAGGACAGAGACTAAAGCTCAGCTCCTACCAGCAGCTCCAGAAGCAGCCAGCACAGAGTCTGAAACAGCTAATGCAGTGTGCGCTAACCCTTTGCACGGACGCACTTATTCTGCTCTGCTTTGGAAGGCCATTAATTTAACATACAAAAGGATAGATCCACTTCTGAAGCAGGCTAACCCAAACTGCACAACAGCAGAATACAGCATCTATATGGGGACTCAGCATGGAGCCACTAGCGCACTGCAAACTCAGAGCCAACCTGTTTCACAATAACTTTCCTATGTAGGTAAGTGAATTTTTCAAAAGAGGCACAGACCTGCAGGCAACTCTCCCTAATGCAACTAGGGCTTCCTCTGGGCAGGCAGCCCAAGGGCGTCAATGTACAAATCGGAGAAAAACAATTCAAAGTGCTTAGTTTGCTCTGGATCAGATTCCCAGACAGACATTGGGGTACACAACTATAGTACAGTGGGATTACCACCTTTTTGGGTGGTAAAGGAAAACAGGAAACCCAGGTCTTGGCACTGACAAGAGACTGAAGAAGTGCTTTCCTGAGCATTTGGCACTGGAATACTCCCAACTCAATGGAAGTGAAGGGAAGTTTTTTAAACCCTTGGGATAGGAATCTTGTCTTTCTATGTAACTAAGGCACCAAAAACATCCACGGCATTGTAAATGAGGTATAAACAGAGCACAAATCAGACAGGACGAGTGGCACTGTGCACCAACTGGGTTCGGAGTCAAGGCGCATTAGTAACTATACAGCTGGATGACATTTAGGGCAGGATGTAATTTTCACTTGGACCCATTTCTTTTTGCAGCAAGTGAAACAGCTCTGTGGAACAGCACTTAATAATAAGGATCTAAGAGGAAATGCTCCCCTCAAAGTCAATAAGGGCAGATGGCAACCAGGATGTCTCAGAACGGCATTGCTTTTACAACCTTGAGCTCTGCACTGCTGCGTGGGAGGGCTCTGCCTCCGTCTCCGTGGTCAACACAACACATTCATTTTCTAGACAATCTGTCAGCCACACCACTGCAGTCTATCTAGGGACAAACAGCTGCTTGTTTGGCTGGCAGCTTTCTATATCATCAGGAGGGGAAATCCAGAAGTGCTACAGAAAAATAGCTGCTCCTTGCACCACCCTCTTCCATTCAAGGCCCAAAAGAAAAGCTTGCATTTCATCGAAGTTGCAAACTGACTTGAAGATGGTCAGGCTGAGGTGTTAAAGGGTGTTTTAGCACCCTATAAATGTGGATATCAACTAGAACATATTCAGTAAGGCTCTCTAGTATAAGAGGTTGGTTTTCTCATTTAAGAGACTGGTGCTATTCTTGCCTGTTCAAACATCTGGGGCCTGGTACAGAGAATCCTATAAATTGCCAGTAGGAAGAGCCCAGGAGGAAAAAACCTGCAGACTTTAACAGACACTTACAGTAGTTCCTAAAGCAGAGGGACTATGTGGCTTCTGAAAAGCGCAGCCCACCATGGGCAAGTATGTGGGAAAAAGAAAAATATATAACTTTTAAGTTTTATGGCAAAGAATGAAACTGGTGCCTCAAGTATTTGAAGTGGCATCATCGCTGCAAGCACTCTGATGCAAGCAGCTGCTTGTCTCTGCAGGAAGGCTGCCGGCCTGGGTCTCCAGCTCAGAAAGGACAGTTTTGTTCATATGTGAAGTTTAGCTGGCAGCTTTCTATGTCATCAGGAGAGGAAATCCAGAAAAGCTACAGAAAGAAAGCTGGGATGCATGTATGAGGGGAAAAAAATTAGGCAAAGTATTAAAACAGTGTTTAAAATGTAGCCCACTAAGCTATATTTTCCAGAGACCTTCTAAGCCAGTGGATCTCACCTTTTTTTTTTTTTTTTTTTTACCAGGACTCATTTGTAAGCATCAATGACCAGTCCTGACCCAGTGCCCCTCACTCTCAACCCACTGCCTCTCCCCCAAGCCCTAGTCCCAGAGTGCATGACAGGGGGGGGCAGGGGCAAGCAGCCCCAAACTCTGCCTGCCTGCAAGGGGAAAGCCACGGTTACCCAGGTTTTCCTCCTTTAAAGGAGAATCCATTTTTAAAGATTGTTTGCAACCTTTTCATATATTCTTGTGACCCACTTTTGGGTCATGACCCACAGGTTGAGAAAAGCTGATCTAAGCCACTCGCTTGCTTAAGGCCTACTTCTGCCCATTCCCCACCTGTAGCCCCAGCCTGCTTCCAACTGCACTCCGAAGTCTTCTTAGGGAGGAACTGACTCGTTTCAGCTAAGTCTACATTGAACATGGCTGCCTGGCCCTTGGAGAGCCAGCATACCTGTTACTTTTACTAAAGACAAGGGTAGTCTACAAAAGGAGTAAAATCAGCCTGTCTCTTCCCCTGCCATTAAAAGAGGAGGGGGAATGCTTCCTCTCTCCTCTCACCTCCCCGTGGTAGGGCTGGATCTCCACTTCGTTTTGTCTCCCCTTCACAGCTGTTGCAAGCAGCACTTTCCCAAAACACAGGTTCAGTACTCCTGTTTTGTCACCTTCATTACAGACCAGAAGCTACAAGTCTTACCAATGTCACCGAGATCCTGACCAAGAGTAATGTGTGGCAAGAGGACTAGGTGTTGAGTAGACAAGAGAACAAAATGAGCAGATGTTAAGACCAGAAGGGGACCTTTATGGCCCTCTAGACTGATCACCTATACAAAAGGCACAGAATTTCTGGTCTTCAAGAGACATTCAACAAATCTTAAACAGGGAGAAGTTCTTCTAAGTTGAATATTACTACTTTCCATTTGCCTGCTCACAGATGGTAAGTACCTATTTTTCAAGCCTTGGGCAATAAAGGCACTAACAGTCAGCTAGACTGCTTAATGCTATAGATCTGAATCATCAATCTGGGTTTGTACCTGTTGATAAAAACAGCACCCTACCTGCTTGCTACAGCTAAGCATTCAAACAGGGAGGCCCTGAATTCTAGTTACATTCCCTGCCCAGATGTTGGGAGATAGGGACTGTTTTAGGCACAGATTTACTCCAACACACTGCAGGGTGCTGTCCCCCACTATGGAAACTTAAACACACAGTGGAATGCTGTTTGCAATCAGGTCCAATGGCACAAGAAAGAAAAAAGAGCGCAGTCTCTTCTGTGTGAAGCAGAGATTAAACCAAAAAGGAAGGAAGTGAAAACAATATAAAATTGTGCAGCTGAAAAGTTTAAGCTTGGGAAGATTTGCCTAGAGAGAAATAAATTTCATCTGATGCAAAGAATGAACTTATTTACAGAAACGCTTACTAAGTGCTTCCTGAAACGTGATCCATAAATCCAGTGTGCAGCCTGCCACTCCATCGTGGAACACAGCAGCTCAGCTTGGCATTAGCTGTTGCCAAAGGGTGCAAATCCTATTGCCAACTTCTCAAGTCAGGGTGGCAGAAGCTACTAGTGGCGCATTTGTAACTATGCAGGAGGAGAAGCAGCAATAGGGGAAAAGAAGGAAGAAAAAAACAATCTTACGGGGAAAGGAACACATAACTTCACTAGGGGGATTTGGCTGCTCGAGAGCCAATCCAAGTTTCAGGATGAGACCTGAGAAATCGGTGTTAATGTCAAATTCCTCACCTTGAGTTCTCTACTTTCCCAGACTTCTTCAGCCAAAGCAGCATAACACAAACTATTTTGCTCTCCCATCACTGCCAATTAGCATTCATTTAAAAAAAAAACCTCTAAGTGGTTTGGAGGTAGTTTTGCATATAACTGGCACAAGCAAATGATCCTACACCTAATAACCTCATGCTCCCTCCCCATTTCTTGTAACTCGTTAAAACTACTAGTTCAGTCTTGTCTTTTAGATGGTTCTTTTTCCTGAGCCTACTGTCTTCCAATATGCCTGGATAACACCCAGCACAGTGTGTCCTACTCCTGAATATAGCCTTCACGTGCTTCCATAGTAATTTTAATGTATGCTCTGGCAATGTTCCTTTCCATGAAAGCAGACTGATGCGACTCTACAAGGAGCTTGGTAGAGACTGATTTGTTATCAGGAAATCTATGTACACAGGCATGTTGGTAAAGAGATGAAAGGAAATACACCAATACACCCAGTGCCCAGAAAAAGAAAAAGTAGCAACACAGCACACCTCCCTGTAAGCAAGTCAGCATCAGGCATGAGAGAAAGCAGGACTGCTCATTTGCTGATCTGCATCATTCCCGATTCAGCCATTTAAAGGCAAATTCTTAGATTCCTTCTGCCTAGTAGAGATTGTGATGTCAGATCAAGAGGGAAAAAACACTCAGGTACAAGTTCAAACTGCAAGTTACACGAAGCAACAGGAATTTCCCTCTCACCCACCAAATCAGCCTGATGTTTATCATCTTCTTTCAAAGCTGCACATAACCTGCATGCAGTCCAAGTGTGCGTGGGGGTGGAGGGAACTGGACGATAGTGCTTTATTTCCCTTCCCATTGAAGCAAAACAAAAAAAGAAGAAGAAGAAAAAAAAAAGAGAATCCCAGGAGAAAGAGCAAAACAAACCCATTGCTTATGGCCATATCCTGTTTGCCAGCTCCATCACATGGCTCCAGGCAAACTGCCCAACACGGGACGAGAAACCAAACCCATCAGAAAAATGAGCGGAAGAGGCTGGGGCCACACTGTAGATGCAAGGAAGGGCCAGAGACTCAGAGGCGAGCCTCCTACAGGGAGGATTCGTATTTTCCCAACTGCAGTACGAGACTTATCTACAGTCTGCACAGATTTAGACACCTTTGAGTTGTTATCCCAGTGGCAGACAAAGAGGAAGGCGAATGAGGCAGGAAAGGGATTCTGGCTCCTCAGATTCTTATCCAAACAAAGAGCATGCTTAGCTGACACCGCCTTTTACAGTCTAAGCGGTATTAAGTCTACACAAATCCACTGCAAGTTCACTTCTATTTCATGGCAAAACATCAAAATTGAAGATCTGGCAAAATGTTACGGTGGAAAAAAAATGCTTTTGAAAGCAACTCTCTCAGCAGGGGAGCCTTTAAATAGCAGCTCTGAAATTTGATTCCCTTTACCTCACATAGGTTCAACTGTGTACAAAGGAGTTTGCTAGAGCGGTAGTTCACAGCTGGGAACAGTGTGACAGGACTTGTAGTCCACATTGTAGAGCTTGGCTAACTTGAGTAAATCACTGGAATACCAGGCCTCAGTTTCCACCTCTGTTAAATGGGATGGCTATTCTCATCACAGAAGTTCTGCAAGCTGGGCATCTGTAAAGCAGCTGGACAGCTTCAGCCACAGGAGTATAATGTAAATTGGGCTCCTTCACAGGCACTCCTCCTGAAGATGATGACGTAAGTTGGTTTAATGGAGGCAATACTCAAATCAGCACTCACTGGATAACCAGGTCCAATAATGACCCATTAAAGCAAACTACCTCTCGACTGGCTGCCAGCATTTTGTACCCACTCCTGCTCACTTCTGTCCGTCAGTGACATGGACTGGATGTATTAATTTCGGATTAAACTGCTTCCCCTGCTCCAAGAAAACCAGCGAAGTAGCCAGATTACAGCCTCTTGCAGCATCCAGTAGATGTCTGTAAGCTCTACAAAGCTCGCTCTCATGGTGGGAAGCCCACAAATGCATCAACTGCTTCCAGGAAATTTTTGCACAGTTTGGCGAAGTCCTAAATATCAGGATCACATGGCAGTCACTGAGCTGTGAGGATTTTTCTTAATGATTATTCCCTGCAGAATCAATCTAAAGGCAAAGCTGGGTTATGAGAAAACTTTAAATCTCAACAGCAGCAAAGGAAAGGCTCTGGAGTGCTGACAAAAGAAATTCTTCTTGCAGCAACATTCTTTGCCAAGTACGTAACACAAAATCCAAAGTGTAGACCAGGAGACCAAGCGCCTGAAGCAAGAGTTCATATGTTGACAGAGGTGGCCTGAAGGATTGCTGAAGACCAGAATGCAAATACCTGAGAGCAAGGTCATGTTCTTAAATAGAGAGAGAGAGAGAGAGAGAGACTGATTTTGTAGTTGCGCACACACCAGTGTTCATTGAGTTATATATAGTTTGTCAATGAAAGTCCTCAAAAAACGTATTACCTTAGAAGTTGCATGGCTAGTGTTTTGTACCAGCACACACACAGAGACAAACGGGTTTTAGTCCCCAAAAAACATGCTGGAAACTCACACGCAAAGCAGTGTCTAGAAGGATTCAGCATCGAGTTAGCCTCCAGTACCCACCAGGAACAGCTAAAAGGAAGCTCACAGTGGATTGCAAAATAAATCTTTCTTAACTACTGTAATGCATTTCCTAGCGGACAGGTGTTCGTTCCATAAAACGAAGCTACCAATACATCTGGCACTACTCACACCCCGCTCAGAGCAACCGAGGACTGAATGAACTATAGAAATCAAGCAACTTTTTTATAACTAAAAAGGTGGCCACTCAAAATACGAGTCAGCGCTGTGGGAGCAGGTTTGTATTAAGGCTGGATGTGCTGCATTTGCTCGGCACAAATATTTCCAGCACTAAGACACTCTCTTTGACACGCACAGAACGCAAACTAAAAACAGCAGCGAGGGGTCAAGCCATAATCAAACAGATTGCAGCAGAACAAAGTGGATGAACCTGCGCCATCACGTGGTAAAAATGCAAGGAAAAGGACACCTGAAGTTATTCCTCTGGAAGCTCTTACAAAAACAAAGAGAAAAATCCCCTCCAAAGAAGTGGAGCCACACCTACAGTAACAATCTGTGGTATTCAGCACTTCAGGGAGTGAAGAGTCTGTTGTGGCTTGTATGCCCAGCGGGGGAGGAGTGAGTAGGCACATACTTGGACGTGTCTCATCTTCCGAACACTTCGCGAAAGTTGGTTCTCTGAATTCAGAGTTGGTCAGTCTCTGTGTCGGTCACTCTGCCCCTCACTCCCAAGCCACAGGCCCCCCAGCCCTGCTGCTGCTCGTCCCCCGCCTCCCGCCAGGGTGTGGGGACCCCCCCCTCCAGGCTCCACCCCCCCCCCCCCATCTTCAGAAATAACCCACCTCCACACACACACTTCAAAATAGCATTTCATGATTTTTTCAAAATCAAATCTCTTGATTTTTTTTAAGAGTTTGTCTCATGAGTTTTGGCACGGTGGGGTTGGCAATACTGGAGCTGCAGCCTGAAACCAAAATTTCAAGGGGAGCAGTGTAAAGATCTACCTCTCTTCACAGTCAAATCAACTAGGCTGGAGGCAGAAAGGGAAGGGTGACTGAATAAAAACCCACTCAGAATACAGGCAACCCCCACTTAATGCTGTTTCGCTTAGCGCTATTTTGCTATAATGCTCATATTAAACTGATACCTGATTCTACTTGGCGTTCAGTGAGTTTCGTTAAAATGCTTGCGGTCATTAAAAACACTTCCAGTCGCCATCTTGGATCGTCAAATACGTTTGATTTCACTTGATGCTCGTTTTTTCAGGAACCAATTAAGAGCGCTAAGCTGGGGCTGCCTGTACCAGGTTCCTTTCTTCCACATCAGCTTGTGCTTACCGTTTGCAAATGTTCTCACACAGACATGAGTGTAACCAACCTTGTCTACCTAATAAGGACCAGACAATGAGAGATGTACCAACTGTTTTAGTTTGATGGACTGAGCATGCTCAATTTAACAGAGGTTCAGGACAGCTTGAGAAACTGATGCAATTTGGATTTCCCCCTTTCCCCAAGTACTACCATGTGGGAAGCCTCAACCCTTGGTTTCTTAACAAGAAGATGGAAGACAATGTGTCTTGTGTTGAAAAGAAAGGCAAGGCACAGCCAGCAACTCCTCGGGCAACACTAAGCAGATTAACTTTTGCGTGTCAGCTTCTTCCAAAGGAAACTTGAAGAACCTAGGTTGCTTCGTGACACTGGCATGAAAGATGCGCCATAAAAACACAGCATTGCCATTGTCCAGTCTGCACCTTGTCCCATAAACCTCATCACTTCTGAGCTTGACACACTGTGTCAGCAAGCATACAGAAGTGAGCTGGAAACAAAGCACTGGAGATGTGGCAACAGTCACACCTAGCCAGGAAACCTGCAGAGTTGAACTGCAAGGGCAAGGGCAAGGATCATATACACACCATATCCTTGGTAAGTACCAAGGATGTGGGTAACCACCTTGTTGCATATGGTGCTTACCCTTGGAATACTGGAAAAGACCTGGGCTGTTCTTTTCCAGGATTTGGCTGGAAAAGAACAGCCAAATAGATTTCAGTGCTGTTGCTGTCTGCAGCACCCATGTTATCTCATTTCTGGGCTTCCCTAGCCAAGCCCAGTAAGCCAAATGGTGCCAAACAGCTAGAGAAAGACAAGTCCATCTTTGGCATTGCATCTGGGGACATGAATCTCTACTGATGTTTGAAAACACATGGATCATATAGTGCAACATGATCAAACTACAAGGGAAAGGAAGTCAACGTTTGTGTTCCAATTGCAGGAAGCCAAGAGGGGAAAAATGCACCAGCTAAAAGGGTCAAAGGACATAATTCTATTTCTGCATTATTGTAAGCCATTTTTTTTTAACTGCAAGTCATTTAAAAACAATACATCAAATGTGATGAGTTCTGCAAACAAAAGAGCAATTCAGACTCTTCCCACCAAAGCAGGAGCTAAAAAGCATATTCACAATCCAGACCCAGGCATGTCTTTGAGAAGACAAAATACAGGACCCCTCTGCTTAACTCCCCTGGGGATGCATAGCTTTTGGGACTGAGGAACAGTTTCAAAGCAGGCTCTCCCATGAGACAAATTTTCAGAATTCCCAAGCAATGTTTTAAAGAAAGTCCCCTTCACCAGCTGAATGGACTGAGGATTTCTTAAGCCTAATTTCAGGCTTTGCCATCCAAGAAACCTCTAAAACATTCATCTTTTTAAAGCATGCTAACACAGATTCTTGATGTACCAGCTCTCCATTCCCTGCATTTCAGAGCTGTATGCGTCCAAGTTGAGAGTGGATCAAAAGCTACCAGAACATCGTTAAGTCATTGGTCTGAGCTAAAAAAGAAACTCAGTGTGCAAACAATCTTAGCACTTCCAGTAAAACAGTTGCCACTGTAATTAAGATTAATAAGGTTACTTCAGGACAAAAGATGTTTCTTTTTCTAATTGGTGGTGGCAACAAGGGGAAAAGGTAATGCAGACATCAAGAATTTGGCCTGGAGAAAACTTGTTTCATAGCCTTGAGCATAGAAATGCTAGAAAATGCAAGAGTTAATGACAGACCCCTTTCTAGCATGCACACCTATCTGTTCACACAGCAGAACTGTTACCTGAAGTCAGTAAGGGAATCGTCATCACCCAGAGTCAACAAGGGCAGCTGGCAGAGGTCAGGGGATGACAAGAGCAATTTAATCACTCTTCTGCTCAGGACCTCTGCCCCCATATTGGTACAAAACCATGAATGACAATAATCGCTCTTCTCTCCTTTATGGAGGTAACCAAGAGACCACCAATTCACTCTACAAATGATTTTATGGGGAGGAAAAGGAGGGGCAGACCAAGATTACAGCAAAAGCTGAAAACATCTCTGAAGGTTATCCAGTGGCGGATGACTAGATACACTTTGTAACGCAGGGTTTCTCTTGGCGACCCCAATATTCCTCAGAAACCTTCATCGAGGACTAACCTGAGAGCTTCCCACGGCAATACAAAGTGAGGGAAGGGATTTGTAAGAGGACTTCTCCAAGGACTACAAGTGTTCAAAGCCAGTGATCGCTCTCCTGCAAGGGGAGCGGCAACAATTAACTTGCTGATACAAAGAGTAATCAGGGTGTTAATCAGGGGTTGGGAGTTAATGATTCTCCAGTGAATGATATAAGCAACTAGCCAAGAGGAAGTGTTGGGTGCGGTCATTGCTCCAATTAAGACACTGTCACCCCTTAGCCATCCAAGCCCCACAGAGTCAGATCCGCTGTCCTTCTGGGGAGGCCAAGGGTCTATCCCAATACTCCACAATGAGCCCAGGTCATTTTCAGCAAGGGCATTTCTAAATAACCAGCTAAAAAGGCACCAGGATCTTGAGGCAGTAACAATATCTGAACGTGTGGCAACAAGCCGAGCAAACTGCATGGACTATGCAGCTGCTTAACCCTTCCCCACCCAAACAAAAAGTGGTGCTTAGCTAACAGAACGCCACATTTTAGGCCTATGTTCATTCAAAACCACCACGTTTTTTTCTTTTGCCTCAGCCAAATTCAAGAGAATAAAAGCCCAAAGAGGTGGAGGCAGTGGGACACCCCATGTTTTCAAGCCCTGTCAATCATGTCCTTCCCCTCCTATTAAATGTGATCTGTGTATGTGCCTGAAAATATATTTTTAAAGGAATCTGCTTACAATTAAGGGGGTTATCTGCTCATTCACTGCAAAAAGGGCATGATAGAGGGATCTGGGGCTAGTCTGAGCATGCAAAGTTTCAGATCAAGAAGAAGTCTACCCCAAGGAAAATTCCCAAAAGCAAGGAGTGTTTGGCAGTGACTGGATGCCCTGTTTTCTGCAGATCGCTCTGACCTTACTTTAGTTAGCTAATAGGATGCGAATCTGTCTAGCATTGCTTATCACCATTCTGAGAAAGGCTCTTTTTTGCTGTAAATTTACAATTATCAGCATTTACACTATGTGCTTCCAGTCAAGAGAGCACTATTCAGCCGAACTACCTGCATGCTAGCTGTCTGCTCAGGGTAAGAGAGATTTCAAACAGCCGCCTGAAGTTATAAAAGTACAGTCGCCACTCACTGATGCTCCCTTCTCCCAGTCCAAATGTCCCATTTATGGAGGACCTTAATTTTTCTCCTGAGGCAGGAGAAAAAAAAACCAGAGCAGTTTGACATCTCTTCAGTGTTTGAACCTGAAAAGTCCTTATAACTTTCTGCTCAGGAGTTTAGCAGTTAAAAGACAGAGGAAGGTGCAGCTGGTCCAGCCTTTTATGCTGCCTTTATCTATGGCTGAGATCAGCGAGGCAGTGTCCTACCCAGTTAGTAAATGGAAATGCTTTTGTTTTGAAATGTGGCCGTCTGTTCAAGACCAGATGAAGACTGGAGGGCTATGTGAGCAGAAGAGAATTGTGTGGTGATAAAAACCTGGCCACTTCTCTATATTGGTGCTGTCTGCATGAAGTCCAGGTGCGCTCCAAATTCAGTCTCCCTGATCCCTTTCAATGTTAAGCTGCAATATTAATTATAGTCCTACCCAACTATGAAAAAATGTTATAGCCCTGGTCTAGAACAGCAGACACACCCAACAGGCCTCTCAAAGGCTTTGTGGTTTTGAGGGACAGCAAATCAATTGTAAAGTCTTTTATATAGTCTCTGGAACAGACCTGACACACAGGATGCAGCCACTACCAGGAATCCTCTCCTCACCTAACCCCATTCAAATCAGAAGAAATTCAATGTCCTTCCTAATTACTGTTCAGCTAGTATCGAACACTGAAGCTGACAAAGTCAGCAGCTCACATTCATGCTCTCACCACATGCTCACAGATGTGACTGCTAGAAAGAATGCCAAATGTAGGCTTGCTGCTTGTGCATAACTGCACAATTAACTTATCCACAGCAGCTGTTTAATCTCTTTGTACAATAGGGCAGCCTGGGTTTGATCTCCTGCACATAGCCTGGCTCTAAACTCTGAAAGGGCCACAGCAGGCTCTTTCAACAGCACACAGACCCACACAGCCTGTCTCTAATACATGTTTCCAGAACCAAGTGGCTGAAGCTCTCAGAGCATGAGGAACTGTTATGTGCAGCTACAAAATGCCCAAATTGTTATTAGTAAAGTTAAATCAAGCTGCTTTCCACAGCCACGCCCTTGATTAAAGCTTTCTTCCCTCCCTGGTGTTAAATGATCAAAGCAACATGAAAAAATAAAAACAGAAAAATACTGCCACTTGCTGGAAAAGTAGGGTATGAAACACTTGGTGTTAATTCAAGCAGGACTTCCTTTAATACAAACATTTTGCAAGGAATATCCCAGCTACTGCAAATGTAGCCGACAATCTCTGTGCTATTTATAGTGACCTACCTTCTATATAGCACTTCAGTCTGGTAGGAACCCAGGGATGGCTCACATGGCAGGACCTTGTCTGGAGGGGGAAGATCAGCACCCGCATCTCTTGGAGTTCACAGTGCAGCTAAAAGGGTGTTTCTGGTATTCCCTTCATTAGGAACCACAGGTAACTGGTTTATACCTCAAGCCTGCGGTTCGCAACCTTTTTAGACTCAAGGCATCCCCTGAGAAAGTGCTAACTCTTAATTTTGTACTCATTTTTGAGTGCAGAAAAAAAAAAAGCAATTTTTCTGTTGCAAAGAACTCACAAAAACTGCAAGAGGTCAACATGTTTTTGACACTATGGATTCCCATTTGCAATCTTTGAGTTTATCTTGTAAATCATGTTGCATGCTTAACAGTGCTAACATTGCGTGGCACCCTTGAAAGGATCTCAGGGCACCCCGGCTGAGAATCACTGCCTCAAACCAACAAGTGAGGGAAGTTAACTTTGGAATCTGAAAAAATTCCCTTGCCTTATCTCCATGTCTTTCATCCCATGCCAAGATGGAAGGAAAGGGGAAAGAAGTGAGAGGACTGACGCTTCAGTGTGAGGGGCAGCCTCATGAACCACAAGTAAAGAGATGCTCTCCTGTCCAGCTAGCTAAGGCCTGGGTTTGCATTACCACCTAACAAGTTCTATACTGAGGCCAAAAGAATTTTTACATTCTGCAACTGAAAAGATCCTATCTGGGTATTATCTATCTTTTGAAGCCCTGCTTCAGAGATGTTGGCTTAAATGGAATGGGGAATGCTGTTCAGATGCTCATTTAAAACCTAACCTAAAATCTGGGGCAAACTACGTATTTTATTAAGCACACTGATAAGTCTTGCCATTCTTGGGAAGATCTCTGTACATAATACTGGACCCGTGACCACAAAAAGCAAAGAGGGAGGGGATGACACCTGTTCTAACTTGCCCTCCTAACCTCATAATGGTTTTAGCTTGTCTTCTTTCCTACTGGGAAATGTTCATCAAGTTTCTTCCTTAAATTGCTCCTTTAGTTTCCTTATCTGCAAATGTAGATAATGATACTGGCCTCCTTTGTAAAGCACTGTGAGAACAGCTAAGTGCTATATAAGAGCCTGGTGCTATTATTCCAATCTCAAGAGAAGTTACATACATTTGCATTAAAACATATCACTTCCTTTTCAAAGGCCTGTGAGCACTAAGTCTCAAGAACTCCAGGATGGGTCGACAGACATTAAGCAATCCGCCCAAATTTACATTAAGGGATTATTTACATCTAGAGTTCCCTCATTAAATTCATGTGAACTAAGAATGCTCCACATTAAATTATGCAGGGGCAGCTACTGCACTTTAAATTCACCTTAATGCTCAATGGTTGACAATCCCTCAACAGAGTAGTTAGGAAAGGAATTCTGGTTTCCATCCCTCATCCTGTGCCTAAAAGGTAAGATTTCCTTCTTCAGGCAAAAAAAGGGGTATTTTCTGAATGATCTTTGCAGTATGTGAACATAAGTGTTTACTTTTTTAAACTGGGCAGAGAATTCAAACAAAACCTCCTCCACATTAATGCTCTCAGCGAGATCACCACAAATTATGTACAGGCTGTTATGAGAAACTAAAGTTAAAATATATTTTACAGGCTCTCAGTTGGATTCTTTCACAGCTCAGTGTAATAACTCTTCCACTCCAGTTTATAGATTTTTTTTAAATTTTTTTTATTTTAAACGCCTATTACTTTTCTTCTTTTTCCAAATAATGGACTTTTTTTTCTTTCAAGGTTGTGTGCAGCTCTGTTCCTGAATGGCATTGTACCCCTAACAAAATCATGCAGATGCCCCTGATGATGGCTGCAAACCTGGCTCCTTATCTCAGCTTTCATTTCAATTTTAGACACACACCCTTCTTCTGTCTTGCTGCAGCTGTGATCAGCCATGCAACTCCCTCCTTTCCTTTAGCTTTCCAATGCTTGCCACCTTCTCGCTGATGCTGAGTTCCAGTTCATGAATTGGACCATCTCCCGTGACTACTGTATTTGAAAGGGAATGTTAACTCCTTGGTGAAAAGTCCTTTTTATAGATTTACTGCATGGCAATATTACTCTGCTATATCTCAAACAGAAAGTTTTGGATTTTCCATTAATTACAATTGTTCTGCCCTACAACAGGTGTGAGTGGCACTCGATTCTGACAGAGCAGTGTATTGGAAAGCTAAAAATCAAAGAAAAGGTCTTAAACAGCCATGGTCTGCTTAAATTGATAAAAAGACAATACCTTAAAAGGACTCTATTGCTCTTAAAGCCATTTACTTTCCCTGCAGCAGGAGGTCACTGGCTGATAGCTGACAGACTAGGATATACCAGTTTGATCAGTGGAAGCTGTAGGTAAGATTCTCCGAAGTTAAAGTACCAATGTGAGAATAAGAACTCCCAGTAGTTCTAATCCCAGCTGCCATGTACCATATGGCCTTCAAGTCAATCTCAGTGCATCATCTTCCTTCACTGTATTTTCTTCCCTTTCACTGACCGTTACAAAGAAGCGTGCATGCAGGGACATTCATTGACTACCTCCTGCCACTTTTACCTGTATTTTGAGAATCCATTGTTTACAGTTTCAAAGCTGCAGCTCTGGCACTTAATACATAGAGCTGTCCCCGGCATTCAAAGCATGGAGAGTCTCATGGATAAAAGGATTAATCCACAAAACATTTGTTAATAAGAACAGTTAGAAAACATGGAAAAAGAGGATGCTTTGATAGACGGCAAACAACACAGCTAAGCTATTTTCAAATGACTGTATCACTGCTACAAGTGGCAGCATCTTACTGCTTAATTCTGCTAGGAATTTATTGCTGATATGGATCAACTCCTTTGGAGACTGAAGTTTTTTATTCACACAAGGTGCAAAACAAGAAGCTGCAATAAGACCCTTTGTTTTGTAGCAGGGCCAGATCCCATTACATATTTTTAAATTTTCATTTAAAATAAGCCTATCTAGCAGTTTTGGTTGTGAAAACCTTTGAGATCTGGAGCAAGTGCAAACCACTGCAGTATTTTTCAAACAACTAGCAAGAAATGCATCCAGGGATGGCCTTAGCCAACAGTACTGATTCCAGTGGCCAATATTTAGGAGAGGGAATTGGAACAGCTGAGTGTTGAGATGAGGAACATGACCTTGAAGGTGCCTCCTTCCCCTCTCCTAAACTGAAAGTCACTTTGCTTCACAGGAAGCATTTCCATTCCTATCACCAAGAGCTTCAGCCTCAAATTTTGTGGCAAAACCCCTCAGGCATGTCTCATCCCTCCTTGGGAGGAAAGAACCCATTGTTCTACCCACCTACCAAGACCTTCACCAAAACCACAGCGAGGACCTACACTGATGCAAAGAGTTGTGTGAACCTATTAGGTGGTGCATTCAAATACATTCAAGTGGAGTACCAAAACACTGAAGTTACATTCATGTACATGTTATCCAATAAAAACCTCTATTTTGCGTTTACTTGAAGCTACCACAGAATTTCCAATTTACTGAGGTGAAGCCAGGTTGCAGAGTTTATCTACTTTGCTTAGTCCACAACACGCAAATCTTACCCTGCCTTCTACAAAGTTTAGGTAAGAGATAGGAAACAGGTCCTCAGGTAAAAGTCTCCCCTGGGCAATTTATACTCATTCAGTATCCCACTGCACATTTCATATAGTAATGGGGATTAATCTAGCTTCCAAAACAAGTTCCAACATGATTATATCCTATCTATACATGGCTCCTTATCTATCTTCTGGTGGATACAGCTCATCCACATATTTCCTGCCTTTAAATGTGTTGCCATGCTCTGTTACACAGCAACTCAATGCCAGCAGTGCAAGCAGTGGCACAATTTTAGGTAAAAGTCATTTTTTTAAAGGCCATTATTTGCAAATCCCCAATTTGGGATTAATAGTGCTCTTTCACTGTCAAATAGCTTTAAACACAAATTCTTATTAAAAAGGATGACTGAGCAGGCTGAAATAATAAGCTTAGTCAGGATTTCTGTGGGTGGTACCTTTTATTGGACTAACTGCAGGGTTGTAAGATAGACTTATACAAGCTTTTGAATGCAGCACATTCTTCAGGTCTCATTCATTCTTCTTCAAAGTTTGAATAAGTATCTCAGCCTTGCAGCTGGCACAATAAAAAAATATATCACCTGCAAAGATTGTTGCCTCTTATATTTCCTAGACCATCACAGCTACATCACCACTCAGTGCTACCATAAAACCTTGGGCTCTCTCTCAGTGCATATTATAAGTGTTTCTAGAGGCTGTGAACCCATTGCAAACAGATTCCTTTACTGAGCTATTTCTCATGCAAAATCTTATAAATAAAAGCATTCAGACATGTATGTCACAACAGACTTCTGATCATTTCGTGATAAGCTTGTATCGTATTATGCACATCGCTGCACTGATTCTTTCTGACAACTTCCCACCAGGTCTGATCTAATTCACAGTACAGCTCATCCAGGACTTCAGATCCTGATTCTCAGCTTAATCACAGGTCTAGTTACATGACTATTGCTTCCTTAAATCTCTCTCAGGAGCTAGGATTAAAAGGTCTTGAACATTCGTGTCACAAGTACAAAAATACGTCAGAACTTCAACTAACTACATGACAAAACAAACCAGGAACGAAGCCACGCTGTTTAAATTTATTCCTTTTGTGAAGAGCTTCCCCACCCCACCCCACCACACTTCCAAATACCTTTAGGTCACCAGCCTCAGGTTTCTCAGTCTCTGAATCGTCATCTTCCTACAAGACAAGAATTTACAGGATTAAGCTTAAAGAGTGGGCTTGGTAAATTACTGCATGTATACTGAGGGGCTTGAATTCGAAAGCCCAACAACAGAGCTACAGATGGCTTAAGCTTAAAGTCTCAATCCCCCCTCCCTTCAGAGGACCCAAAAGAAATTCTACAAGCCACAGAAAGAAGGATTTTTAGCCAAAGCATGACTCTCCATAGCAGACATCCCACCCCCAGAGTTCATGCAGCACCTCTTTACTCAAAACCAGACAATAAGGAGGAAGCAGAACTAGAAAGAAAGTTTTTGTCAAGCAAGAATTCTGGCTCTTCCAATGTTTTTGCACTTGCTCCTCATTAGCAGGTCTCTCAGAGAAAGCAGCATTTGCGAGACCTACTGTACTCTAAAGCACACACCAGCAACACAGAGGACACAACTTGCCTGCCATCCCGCTCATCATGCAGCCTAGGTGACAGTAGCCAAGCCTCACAAGTCTGAAAGATCTGGTGATGCCAGCAGACACCAGATCTTGCTCATTTACAGTTCAGTGCTCCAGGAAGCAAGTTTGCTTTTATCAATCACAGTATTTCACTTCCAAATACTCAATGAGGAACAAAGTCAGTTTGGAAGAATTTTACTTAATGGGCTTCATTCAATTATCATTTTTGATCCAGAAAATAAAACCAGATAATGAACAAAATGCCAAACAGAAACCACCATATACTATCCAAGAAGGGTCTTGTGGCTTTCACAATAGATTCAATTGTCACTCAGGAGTACATTGTTCTGCTAGCCAATTACTTTGACCTTTATGAGGCAGCTCCCTCAAGATACAAATACATAACCAGGTGTAAGAGCTACCACATTTTTAAGAACATATATTTTCTTCCAGCTCATATAAGGCTGAATGGATTCCCCGCAAACTCCTCCGTTCCTCTTCAACTTTGGCCAAAAACAACTTGAAGGAAGTTGCAAGCAAAGTGAAAGGAGGGATTTGCAGTGGAAGTGCCATCTCAGTCTTCACCATCTCAGGTCATGCGTTGAAGGCCCTGTGCTGCTGCTCCATCTGGGCTGCCCCTCCACTATCCCCCATCCCCCCCCCCCCCTCCCCCCCCCCCCCCCCCCCCCAGGTTGGGGAGAGGGGAGCACATCGACTTGCCAGTTACTTCAATTATATCACCTATGTACACAAGGATTACAAAGCTGAATAATTTGTATTTCCCACCACCTTGCTGCCTTAGTTGAAAATGGCTGAGATTGGAGTGAACATGGGGTGCAGTGCTCTAAAAATAATAATAATAATAATAAAAATAATGAGATCTTAATAGCACAGGCTTTTAAAAGAGCTTTTAAAAACCTACAGCCTCAGTGTATCCGAATCATTTACACTACAAATCTATACCCACAACTGCTCCTAAAGAAAGCAGTTTACCAACCAATGCCAACTGGGATGGCCAAGAAAAGAAAGAAAATTCCAGAAGAAAGGGCCTTCCATTAGGAAGGTCCAATGTTGGTCCTGGAAAAAAGTTAAACCTAGAAACTAATGTTCCATTGCTATGATAGGCTATAAAGTGAGAGGCAGTTTTGGTAACTGCATTGAGGCTATAAAAATCAATAACCTGAGAAAACCCCCATGAGAGATCATTTGTAGAAAGATCTGAATATGCAAGGGATATCTTCTCTATTTCTTGCACCTCTAAGATGATGTGCGACTACATTCTACCTTCAAAGAAGTTATACCTGTAGATCTTTAAAAACCTACTTGCCCATGCTGGACAAAAGGATTTTTCCTGATGATGAACAGTTAGGTTTAAGCCACCAATTTCTTCAAGATTTAAGCTCTCTCTAAAAAATTTCTAACACCTATGAATGCAAAACAAAAACAAAAAAAACAGAAATCCAGCCTCTAGGAAGTTAAGAAAGCGCATTCGTTCACCCTTCGAACACTCAAAGCATCTGCCATGAGACTTTTGCCATCATGCTTCCAGGTAGCAGCAATATGGAATTAACTAAACCAAGTCAATTTAACTTATACTGTTCAGATAATAGTTTCACTGGCTTTAAAGCGACAGCTGCTGCTTGGGAGAGCTGAGAGCAGTGGCTGAGACAGGCATGAAGTTCATCCCATCTATCTACAATCACACACACGCAAGCGCGCACGCACACTTTGTGGGGAACAGTTACAGCAACAAATATCTTTTTTCCCCTTCCTGCCTCAGAGGAGTGAGAAACTTGAAATGGGAGTAAGATAATAGGTAAGCAAACTTCTCATGACAGGCAAGACTGAAGAAACAAAACCTCATTCCGTTCAGTCGTTATAGTGGAGGAAAGGTACTTAAAGTTTCTCAGATCCCTACTAACTTCAGGCAAATAGAAAAGATTAATTCTTCTAGTGTAATCCAGTGCTAGAATTCTAAATTAATGTCCCCACTCCTATCAGTTGGGATTTTTCACAGGGTTACAGCCCCTATAGCTCCATGACAAAATAACTCACTCTTCTGCGTGTAGGATCTATGTTTGGCCATTAGATGCCTTGTGAATGTCATGCGTTGTGTATGAATATCCTAGGTATCACACAAAGCAGCTATCTGGGTATTTAAGTGCTGTTAGGAACATGCCATGCTTTCACAACAAACAAAAAGCCACGCAGATCTACGCAAAAAACCCCCCCAAAAAACTGCCATATCAATATACACTGATGCAGTAAGTGAATTCTATATCCATGAAAAATAAAGAAATGGGACATAAGCACCATAATTTCTATCCTGTGAGCTGTCCAGATGGATCATGCAACATGTTTCTGTTCTCCCAGTTACACGTCAAAAAGATAGAGGATTATTTAATTCAGCTAGTGATACAGAATGCTGGGATCTCATCCCTGGGGTGGAATCAGGAGGGCCCCAGTGTTAGTGTTTAGTAACACAAGCGAACTGAGCCACTGGTAGGATCTAAAGGTGGAATTCCTTTGAATTTTAAGCAGATAAAAAAGGAATAATAATTAAAAGAAGTTCTGCGGTGAGCAGAACTGATCACCACACTTCAAAAAAGGGTACAGAAGAACTAGAGAAGGTAGAGAAAGACAACAGGGATGATTAGTAGTATAGAGGGGCTTTCATGAGGAGAAACGAAAGAGGGTAGGCCTATTCAGTTTAGAAAAGAGACATTCAAGGGGAAATATCAAAAGGGCTCACAAAATACTAAATGGCAAGAGAAAGTAAACAACAAATCTCTATTTACTATATCTCTCACAATACAAGAACTAGGGATGACTAGAGGTGCACCAATACATTGGCCCAATATCAGATCAGTACCGATATAAAGAAAATTGGCTGTATTGGAAATCAGCCTGATGCGGCTGATAATTTGGCACCGATAAATGTCCCTGTGTGCACGCAGCCGCAGTGCAGCACACAGGCAGAGAGCACAGCCTGGCAGTGTGGAGAGCTGCCTCCAGGTGGTAAGTCCATTGGGGTGGAAAGGGAGGGGGAAGGGTAGGGGCATGGGGGGCAGATCAATGTCCCCCCATGGTGAGGAAGGGAGTGGGCAGGGGTATGCGCTGCCCAGCCGGGGTGGGGCAGGGCATGAGAGAGCTGTGGCTCAATGGGAGGGCGGCGCTCTCACTGCTGTGTGCACCCTGGGAGAGCATGGGGGGCGGGAGCCGTGATCCCAGTGTGCCCCCTTCACATGCCTGGAGCAGTCTCAGCTCAATGCCCCACCTCTACTCCTGTTAGAGCCAGGCCTGCACTGGACACGCGGCTGCAGGGCTACAGTGAAATCTGGGGTGGTGGCGGCAGCACTGGGAGTGGGGCTACAGGGACATATCAACTGCCCAGCCAGGGTGGGGCAAGGTGCGGAAGCTATCGGGAACATATCAACTAAATATGGGGGACAAAAAAAAAAGAAAAAGCAGGGAAGAAAGAGGTCACAGGTTCATAGGGAAGGGGACACAACGCACAGCACACCAGCCAGTGCCTAGTGCCCCCTAAATGAGTCAAGGGAGCCTGTGGATGCAGCCCAGTGAAACTCTGATCCAGAGACATGAGTGGAGTGAGAGGAAGACAGCCCCACACTCACTCAGGTTCCCCCTAGGCAAGAGCCTCCTTCCAGCTTGGTAGATGGCCACCTGGGCAGAGCCAGGAGAAGTTTGACCAGAAGGTCCTGGGACTTGCTGGGGCCACAGAAGGAGAGTGCATAAACAAAAAGATGTGGGGAGAAGCGCGGTCAGAACCTCAGCAGAAGGTTCAGGAGGAGGAAGAACAGAAGTTGCAGCCTAGCATACTGGAGATAGGTGCGCGCCAGGGTCTCCCTCCATTGACAAAAGGGGTAGCTGTTGGTGTGGTATCCTTGAACCACACCAGATACACGCCTGAAGTGACAGCTCCACAGAGAAGCCACCAACTGAGGTCCTTGGTGACGTGATGGTGAAATACAGATTTGTGCATTGAGAGTGCCCCCCTCTCGTCATCTGACCAGGATGCAAGGACAGGGTGACCCAGGATGTGCAACACAGGCCTTTTGATGTACTATTCCAGAATGTGAGCCAATCCCCACCCCACTAAGTAGAGCTATAAGCCCCCCTTATTAGAAAGAGGACCACTAAGGGCACCTCAATGCTTGCTTAAGACAATTAAAATACAAAATAGGGGCAGGAATGAAGGTCACAGGTTTAAGTGTGCCTAGGGTACACCAAACAATATGCACTGGCTGAACATGTCCAAGGAGCCAGTGAAACTCTGGCCAGAGATGTGAATGGACAGAGAAAGAAAAACAGCCCTACAGTCCCTGGGTTGTCCCCCACCAGAGCACTCTTCTTGGTCAGGAAGATGGCAAACTTGGCTAGGGCCAGAACGTTGACCAGGAGGTCTCATGACTTGGTGGGGCTGTGGATGGGGAGCATGTAAACAAAAAAGGAATGGGGAGCCATGCAGCCAGAACCTCAGCAGAAGGCTCTGGGGGAGACGGTGAAGGGGCTACAGCCTGATGCCCTCCAGGTGGGTGC
Source organism: Alligator sinensis (assembly GCF_000455745.1). Taxonomy (NCBI): domain Eukaryota; kingdom Metazoa; phylum Chordata; order Crocodylia; family Alligatoridae; genus Alligator; species Alligator sinensis. Next base: position 1,188,809 of record NW_005841897.1, on the reverse strand, counting down.
GGACCAGGGTCTGTCTTTGCTTGCAGAAGAGGCAGGCATCAGGTATGTGAAGTGTGTGAGGCGCATGCCCATGGCGATGGCTCTGTAGAGGAGCTGCCAGCTGGGGCCCCTGGGGGCTCACAGAATCAAAGTAGATACTGGCTCGCCTACCAGGAACCCTTGGCACCTGCTTTCGCCAAGGCTGTCCCACCACCTGTTGCCTGGGAGATGACAGGATGACAAAGGATGCGACACAGGGAGGAGGGGTTCTGTGTGATAAACGTTTCCGAGCCTAGATCTGAGAGCTCTCATTTGCCCTCAGTTTTTCGGATTTTGCTTTTCTTAGGCAGCAGCGCTGCCTGGAGGTCGGGCCAGCTCCAACTGTGTGACGGTGACTCCCTGCAGCCTGTTCGGTTCCTCTCCGCTGCGATGGCCAAGTTGGAGGTGGCAGGGGATGGATCAAGTTTCTTGGCCACAGGCAGCTCCCCCAGCCATTCAGGTGTCCCATCGCCGCAGCCAGAAGAGCCTGCCCCAGCTCCCCTTGCAAAGCAGCCGGCGCACGCAGCCTACAGGGACCGGCTGCCCGCCTGTGCGGGAGGCCTCAACTCAGCCTGGACGTGGCCTCCCTACTTGCCACAGTCAGACCCGGCTTCGCTCTCAAGCGAGGCCTCCTGCAGGGCGCCGGGCCCGCGCGATGCTCTCGCGGGGGGGAGGCGCCGGGAGCCCGAGGGAGGGTGGGGAGCACTCACCGACTGCCTGCTGTTGTCGTCGTCGTCCTCCTCGTAGCCGTCCTCGTCGCCCTCGAGGCGGGAGAAGTCGTCCTCACCGTAGCCCTCGGACACGAGGCCGCCCTTCTCCTCTGGGGGCAGGAGCAAGGGACAGGGTTAGCACGCCGGCGCCTCGCGGCGAGGGAGAGAGAGGGGATGAGGGAAGGGGACGGGTCTCACCGCCCGCCGTGGCGCCATCACTGCCCGCCGCGCCCGCCTCGCTGTCGGACTCGGGCTCGGAGTCCTCCGCGTAAACCGCCAGCGACGACAGGACGCTCCGCTTAGCCGACGCCATCTTTCCCCTCCCCCCTTCCTGTTCCCGTGCCAGAAGTGAAGCTCACTTCCGGCGCGGGGGGATGACGCTCAGGGTCAGAGGGCAAAGCGTTCGCCATGGCAACGAGGCCCGCCTCTTCCGCTTCGGGTTAGTTGGCGGGGAACGCAGGTGCTTTCCCCGTCTCCGCTGGTCCACAGGGAGCGAAACCTTCCAGGCGGCGAGGGGCCCCTGCGCCGCGACGGCGCTTGGTAGCGGCGGTGGCAGCAGCCCCCGAGCGAGGGTGACTGGCCCTTTAACGGCCTCTGCTGACGTCATCTCTCCGCGCCAGGGGCCGCCGCAGCGACAGGTGCCGGAAGCAGAGGAGCGGTGAGGATCGGGGCCGGGGCCGCCCGCGCGGAGGGGGAAAGGGGCCCGGGCAGGGATGCAAAAGGGTTCAAGTAGTCCCTGCTGCCGGGCAGGTTTCCTCTGGGAGGCGCAGGGCCCCGGGGCGGGGGACGAGGAGGAGGGGGGGAGGGTGCGAGCAGCTGAGGAAGAGCCGGCCGAGGAGCAGAGATGAGGACTCCCGTGGCCCTTCCTGCTCCCCTTGTCCACCCCTCGGGTCATGCCGGCTCACGGCTAATGAGCGCCTGGCCCCAGCACCAGCTTTTCCTTGCCGCGGGGTTGAGCTCTGCCCCCTGTTCCCCCTTCAAAAGCCGTGGCAAGTGGCGTGTGCGCAGGGGGAGGGATCAGGTGTCGGTTGTAGGGGGAGGAAGGGCTTTGCCGTGGGGTCCGTGACACTGGTTCTCCCTTGTTTAGTGGGTGGGGTGGGGGCGGGGGAAGGCGGCTGCTTTACAAACGGTTCCACCTCTGCCCGGGGGAGGGGGGTGGGCTTTGAAAGCAAAGATACTCTCAGAAACCTGGTGCTGGAGGAGTGTGACCCGCAATGCTCAGGCGGGTGAGACTCTCACAGGACTAATCCTCCTGACCAAGATGTTGCGATTGGCTGCCGGTACAGAGAACAGCAGAGCTAAGTAAGCTCCTTTCCTTCTTCTTTACCTTGACCTAGTCCTAGGTCCCGTAAGATGAACGACCGCAGATCCTCAGGCCTGGAGGGCCGGGTCCGGAAGACTCTGAAGAAGGTCTTTGGTTTTGATTCTTTCAGGACCTCTCTGCAAGAAAGTGCAGTCTTGACAGTAGCAAAAGGTAAGACCCAGCAGTCGTTTGGGGGACTGTGACCTTGCTTTGTCAGCTTCCAGTTCTTCTGCCTGCAGTGGAGTTGAAGGAGCTGGCCTTGAGGATTATGCGTTGCTGACAGTGGTTTTGCAATCCCTACAGAGGGTTTCTTGGTCTGGCCACTGTGGTAAACCATCCTGGACCAGAGATAATCCAAGGGTGCTTTCCTGGGGTAGTAATGCTAGTATCCTTTACTGGGAAAGTGCTCCCAGTGGATGTAGATGACCTAGCGAACCTGCCTTGTACACCATTATAATAATGGTCTTTCCTCCCTCCACCCCAACACAAGAAGTCTTATGCTGGTTAATATGCAGTTTTGCTGATTTAATGGCCCTTCCTCTAGGACCTCCAGCTGGCTCAGCTATAGATTCATAAATTGTTAGGGGCTGGAAGGGACCTTGCAAGATCATTGGGTCCAGCCCCCCTGCACTAGGCAGGAAAGACAACCGGGGTCAGGTGACCCCACCAAGGTGACTGTTCAGTCTCCTGTATCGGGCTTTGCAGCTCTTCACACCTTAAACTGACAAAGTAGCACTGGCAGAAGTTTATAACATGGCTTGGCTCCAGTATAGATGTGGTCTGAATTCATGGAAGAGTTCTCTGAATGAAATGGTAAAAGCATTCTTTCACTGGTGAGACCCTGTGTATGCTAGGGTTTTGCCAAGGTGCCTTTGTAAACCAGGTTTGGTTCCATGCTCTTGACTGACATTGCTACGCTAACAGAACAGCTAATTATAGACCAGGCCATGGTGTCAGAAGCCTATGATCTCCCTCTCTCCACTGGCCACTAGCTCACACACACAGCTGTAGCAAGTGCCTGTGTCAGAGCCAGGGTATTATGTCAGCAATATGTTTCTGCCTTCTAGTTAGTGTGGTATGAGTTGTCGCCCTTCTGATCTGGCAGTGGATGCTGTTTTACAATACTAGTTCATATAGAGTATCCACCTGCAGTTGAAAGAGTCTTAAATTTCTATTGCGGGGAGATTTTATTTAACAGACTGCAGTAAAAATCTGTCCAGAGACTATAGCAGGTTAGTTGCTGAAGGTACAGTCTAAAAGCAAGCTCTTCTGACACTGAGATGGTATAAGCTTGAATAAGTCAGTTAACTTCATTGTACCTTGATTTAAACCTCTGGGTAGAATAATTCCTGTCGCGTAGCAGGATTACATGGCTGAATTCATTGCAAAACAGCTAGAGATTCTTGTAAAGAAGCCACTAGAAACATGCAAAAGATTATTTTACTTTTAGGAACTAAAAAAGACCTTTCTTATGCTGGCATCTAGTGCTGTACGTGCATAAGCCCAGCATGAATACAGCTTCTCTTCATGTATACAAGCTGTTGTACCCAACCCTCCACAGCATAATCCAAAGAAATTTACCGCAGCAGCTTTGAGTCTTGTTCTGTTGTCTTCGCAGGCGAGAAGGATGTCTTTGTATGCATGCCCACAGGGGCAGGGAAATCCCTGTGCTACCAGCTTCCTGCAGTACTGGCAGTGGGCATCACCATTGTCATTTCACCTCTGATTGCACTGATTCAGGTAACCATCTCCTGTTAGCTCTGGATAGGCAATCAGTGAAGGGGTGGGGAGACTGGGGAAACACAGTTGGGTCCTGCCTTTCCACCCACCAACTTCTAACATCAGTTGGTCTCTCAGGTCTCTTCTCATTACCAAGGAGTTGGTTTTGCCACTCTGTTAGTAGGAGAGAATGCTGCTGCTGCCTGATTTACCTTGGTTTAAAGTCTTGTCGAAAGAGCAGAACTATGGGAGGCCTCTCTCCAGCATTCTAATGGTGACAGTAATGGGACTTGAACCAATATAACTGCAACGGGGACCTTTGATTTAACAGAGGGTCACAATGATTGGTCCTGTTCCCATCCCTCAGTGATATGCTGTCTGGAGACAGCAGCATTGATCCACTATAGGTGTTTTAACTGGAGCTTTCCCAAGAATAAAACTGCCATTTTATCATGTATAGTAAGAACCCTAAGGATAGTCCTTTTTTCTCATAACTGATCTTTGTCATTATCAGACAGAATTAGGGACAAAAAGGCAATTCTGGGAAGAAGCAGTTTTTGGCAGAGGTGCTCAAACATTTTAGGTTACAGGGCACTTACTTTGGGGCACCTTACTGTTTCTGGTGTGTTATACTCAGTTGTGAACAATGACTCTCCACAGGAGAAGCTGCAACATTACTTAGATTCAGTCCAGTCCAACACACTGCATGATGCTGGTTTCCTTTTAACTAGGCTTCAACCAACATTTTACATATTTTCGAAATGGCTGACAGCTCTCAGAAAATAGTTATCAGTAGGGAATTTCCTTCAATCTAGAGTCTTTCCAGTTAGGTTCTGCAGGGATTAGTACTTGTCCTGATGCTATTCCATATTTTTCTCGAGGACCTGAAAGTTGAGAGAGAGAAAATTGCTGCTGATACAATTTGCAGATGACTCAAAGATGGGCAGGGTGCTGACTAACAAGGAGGATAATGCAGTTTGGCCAGAAGGATGTATATTGCTTGTTAAGGGCTGTTGAAATGTACTGCATTTTGTACAGCTAAATACAAAGGTGCATAATACCTAGGACCTGAGAATGCCCTGGTGAGACTGAAACTGGAATGGTGTGCACAGTTCTGGTGTGTGTTTTTTTTTTTTTTTTTAAAAGGGTGCTAGAAATAATGGCAAGGTTGCAAGGGAAAGCCACAGAAGTGAATCAAGGGCTGGAGAATGTGCCTTGCAGTAAGAGACTTGGTGCAGTCCATTTATTACAAAGGAAACTGGAAGCTGACTGGATGGTGAAGCACGTTCACTGGGAGAAAACTCCTGGGGTGAAAGCTCCATAGCCTAGTAGGCAAAGGCCTGACAAGAGCCAGTGGATGAAGTGAAAGCTGGACAGATTCAAATTAGATTTAAGATACACAGTTTACCAGTGAAATGACTAACCAGTGGAACAGACCAGCAAGGGGGATGGAGAACTCCCTGTCTCAGCAAAAGCAAATGCCCAAATGTTTGAGTAAGACTGTGTGCCTGCCTGGAAGCCGTACTTTAGTCACCTAAGGTATTGGGCTCAATTCAGGGGCAAGAACATGACATTCTGTGACCTGTGTTATGTACAGTCAGACTATTGGATCTGGTCGTTCCTTTGTGCTTTAAGAACCTATGAATTTCACCTTGGAGGTAGGCCCTTTGTGTAATGGTGGGTGAAGCAATATCCGTATATAGAATGTATTTCACTTAAGTTTGTAAAATGCTTTGGCAGCCTATGGATCTAGAGATGCTCTATAGCAGGGGTGCCCAACCTTTTTGAATGTGGGGCCGGCACAGGCAGGGGGAAAATGCAGCTCAGCCCCTGCTGCTCCGGCCAGGCTTGTCCCGTCCCGAGCAGCACACGGCTCTGCTGCCGCTTCTGCTGGCTGGTGCCGGCTCCTCCCACCTCCAGCAGCAGGTGGGAGGCTGGCTTCAGCTGCATGCTGCTCCAGATGGGACAGACCCGCCTGGGTCAGCACTAGCCAGCAAAGGCAGTGGGGGAGCCGTGTGCTGCTCGGGACTGACCGGCGCAGGTAGTGGGAAAGTGCAGCTGATCCCCCTGCTCCTCCGGCCGGGCTTATCCTGTCCCAAGCGGCACATGGCTACTCCTCTTCCCACACACCGCGTCGGCAACATCAAGCTGACGCGGTGCGTGTGGAAACCTTGTCCCTTCCCCAGCCCTTCAGCAGCCATTAGGAAGCTGCTGATAGGCTGGGGGAGGGACAAGGGGTGGGAATGAAAGGAAACCATGTTTACCTTCGTTTCCCATCGCAGCATTGCGGGCCACAGAAAACGGCTTGGCGGGCTGCATGTTGGACAAGCCTGCTCTATAGATATGAATAGTTGGCCTCCCTAATGCTCTGATGGTAAGCATCCTGAAAAGATTTGGTCCCCTCCCACCCCTTCTGGGAAGGGCTGGAGATGTCATGCATAGATCCCTTCTGCCAGTTTTATTGCTGCACAAAGTGTTTGTCACCATAAAAGCCAGTGGTTGCACAGACACAAGGCTGAATGGTTTTGCTAGCTGCTGTGTTTAAAACCTTGTGTGCTTTTGGTTTAAGAGGGTTGGAGCTGTGGCTTTGCCATATCGGTGTGTAGACCTGGTCTGGGTTGGGGTACAGCTTGATTTTTTTTATGCTCATCTTTTCTGGTAGCAATCCTGATACCATGCTTCCTTCAATGCTATTTTCTTCCTCTGTCACAGGATCAAGTGGATCATTTGTTGGCCCGGAAGGTCAGAGCCTACTCCCTGAACTCCAAGCTCCCTGCCCAGGAGAGGAAGATCATCCTGGCTGACTTGTCAAGTGAGACACCCCGGGTAAAGCTCCTGTATCTCACCCCAGAGATGGCAGCTGCTGCCTCCTTCCAGCCCATCCTGAACTCCCTTGTGTCCCGAAACCTCTTGTCTTACCTGGTGGTAGATGAAGCTCACTGCATCTCCCAGTGGGGGCACGACTTCCGGCCTGACTACCTACGGCTGGGCTCCTTGCGCTCTCACATACCTAACACGCCCTGCATTGCTCTGACGGCCACAGCCACCAAACAGGTCCAGGATGATATTGTGGCATCTCTTAAACTGAAGCAGCCTATCGCCACCTTTAAGACTCCCTGCTTCAGGTCCAACTTGTTCTACGATGTGCAGTTCAAAGAACTCTTGACTGATTCCTATGGGAATTTGAAGGATTTCTGCCTAAAGGCTCTTGAAGTGGAGAACTCCACAGGGGTAGGTTTGTCTTGGGAATTACTTCCTAGGCCAGAACTCTACAGAGGCTTCCTACATGTATGGTGCTAACAGGTCTGGGAAGGAACGTCCATGAAAGGAGCATTCTTAAGTCATTTTTAAGACATTCTTAATCTCTGATGTATAGGACTTTCTTCCCAGCCTCATTTGTCTTTCCCTGTTGGAAAAAACGGGCATATGAGAGTTTTGCTTTGCTATGGACTAAGTGCTCTATGGTGTAGTCTAGTCTACATGCCAGACATATGACAACGGTGAGACCTGTTCAGCTCCTTGCTGTACCAATTTACCAGTGTCCCTGGCAAGTTACTTAGCTGCTCTGCGCCTCATTTATTCCCCTATACAACAGGGATATTAATGCCTCCCTACCTTACAGGATGTTGTGAGGAGAAATATACTGAAGATGGTGAGGTGCCTGGATACTACGGTAATGGGGACTTCATGAGTATCTAGGACAGACAGGCAGACATCCAATTTGCCTTACTTTCATGCTGGTTTATCAGCGCCGTAGGGCATCGACGCAACTTTAAGGATATTGCTGTTGCTGCTGAGAAGAGATGTAGGCTCTCTTTGTCCTGGCCCCTCAGCAGTAATAGCTGCTAGCTTTGTCCCTCTTCCTCAGATGGCACACTGGATTTTCCCTTCTCTCTGCTTCTGTAGGTATACTCTGGCTGTGGCATTGTGTACTGCAGGACAAGAGAAACCTGTGACCAGCTGGCTATTGAGCTGAGCTACAGAGGAGTGAAAGCCAAGGCCTATCATGCAGGTACTAGAAGCTGTGACTGTGCCTAGAGTCAGTGTAACAGAACGTTACCTTCCTTAATGGTCTGGCTCAGGCAGATCTTGGAGAGCAGCTCTCTAGGTGTGACACTGTGACAGCCCAGGTGGGGCCTGGGACTCAAGCCAGCTGGTCCTTGATACAGGTGTTAGAGAAATGGTTGAATGGTGTTCCCTGGAGCCTGTTGCCTTTGATCCTGCAGAGTCTGAATGTAACCACCTGCATGCCATGCTGCGAGACGATTCTTTTCAAGCTTCTGCTTGGGAGGGGTCCAGATTTTCCTCTGTCGCATCCTTAGTCTGACACTGAGCCAGTTTGCAGTCTGGAGTAATGGGTTAAGCTTTGATCTTTATGCTCTTGCAACTTGAGCCAGTCAGGTGGTAGAGAGATGGAGCTAGAAAGGGCACCCTCCTTTCCTTCTGACTTCCCTGCTTTTCCGTCCCCAGGACTCAAGGCAGCTGACAGGACTTCAGTTCAGAATGAGTGGATGGAGGAGAAGGTCCCAGTCATTGTTGCAACCATCAGTTTTGGAATGGGAGTTGACAAAGCTAACGTCAGGTGTGTTGGTGCTTGGAGGGCTGAAGAAATGGTGGAACTGAGGTACCACAATGGGCAGGAACTTGGGAAGAGGAGAGGGAAAGGCTTTCTTAGCCACTCTTTGTTCATTAAGGTCTAACTCAGCTGAAATACTTGGAAGAAAAACAGCCTCTGCAAGATTCAGCGACTCAGCAGCTGAGCAAAATGTGTCTGCGGGATAAGCTCAGAGGGGTTTCAAGAGCTCCAGAGGCCACAGTTTAACTTGTGGGCCTGTGCTGGTGTCTGCCTTCTCTCTCTTTCCTGGGTATCAGTGGTTTAATAAGAAGGGCATTTGATTATCCCAGACTGATACAAAGCACTGCTACTCAGCCTTGCCTTTGCATTAATAACATTTTGGGTGGTGACTTGCATATGCATCATGCCTGACAAGTGCTGGCGTTGCTTTTGGGGAATGGATGAAGGGGGTGAAAGGAAGGATGGTGTAGTATCTCTGCTTCTGTTGGAGTTGGCCTGTCCCAGTTTGCTGCTAACCCTGTCCTCGGCAGTAGTTAATCATTGCAGGAGCTGACAGCCACGGCTAAGGAGGAAACTTGTATCTTGATGCTTCTTGGCTGCTCCTGATAGTACAGTCCTGATGGAAGCTGAGTATTTAAAAAATATTGGCAGCATATCACTGGACTGCTTTAAGATCTCTGAGATACAGAGATGCGAGTAAGAATAAAAAAAGCAGCAGTCACTGAGTGGTCTCATGGTATCAGGCCTAAGTCAGCTTTGCAGTAGTGTCTTTTGGATGCACTTCTTGTGTGCAGGCTTAATTATGAGTTAGTAATGGTCCACAGTGGCATTTCATGCCTGGGCGGGAGCCCTTAGTCCACAGCTGAGCCAGAACTTTGTGTGCATATCGTTGGCAAAGGAGCTTTGTACTGAAGCTTAAGTGACATCTTGTGAATTTGCAAAGCAAACACCGCTCTATTAATAACGTGTAATTTTATGGTAATAGACCCAGACCTCTGGAGACGGACTCTTTTTTCCATCCTTCACAATTGTATATCTTTATGAATTTAGGGGAGCTAGAATACATACTGTATCTGTTCTCTTTGAGTGGCATCCCACTGTCTGACTGTTCACATGCATACTAGCCTTTTGTTGTAACTTCCCTTTGTGTTGCTCATGGTTCTAAGAACTCCCGGTTCAAAACCCCTTACCTCGTAGGCTCCTTGGTTCTGACTCTCACCCTTCTGCCACCCTATTTGTACACTTATTCCTTGACCTCAGTGGAAAGTGCTGCTGTCCTTGCAGTAACTAAAGAAGTCTACAACAACATGTTTCCTGTTACCTTGTCCCATGCAGATTTGTTGCCCATTGGAATATTGCCAAGTCAATGGCTGGGTATTACCAGGAGTCTGGAAGAGCTGGGAGAGATGGGAAGCCATCTAGGTGCCGTCTCTATTACTCTAGGGATGACCGGGATCAGGTCAGCTACCTGATCAAGAAGGAGCTTTTTACCATCCAGGTAAGACCCACAGAATAGTTTTCCGGAGCGTGGTTTTTTCAGTCTTCTAGGTAAAAGTTTGCTACCGCGTTTGCTGTCTGGTTAACATTAATCCTGCAGTCACTTCAGAATGTCCCAAAGTAGGATGGAGTTTATCTAGATCTGGCCCCAAAGCTGCCACATGGGCTGGGGGTAAAAGTAGTATACCTGGATCTGGCTTCATAGTTGCCACCTTTGAAGAGAGTGGAAGAGGCTAAAGCAGTGAGAACAAAAGTGGTTGGAGTTGGAGGTATGGCTCCGGCAGAGGTGGTTAGACTTGGCTGTGGTACTGCCATAAGCTGGAAGAGAAGTGGAGCCTAGAGCTCATTGCAATAGTGTTCTAGAGGCTGGAGGGATAGTTGGGTTTGGATGTAGGCAGAGTTGCTGCACCTGTCTAGAACTGTATCAGAGGGAGCTTTGCTGATTATCCCCTGCTTCTTCTCAGGAGAAAAAAGGCACCTTGAAAGAGTCTGATAAAGCAGTGATGACAGCTTTTGATACCATGGTGACCTTCTGTGAAGAGCTTGGGTGAGTATATCTGTTATGCATTGCTTGAAGGTCCCCTTTTCTCTTATTAAGTCACCATGACAGCCAGGACTGTTGTGCTTTCTGTAACTTTGTAACTGTGGAGAAGAAAAATGTCTCCTAGTGGTTGTGAATGAATCTTTCCAAATCCCATTGAATGTGATGGATGCAGTGCTGTCTGTGGGCTGAGGAAGGCTGGCAGGAACAGCAGCTCAGAGAGGTGTGAATGCCTGCTTTAATTGCAATTGGCTGTTGATCCTGGATCTTAATCAGCTAAAATGTTGATGTTAAAGTTATCATTATTCCACTTCTGATCACTGAAGCAGACTTGCTCAATGTGTTGTAGGATGTAATGGTTGATATTGGGGACATAGAGTGCTGGAGTTCCTGGTTGCTACGCTGGAGTCTGTTCACTGCTCCTGCCCACCAGTATGAGTTGCTGCTATTCCATGATGCCAAACACTACAGCCCTTAGAACCAAAAAAATCCCCTTTGTACTCTGCTTCCCTTGCTTTTCAGGGCACCAGGACCCACAAGTATTGCCTGTCAACCCTATGACTTCCCCTATAGCAACTTCTGTAGGCAGTGATATGCTACCAACACAGAAACCAGCAGCACAGCGTGACTCTGTGAGACTCTCTGAGACACTGTGTTAAATCCATGCTCTAGAATTCCTAGTCTCTTGTAAAATTCAACATCAGGCTTCATGCAGAAACCAGGAGCACTTGCTTGAGACTAGCACCAGAGCTTGGCTGCTTCTAGCGATGTCTGATTTGGTCAGATTGTGTCTGAATCGTTCCAGCTCCTAAAGCTGGTCAGTTCAATAGGAGGTACAGTCTCTCTCTTATCTGAGCACACCATCCTCCTCCATCCTCTGTTGCTATGTAGATCTCGGCATATGAAACTGGCACATAACCACCCTGGCAGGCTGCATGCCTTGGGGGCTGCAGTTCAGCTGGAAGCAGGCAGAGGGGGATTGTAACCTGCCACGACAGAGTGGGCCAATTGAGAACAATAACTGGCTGGCCTGTGGAAGTTAAAAAGCTCCCAGAGAGGGACAGATCAGGACAGAAGAGAGACGGCTAGGAGGCTAAAAGCAGCAGTGACCTAGAGAACTTGCTCAGGGTCTGGGAGAAGACTGCAGCAGAACTGAGGCAGATCAGAGGAGAGAGAGGACTCTGGGGTGAGAGGCTACAGTGTAGAGCCAGAGTGGCCCACTTAGGGTCTGGAAAAAGACCCTAGGTGAGTTGGGGAGCTCGCTACAATGAAGGAGAAGACTGTGGGACTGGAAAAGTGGCACAAAACCAGAGTTGCCTTATCAAGGCCTAGGAAAAGGTCCCAGGATTGTGAACTAACTCTCTATGGACTGTGTTTCCATTTGCTTGCTGGTTGTTTATATTGAGGGGGTCAGCTGTGGGTATGCGTACCCTAGTGGGTATGTGTGGGCAGGGATGGAGTGCTGCCACCCACCACCCTGCACCGTTGCCTCCCAGGAGCAGGTCTGCGCCGGGGCGAGGGCAGCAGTGCCCCTCTGCGGGGCCATATAGGTGCCGTCCAGCTGGTCAGACGTGGGGGGAACTTGCATGCAGCAGCTACTGCCATCCACCACCCCATACTGCTGCTGTTCCGCATCCAGCTGGGCACCACCCCCTCCTCCCCTTCTTCGCCCCCCCGGCTCTGCATCCAGCCACTGGGTGTACACTTATTTTTAAAAGGTTGAAAACCCCTGGTTTATATTGATTCCCACGGGAAGGGAGTTTGCCCCAGGAAATGAAGACTGTGACTGAGCAGTCCCCAGCTCTCAGCAAGGACTTTATCCTGCATTTGTGTCCTGGGAGGCCAGTTTGTCTAGGACAAATAAAGTCTGTGTTTTAGAAACCTGATATCCTGCCACACAGACACATTAATATACATCACTGTGGAAGGGGTTATTGTTTAGTGGGTAACTGTGATACCTTCTGTGCTGTGAAATGGAAGTGATGAACAGCCGTAGAGGTGGGGTGTATGTGTGGTCCCCTTCTTCCTCCCATTAAAGAAGCTAAAGCACATAGATTCATAGATTGTAGAGTCGGAAGGGACCACAATTGATCATCGTGTCCGACCCCCTGCCCCTGGCAGGAAAGAGGACCAAGGTCAGATGACCCCAGCCAGGTGACTATCAAGCCTCTTCTTGAAGACCTCCAAGCTAGGTGAAAGCACCACCCCTCTTGGAAGCCTATTCCAGATCCTGGCCACCCTTACTGTGAAAAATTTCTTCCTAATATCTAACCTAAATCCACTCTCAACTACTTTACACCCGTTATTCCTAATCACTCCCTGGGGCGCCCTAGTAAACAGCGTGTCACCCATTCCCTGTTGACCTCCCCTAATAAATTTATAGGTGGCCACAAGATCTACCCTCAGCCGTCTCTTGTGAAGGCTGAAGAGATTCAGCTCTCTCAACCTCCCCCCGTAGGGTCTTTCCCGAAGGCCACTAATCATGCAAGTGGCCCTCCTCTGGACCCTCTCCAGATTCTCTTGAAGTGTGGTTGATGGCCTCGTTACACTGCTGGCTCATGTTCATCTTGGAGTCAGTTATGACTCCAAGATCCCTCTCTGCCTCCGAGCTGCTGAGAAGGACACTCCCCAACCTATAGGTGTGCTGGGGGTTCCTCCTTCCCAGATGGAGTACCTTACATTATCTTTATTAAATTGCATCCTATTTCTCTCTGCCCATTGATCCAACCTATCCAGGTCGGCCTGAATCTGCTCCCTGCCCTCCGGTGTACTAACTTTGCCCCATAACTTGGTATCATCAGCGAACTTGGAGAGGGTGCTCTCCAAATCCTCGTCCAAATTGCTGATGAAGATATTAAATAATACCGGTCTGAGGACCGAACCCTGTGGGACCCCACTGCCCACCTCCCTCCAGGCCGAGAAGGAACCATCCCTCACCACTCTCTGGGTGCGGTCCCTAAGCCAGTTGGCCACCCACCTGACCGTGTAGGCATCCACTCCACAGTCTGCTAGCTTCCCAATGAGGATAGGGTGCGAGACTGTGTCGAAGGCCTTCCTAAAATCCAGGAAGATGACATCAGCCTCAGCTGCTGCGTCCAGGCAGTGTGTGACCTGGTCATAGAAGGCTACAAGGTTTGTCAGGCAGGATATACCTGTGACAAACCCATGCTGGTTTCCCCTCAGCATCGTTTCCCCTGCTGGGCCTGCACAAATGTGTTCTTTGATTATTTTCTTTAGCATTTTCCCAGGGATAGAGGTAAGACTGACTTGCCTGAAGTTACCCAGCTCATCCCTTCTCCCTTTCTTGAAAATGGGCACCGCATTGGCCCGTCTGCAGTCCGCAGGGACCTGGCCAGAGCACCACGAGTGTTCAAACAGCTGTGCCAGCGGCTCAGCTATGACACTGGCCAATTCTTTCAGCAGCCGTGGATGGAGTGACTTTTTTGCCCAGGTCTTTTTCTGGCTCATGCTGAAATTTCTAATTGTTTTTGTTCTTGCCTTTTTCTTTGCCATACCATCTCTCTTGTGCAGAGTCAGACAGCCCACAGCCCAGCAGCTGGATGGAAAAACATCTGGCGTTTAATATTTTTGTTTTGGAATCACAAGGGCCCCATCTTCCAAGGTACTAAGTGTCCTTGATTCATGTTGGCCTGTACAGGAGCTAATGGTGCTTAGCACCATTTTAGGGAACAGGCCTAAAATATGCATGTGCTGGAGGCAGGGAATCTAATTGCAGACTAGAAACCACTACACACAATACACACCGTGAACTTGATCTGAGGAGACTGTAATTGTGCTGATTGCCATGTTGTGCTAGCTGGAGACAGCAAGGCTTTAATTTTGCCAATAAGAGAGCAGTGTGTGATTGCTAACTGGAAAATCAACATCTGTCCTCCTCCACCATAGCCTTGCATCTATTTTTATTGTGTTGGGCTGAACTCGAGGGAGTTTGAGGCTCAGAGTGGAGATGGTGTGTTTAGTTTTTCGGTGCTGCTGCCACAGCAAAGCTGTTGCCTTCAGTTCTGTTTTGACGGAGAAGATCTGCTTAATAGGTACTTTGAAAGACTTTCACCTGTTGTGCTGAGGTCTGACCATAAAGGTTGAAGTCGATTGAAATGATGCTCCATTGGCTACAGATAAGTTGACTCTACCAGGGGGCTTCTGGGAAGCTCCCTAGTCTAAGACTGATCAGCTTATGCAGCTAAACCTCTCCACCTCTTGTTGCCATCCTTCAGGCTACACCTTGATTGCCAGGCACTTGCATAACCACTTGATATGTGCAGTTTTCCTTCAGTGGATAAAGAAATTTAAGCAACTCAACCTCCATATCGCCTTCTCCTTGTTTTCTCAATACTAACAATGAGTCTGTTAGTAAGAGTGTCAGCTGGGACCCTTTTGTTCCATTGAAAAAAATGGGCATGAGATAAGAAATAGAAAATCCTTCCAGTAAAAGTGCACATGGAGCCAATGGACTTTCTTTGCTCCCATGAATGAGGCTATTAGGAAACAGTATTGCACCTGCTGCATGGGGCATTTAAAAATGCAGTGGTCCCCTTTCTGTCTGCAAGTTTATAGGCTGGGGAATGCTGATCCCTTCATATCAAAGGCTAAAAGTAGCTGCCAGCTGTAAGTCTACAACTTCCTGTCCATAACTTCCCCAGACCCCACCACCTTCTGACCTTTCACATGCCACATATCCCAGGATAGAAACTTGCTGAGACTGCATGTATCACTTCAGGGTGTCTCTTTGGGCTTGTCTGCTGTGTGCTATAACTTTACGGTGGTTGGAGAAGGCTCCTGATTAAGATACTATTTAAAGGCACAACATATTTTTCCATTTATTTGTTCCTTTTAATTTTAAACTAGGATAATTGTTCTATTTATGTTCTTTAAACTAAAAAACCTGACCCTGAAAGGCCTTGAATTACAGCAGCGACAAAGGAGGCATAGGTTTTTCTGTTGTCTAAGGAGGGCAGAAGACTATTTCCATCAGCTGCTTGTACTGAAAGGGTTTTCACATCTCAAGTTTGTCTCGATTCCCTCTGGTGAGATCATTTCTCCCACATCCGAAATAGTAGAAGAGAAAGGTGGCTTTCTTGGTGGGGTTCTTAAAGGGATTCTTTTTCCATCTTCAAACATTGTTTGATCACTTCATGGACTAACCCAATGGTTTTGCTTGGGGAGAGGGGGGGAGATTCAGACAAGCAGATACCTTGCATTTAGTCGATCAGTGGTTTTTGAATTCAGACTGAATCATGTCAAGCTTGCGGTGGATTTGTAGTTGACAGTGCATGGGTGGCCCTCGCAGGAGGTCTTTTACATATGGGCTGTCAGCTTGTGAATGCTGTACATCTGGTTAGGGAGAAGTAACCATGTGAGGCAAGAAGAGGAAGCTTCCTTCAGCAATCCAGTTGTGGATGGGACAGTTCTTGTCTGGCCTTACTACTCGTGAACTGTCGTGGTGTCTGGCCTTGCTGTTTGTGATGCATTATGTGCACTTTGGAGATGAGCAGCAGCCAAAGATGGCAGCAAATAAGAGGAGGACAATGAAGACTGTGCAGAACGAGCCGATCACCACCAGCCCCCCAAGCGCCCACGCGTCTGTCTGAATCTGGTTCTCCAGGTCTTCCAGAATTTGGGACGCTTTTTGTCTTGGGAATGACATGCTGGCCCACCTCCCCTGGAGTTAGAAGAAATGAGTATTAGATTCTCAGCTGCCTTCTCTGCACCCCTTAAGATACGCATTATATACAATAAAAATACAAGCCTGTACCCACCCTTCATGCCCTTATTAGTATTGATCTTTCAAAAGGTGTAGTCCCTCTTTAGAGGGGGACTGTGATCGTAAATGGGATATAAGACACCAGAGTCAGTTTGGTGACTGATACCATGGAAAGGTGAAGAAGGAAAAGTCTGGCCTCAAAAAGGTTCTGTTTGGGGATTAACCCTTTAGGCAGTGGGGCTTTATTTTCACAGCCCTCCTGTAGATGCTTTTAGCACAAGCTGCTGGTCTTGGTTTGGAAACTTTTGCTCTATCCCTGCTTTTGAGTGATGGTAAACGTGCATTTAGTAGTAACTTGCACGCACACAGTCTTGCATTGCAGCTGGCATGCATATATGATTTTTCCTTCTGTTTAATGACATAATTTCAGTAATATGTAATCTAGGGTGTCAAAAGGCTTCTTACACTTGCTCATTCGCTGTTGGCTGAAAGTTAGTTAAATAACACTGGCCATTTCCTTGCAGAGCAGCTTGTGGTTTTAATCGAGTTCCCTGCTAGGCACACCACAAAAAGAAATAAAAGAAAGGATGGGGAGTTGATTCCTTCCTCCTCTGCAGCTACTACTGTGCTGGCTTAAACAAGAAAGAAGGAGAGGGACAACATCAATTATTTCAATCCATTTATGTCTGTCCATTTTTCCCCTTGATACTGCATGAAAGGAAAGCAATTGCAGAGCATGAAATTCATTCCATCCTCGCAAAATTGCACTTGGTGAGAAGCCTTACACACCTTTTACTTGCCATAGTTATTTCTCTCTGAGCAGCCAGAAGATTTGGATAATGCTCTGGTGTTGAAATGGCAGCAGGTGGTTTTAGCAGAGGCTGTAACTGCTCTGCAGTGAGACATGCAGGAGTAAAGCACCTCTCTGACTCAGTCACCTGGGAGAAGGCTCAAATACCCTCTTCCTCTAAAATGGAGGCAGTGCCAGCAGCCTGAACACAGGTCTCCTCCAAATCTGAGGGAGGAAACGCGTCTGACCATGCACTCCAGAAAGTCTCTACCTCTCCTGGCTGCCACTAGCATTGAAATGCAGAAGCTGCATGTGATCTCACTGTTACCTGAAGCCACTCTGCGTGCAGTGGATGCTCCTTCTGTCCTGATGCCTTCTGTGCACGTAGTCCAGGAATCGACCTGCTGAGGGGACCCTCTGTAGTGTGTGTGGGATGTGTGGCGTCTCTGTGGGGAATCGCCTGTTTGCACTGTAGTGAATTATTAACAGCCTTAGCCCTGTTTTGTTTCTCAGGTGTGGCTCATCTGATCGGGGCCATTTGTCCAATTGGGCAGTGCAGAAGTTTGTTTTTTCTGCGATTCGGCCACCTCCACAGCTTATTTCTGTCTGCATTTCCTACATTTGGTTTAGTCTTGCTAGAAAGGTGGGGGACTGAAATGGACTTGTGTGTCCCTTAGGAGGGGAGAGTGCTGGTGTGAAGAAAGCTGTGGACACTCATCATGATCTTATCCTGAGGCTGTTTCTCCTTGATCTGTACAATCGCAGCCATTGAGCCTGCACAAACCTTTTCTCCAAAGCAGCAGAGCTCATTGCTTGATGATTACAGACCCAAAGGACTTGTTCCTTCAAAGTTTTCTGTCTTGGCTGTGGGCCAAAATCATTGGATCCAGTTCAGACCTAGTGTGAAATCAGCAGAATTGCAGCTGCTTGCACCAGGTCTGAATTTGGCCCTACACATCATCCCATCGGGAGGCCAGCTCCTGACTCAAGGTTGTTTTGACCTCAGATGAGACTTCTGCAAACTTCTAATGTTCTGCAAGTCTTGTGCATGTGCTTTTCTGACCTGGGAAACATTGCAGTGCATAGCAACACTGCCTCTCTGAATTATCACCATTGATCTCTTAGGTAACCTGAGCTGGATACATTCCTGGGGGAGGGGGGAAACCTGCTCCCTCTGCCTGCATGACTGGCATCACATACGTGGATGAGGGGCTTGGGCTCCCTGGGGAGCTAGGAACTCCCAGTCTGCCCAGCAACTAGTGATGCATTTCAAATTGGTTGGCTGACAGCCAACAGGTGTTG
>NW_005841897.1:1164942-1170403 GCF_000455745.1 Alligator sinensis | reverse complement strand
CCCCCCCCCTTTAAAAGCTTGGACACATGGCTTTACAGAGCTATGGGTACGAGCGTGTTTCATTTGGAAGGGTCACCTTTCACACCTAAAGAGAGATTACACAACACTTTGTTCCCACACAACACTCTGCAGTTTAATCAGACATCCTTTCATTCAAACATGCATCCTGCTGCAGGCATCCATTCCAACAGGAAACTTTTACTGGCACTTCCAGAAATTAGCAGGTTCTTTTGCATTTGCTGGGAGAGGTGATAGCCACCAAAAGCAAGGCTGTTAGCGGGGATGGGCGGGGGGAAATGATCTCCCACTTCAGTGCAGATTGGCAGTGACAGCTCCATTTAGAAACGTGCTCTTTAGTAAGTTTTGGAGGGAAGGTGAATTGTTGCTTCCCTTCAGACCAGTTAAAAGAAGCATCAACTGAGGTCATTGGAAGGCTAAAATCTGGGAGTGCAAATCCTGGAGAGTGGGAGCTTTCGTGTGAGATATTAGGGCCTGGGGGAGCATCTGTTCACCAAGGCCCCCCAGGGGAGGACAAGAAACAATGGGCACAAACTGGTTGAAGATCGCTTCAGACTGGACATAAGGAAAAAACTTTACAAGTCTAGTGCCAAGGGTTTGGAACAGGCTACCCCCCAGAGGTGGTACAGTCACCTACCCTGGCAGTCTTCAAAAAGCATCTTGATGCCCATCTTGCTGGGGTCATCTGATCCCAGCAGGTCTTCCCTGCCCACGTGCAGGGGGGCTGGACCTGATGATCTGTAAGGTCCCTTCCAGCTCCTAACAACCATGAAAATATGAGATGCATAAGTGCACACTTAGCCTGCTCTGCTGGGGGGTGCTGATCATGCACCCCACTTTGTCACCATAAATTCTATATAAAAAAAGAAATACTTCCACAATGGTCTCATCAGGGACTGCATCTACTGTTTCTCTCCCCTTTGTTCTTCTAGATTTGCACCAGCTGCTGCTTGCTTACAGTAGTCTGGGTTTGAAAGCTAGCCCATGCCTGAATTAATTTTCTTTTTTGAGTAGGAGTGGCCCTAGATAGAGGGGAAAAACCACTAGTAGCTCTGCACTGTGGCTTCATGTCGGCCAACAGCTCAGAAGTGCACGCAGGTGGGGTGCTGGGAGTGGGGTGGGGGTGAATTGGCTACTAAAATCTGGGGCCAGTCACAAGCTGTGGAAAGGTAGCAAGGTGAAGCAGGGCTTGCTGGATTGCCGTTAAATCCCTGTGAAACTTGGTGGGAGCAGGCACTGGGCAGAGGACATGGATCCCAAAGCAGCCAAGTTACTGAGCCTGTACTTCAAGCACTCAGAGTCCCACTTAGTCCAGCAGCACTGCTCACACGTGTCACCATCTGTACGTGAGTAAGGACTGAAGAAGCGCAGAAGCTATACTTGAGTACCTCTCTCCTTTAAGACCAGCCCACCTGCTCTAAAAAATGATCCTGGGTGTTGCTTTATACAGAGAATTAAGCTTGCTGTTGTTCTCTTTCTAATCATCTCCTCGTTTGTTCCCTGTCGCTGGTAATTCAGGAATACTGCGGTGACAGAGATAAGGTGCTTTCCCCCCACTTTTCCCCCATCGCTGACAGCTTTCTAACCCTGCCGGCAGCTATTCTCATTGCTCTCTGCATGCGTGTGCAGATAACGGCTTCCAGCAGCAGCTTCCTGGCAGAGCTCGCCTCCCTTTCAGCACTGGGAGACTCCTCAATGCAGTGTCCTTGTGACAGCCATTGTGGCTCCACCATCACACACCGCCTCCATGATTGTGAAGCATTTCTCAGGGGAATTCTGTTCATTTCTATAGCAGACATTATCTTGCTAGGCTTAAGGAAGAAATAGGGGCTGTTTAGTCATCAGCATGCCAAGGTTTGTGTTTCGGTATTATTTAAAAACAAAAGGCCTGTTTGAGTCCATCCCAAGAGAAGAATGTGTTTGACTCCCTGTATCACCTTGGCAAGTCACTTAATGTGCCTGTGCCTCAGCTTGCCCCACCAGACAGTTGGGAGTAGTAATATTAAAATGCCTCATGGACCATGCACAGGTTATTGTACCAATGCCTGTAAAGCCCTATGAAAAGTGCATCATTCATGTGAATGTTTGCTGTGATAAATTGATGTGAAATTTTGAGCTTAATTATCCTGTTGATTAGTTGCGAGGAGACCTTTGCACCTACTAACAAGATAGCCAGCCTCTATCTCTGGCTATCTTTTTGGTCTCAGTATAATTTTGAGTATGTTGCCATCTTACAGTGGCGGCCTGTCAAGTTGGGTCCAAAACTTCTTGCGCAGAAGCATCCTTCTCTTCTTCCAAAAGGCAGGGGGGTTGGAGGTGCGTGCATGTGCGTGCAGTTTTAGTGTAGCGGTGGTGTGCTCTGTGTGTGTGTAGAGGGCGAGGGTATGATTCCCTGCCTTATTCCAAGCATTTCTCCTTATTGTGGGTAACTCTGTAGCTCCAGAATTATTCCAAAATATAAAAAGGGAATAAGATTCAAAATAGGTAAATCTATTCCATGTGAGTGTGCTGCAACTTCTTGCTCTTCAAAGAATATATAGCATTCATTTAAATCACTTTGAATGTTGGGTTTGGGGGTTTTTTTGGTAATGTGGTTAAGGGATTCTTTTGAATAGCTTTCTGTTTTTCCTTGTCCCCTTTAATGGCAGCATCCAACATTGTTAAAGAAGCTGTGTATTTAAAGCTGTGTAATTCAGCATGCTTTTAGCTGAACTTTGAGGCTGTAAATGTGCAGTGTATTTGTTTCAAAATGCCAAGTATAAGCAGAAGGCAGTTTGTTTCCACTCGTAACTACAAATTAGCTTGTCTTTAATTTCTCTTTACAGTGATCTGTCCGTAAGGCAATGTAATTGTGGTAAACAACTACAGTGCTTTCTATCCTCAGTTACCAGTGTCCTGCCCAATGCCACCGCCCTGTCCCCTTACTATTCCTATCTTGACGTTTGCTTGGGGATATAAACCAAATGTACACAGTGGCTGAAGTGTTGAAAAGGGATTTATTTGCACTGTTAATTTTAGCTATGCATCCCATTCCTGGCATTGCCACTTGTCTGGGTTCCATCTCTCAGCTGCTGCATGTATGTATTGAATTAACACTGCCCTTGCTGTCTGTTGGGTTTTTTTTCTCTCTGATGAGGCTCTGTGTGTGTGTGTGTGTGTGTGTGCGCGCGCACGCGCGCGCACGTATATCTACCGTAAGCATAATATTTGCTACCTCTAATATAAATGGCACCCAGTGCAAGGAGCTAGAAACACAGCTCCCATATATAGTAATGGGGAATGTTGTCATTCCCCATGCACTGTACTGAATATTCACCCTGCAATATGCAGAAAAAGCACAATAATTTTTTAATGGAAGACAAGGAGCTAAATATGTAGCAAAAACTTTCTTGGTGGCAGAGCAACTAAATGAAATAACATTGTGTTGGTGGGCTTTACCCTCTTGCCTTCGTCCTTCTGTATATGCTGGATATTGCATATAGTCTAACTGTTCTCCTTTTTGGCAGTCTTCATGTCTTTGTAACACTGAGAAAAGTAGGGAGCATTTGCCAGCCATGTCCCTGTCTCTGAGCTCACATGCCAGCCACGTCATGCTATGTTTTGAGTGCATGTCTCTGTTAAACCCCACTGGGCTTTAAATATGAGTAGGACTCTGAGGGGTGCTGAGTCCGTGCACTTCCCGATTTTATGTCAGCAGGGAGAGCTGGTGTCTGGCATCATCATTGGTGAAGAGGGCAAGAGACCTTCATAAGCCCGTGCCAGGCTGCACATGGCCTTTGTCTCTGTTAGCTGCTCTTTGCTTACAAAGATACTTTGTTGCCTGCTCAGCTGTGCTGTCCTCTTCAGACAGACTGATGCTTTCTCACCCTGTCTGTCTGTCGTCTTGGTAGTATTTTTCTGTCTATGGAGACGAGCATGTTGGAACACTGCTCCCTATGTGACCACATCCGAGCCAGGCAGAGGTCACTGTAGAAAAGCCTAGTCTGATCTGTGGTCCATTTTCCTCCTTTGCTCTGTATCTTCATTAACACTCCTCCTCCCCACCTGTTTGAGGGAATGGGGAGTCCTTTGCATGTGATTCAGCTGTGGTGTCTGGCTGTGCCCTTTTGCAGTAGATTTCCCTTTTTCTGGCTGCATTTTATGCATGGGAAAATGGCCGGACTTGGATCTTCCTGCCTCTTCGTTCAGAACCTCCATTGCAGCCACAACAGTGACTGCAGCAACAGCTGCAGGCTATGATCATCAGTGACAACACGGTAACTGGAGAGAGACACAAAAGTATTTGCTCATGAGAATAAGAAAATAAATGGACTTGGTAGGGCACAGAACAGGGGCAACACTTCTCTGAAGTTACAAAGAGCAAATAGTGTGACAGTCAGGTTTCTGGGCAGGTAGAGAGAGGTTGTGGGGAAATGACATGAACTTGCCAATAAGAAAGACAATAACATTTATACAGCATCTCTCAGTCCACTCTGTCCCATATGGTTTTGCAAACTGTGGCCTCAATAGTGCAGTCATTGCCCATGCAAAATACCCATTGCCAATGCTAGACTTTCACAGTTGGAAGGGCTGGCATATTCAATCGTGGGTGCAGCTATCTGGGGTGAGAGCTGTGTAGTGTCATGGCTTTACAGGGTGGAAAGGGAAGAAGATGAAACTAAACAAGGGAGTTTCTAGATAGGCAGTGGTTATAGTGCTGAAATTTTTAAGACCGCAGCGTTAGCAGCCCATTACTCAGGAAAAGTGCAGTTAGTGATAGCAGGGACTCGGGACCTTGGGTTTCTGTTTCTTCTGAGCTGGTGGCTCAGACTAGTGAGAGCGTGTGTGTGTGTGTGTGTGTGTGTGTGTGTGTGGATATATAGGTGGTATTATATATATATATATATATACATTACATACACATGTGTGTGTATATATAATAGTATAGTGTGTGTGTGTGTGTGTGTGTGTGTATAATAGTATAGTATAGTGTGTGTGTGTGTGTGTGTATATAATAGTATAGTATAGTGTGTGTGTATATGTTTTTATTTGCCTGTTGGCCAAGCTTCTATGAAAGTCTCAAACATGGGGTTTACTTCTTTAAAATCAAAGAGCCAAACTGCCAGCATCACTTGCTGCAAGTGATGGTCGGGATGGGGAGCAGACCTGTTACCTGTAGCTACAGGAGAAAAGGGCAGAATCCTATAACACCCTGTGTGTGTGCTCCCTTGAGCAGTCAGCTCATGGGCTGCCAGAGAACCTGGCCCCATCAGGAGGCCAGTTTGCTTATGCCAAACAGGTGTGTCTGCTTCTAAATTCCAGGTAGGGGAGGAATCCCTTTGTGACAGATGCACACACCCTTTCTTTTGGCATTCAAGCAAAGTGCAGACCTCAGTTCTTCACTCTGGGCTGCTTTGTCTTCCTGCTGTTTAAAACAACTTTCTCCCCCGATCGCAGAGCTGTT
>NW_005841897.1:1164117-1164911 GCF_000455745.1 Alligator sinensis | reverse complement strand
CCTGCTGATCTGTGACTGGGGGGCTGTACGAGCTGACCTCTCCAAGGGGAAGGGTAGATTTCCCCTCGCATGAGAAGAATGAATGCCTCCCTCCTGAAGTGTCTTCGTTGAGTTAGGCACCTGACTGATGTGGGCAGACCTGAGCATCTTGCTTTGTAGCAAGAGGAACTAACACTATTCTTCAAATACGGTTTCCTCAAAATGTTGACATTTGTGGTGACTGAGGCATACCCACAGAGGTAGCAAGAGTGCTTCCCATTAAAGCAGCGCTGAAGTGGAGTGATGTGGAAAAAGCTTGTGTAGCATCCTGTGCGTTACAATTCATTTAAATCAGGATGGGTCAATGGGAGGTGGCAACTGTCCTACAGAAGAGCTGCAAAACACGTGGCCTCTGGAAAGGCACCAGGACAGCCTGCCTCCCTGAAAGAGCCCTGAAGTTCAGGCATCAACACCCACCTGAGCCCAGCACCCTTCCACCTACTTACCAATAAACAAGAGAATGACCACAAATGTTGCAATCTCCACTGGCTCGGCCTTGGGCAGCTTCTGAAGCTTCAGCAGAAACTTCTCACCAATCACTTGTATTTCCTTCAGAAAGCCCTCGGAGGACATCCTGGCCAGGACCGTCCGTGCTTTGTTACTCTGAAGAAAAGCCAGAGAGAGACAGTGAGAGCTTGTGAAACACTTTGCTGTCAGTTTGCTAACACTAAGGGAACAGCTTCCTTGATGGAGCGAATGTGGGACTGCAAGTAAGACTAGTTGGTCTGGTCTCAGCCGTTCCTCAACTGCGGAGG
>NW_005841897.1:1149698-1164086 GCF_000455745.1 Alligator sinensis | reverse complement strand
AAGAGCGGTGCACATTCTGATGATGTTTTCAGCTGAAACTGGCTTTGTCTTGAATCGGTGTCTGGGTAGATTTTTCCATCTGGGGTTGTCTTCTCTGCTTATTAAAAGCCAAGAGACCTTTTTATGTATAGTTGGACAAGGGCAAAAATAGAGGTGTCCCAAGGACAACCTGACAGAGAGCATGACATCAAAGTGTGTTGACTGCTAGCCAAGGTCTTAGGGTTTTTTCCACCTGGGGGGAAGGACAAACAAGCCAAAAGCTGCTGTTTTTTCTTGATTTCCTATTGTTTAAACTAATTTCTCCAAAAATAAGTTGTCTTTTTGACTTGCCAACCTGAGACCCTTCTGTTCCAAATGATGTCCCCATGGTACAGCCCCTAAATCCTTTTCCAGTGTAGGCTATAACACCTGTTCCCTTTTTTAAAGCTTTTGTAGTTCTTGCTACCACAGGACTCCACCTAAGAGCTTCCACTACCCCAATATCTCTTTATAATTATTCTCAGACTGCAGCTAGCCAAATGTGGCGGTGTCAGGTAATGCCGAGAGTGGATTGATCCATACTCATCTGGGACACGTGGATTCTCTGCGCGATTGCTGTTGTTGGTATCCCACTCTGGTCACAAAGAGACCAGGAAGTTTCCAATAAAAAGACAAACATCCTGCAGATAAGAAATACCAGCAGACTCCTCTAAGGGTTTTTTTTGGGGCATAATCCAAAATATGAATTTCTTATAGAGTTCCCATTGCTTCCTGCACCTGATGAGTTAGATGTAGCTCTGTTTGACCACACCTGTACTAAGGTGGGGACCTTAGTATGCAGAGGGGGATTGTGCCCACTGTGAGGGCAGGAGTGCAAAAGAAATGCCGCTGCATCTGTTCTGACCTCCGGACCCTGTGTAGATGGTTCTTGCCCTCCTCCCGTTCTTATCCTCCTATAATTGTCAGGCTCGGAGAGAGAACTTGTTGGGAGGAGAAAATATTATTGATAAAGTCAATAATATTTAGTGAAGACAAGGCTGAGAGGTGATCATGTGGTTGTCTGCAAACTCAATGGGGGGGTGGTCAGCAGGGAATAGGGGATACTCTGTTTACCAGGGCATCCCTTGGGGTTACTAGAAATAATGCCCACAGACTAAAGGAGAGTAGATTTAGATTGGACATCAGGAAGAAATTCTTTATGGTGAGGGTTGCCAAAATCTGGAATAGACTTCCAAGGGAGGTGGTGCTTTCCCCTACCTTGGAGGTGTTCAAGAAGAGATTAGACAGGCACCTACTTGGGTTGTTTAACCCCAGCACTCTTGCCTGCCTAGAGCAGGAGTTTGGACTCGATGATCTACAAGGTCCCTTCCAACCCTAGAAATCTATGAAAGTCATATTTGTGTATGGCAACATTTTTAAATACAAGCCTTCAGGGAAAGACTGTGGCTGTAACAGCATGCTGTGTGTGAACAGACTATTTGGGGATATATTTGGGGATATATGCACCCTCATAAGGTTGCCAGGGAACAGCCTGGGCTGGTGCTGGTGGCTGGTAAAGATAACCCATCTTAGTAACAAACAGCACCAAGGAAATTCTGGGATTTTCGCTCTCACCGTGCCTAGCAGTTTTGGCGGCTGCTTCTGCGTATGGCAGGAGCTGGGACATGGGATTGAATGAACCCTTATACCATCATTCATCTTATGCTGGTGCTTTATGGGAATCTCCTGTTGCAACTTGATTTTTGACTTTCTCTTTCCAATGGCAATTTTAAAGCAAATGGTTTAGAATAATGCTTCCAAAGTAAACCCAGTCACTTCACACTACCCCTTTTTGCTTTGACTCCTCAAACAATTAGATGTTTAAGGTTCAGCCTTCATTGCGCTTAGAACAATTATCTGGCAGAGATCTTGGCTGCTCCTTTGCGTGCTGGATTTAAATGTATTTTACTTGGCAGTCTAGGATTTTGAACATGGAAGAAATCCACAGATTTGTTCCTTAAACCCAGACTTCAGAGGCTAGGGAGGAAAAATTAAAATCAGCTGGTGTCCAGGAAGCAGAGGCAATCCATGTGGGAGGCAGGCCAGGCCCATCGGGGAGAGCTCTGTGCTGCTACATGGGCCAGTGCAGCTGTGGCCTTGTGACCTGTAAAGGCCATTTCAAAAGCCAGGGGCAAAGATTTCTTGCTAGAAATGATATCCAGGCCCAGAGCAGCTACTTCCTCCCCCCTGCACAGAGCTGTGCGAGCCTTTATCTCTCCCAACAGAGGGTGCAGGGAAGAAGTGAAATTATCTGTGTTCAGCTTTTGGCCGTAGAAGTAAAACATTTGACTTGTCGACTCCAGCGTTCTTAGATGCCTCCCATATGCCCCTTTCCCCGCAGGTGTTGTCTTTCTGTCTAGGAGACCCCACAGCCAGTGGTCTCCCAGTAACATTTTCCTGCCGGGCCCTGGGCTGGGGAGAGAGCTCTAAGCATATGAATTGGGCCTCAGGGTTTTCATATGAAGTAGAAAATTGCTGATTTGGATGGGTGTGACGATTCGTGGCTTAGCACAAGATCCAGTTTAAAAAAAGGGTGACAGAAGCTTCTGGTGGTTTTCTTTCCTACCAAAAAATGGGCATTCCTTTGGTCAGACTATCACTAGCATTTTGAGTGAAGAAGTCCCGTTTGTTCCAAAAATACCCAGAAATGCTGGTTTTTGGGTTGTTGGGGTTTTTTTTTTTAAATCTTGGTATGGATACTTTTTGGGGAGAGAGCTTGAGCTGCAGACAGAGGTGCAGTCTGTCGTACCAGCAAGGCTATGAACAGCGGTCTACTCAACTGCCCACCTCCTAGCCAAGCAGCTGGCTCTAGAAACTCACCTTGTTTCCGGATGTCTGGACTCTCAAACCTAGACCTTTGCAGAATGGCAGAAAACACTCCTTCTCAAGCCCTTCCCTTTCCGCCTCCTGCGCACCTTCCTGAATCTCTCTGTGTTCATGTTTCTTGTATCTCCCCTTCCAGGAATGATATCACTTGTTTGCTCAGAAGTAAACCTCGCTTATGCCCTTTGAATTCAATGAAGTCAAGATTTTGCACTTAGAAATTGGTACTTAGCAAGGGCTGGTTGTGTTGCTGGGCCTGCTGCCCAGCTAATTTTGCTGTGTAACCTTGAACAAGTTGAGTGACCCCCTCTGTACCTCAATTTCCTTGCCGGTAAGATGATGAGGATAATGATATACTTGCAGACTTTCCCAGTTTGATTATAAGGCTTAATTCATTATTTTAAAGATCAGGCTTATTTTCTCAGACAAGCTTCAAAAGGCCCTCATCTCTTTTGGTGCTGAAGATCGGGGCAAAGGCATCAGTAGTATAGTTGTTAAAAAATGGCCTGTCTCTTTGAATGAAGCAGTTCCAGTACACTGTTCTTGTTTGCAGAAGATAAAACCCCTTTGGCCATGGTTTCTCTCCGATTCTAGAGGTGTCATTTCCAGAAGGCATCTAACCCCCGCCGGACTAGCTGTTTACTTTCTAAGACCAGAATGTCGTCCTAGCGGTTGAAGCAGTTGGAAATCGAGGTTTCGGGTCGATGGACTACGCGGCCTTGGACAAGTCAACCTTTCTGCCATTGGCTTCCTGTCTACCCATTTCTTTTTTTCTCTTTTGAGTGACCTCCCTCTGCTCATATTTGCAGCAGATGGTGATGCTCGTGTTTGGCAGACAGGCATTTATGGTAAAAGGGCCAAAACTATAAAAGCAGAATGACTACAGGTCTCCTGGCTTTACAGCACAGCATATAACTAATATCTTTGACTTGGCTTTCACATGAAGTTACACATGAAGTTACAAAGGTATGGGATGAAGGGGAGAGGAGAGAGAGAACTTAAATTTTAAAAGCAGAGCCAAGACATCCCTGATCTACCTCGCAACATGCAGTTTGGAGCAGTCATATCAGCTTGGGCTAAAATGAGGGGTTCCAAGCATTTCCCCGTCTGATGGGTCATTTTTATCCAAATTCAAAATCACAAAGCCCTACATTCTAGCCTATGGGATTGGAGCATCTGGTTCTCCTACCTATCCTGTGAGGAGGTGAAAGAGGTAAAGCAGATCCTTTCGGGAGGAAAGGTAGAGATCAAAAGAGAAACGTCCCACCGTGAGCTCAAGGCGTTAGTCTTTGTTTGGAAAGCGTGTGCGCTGTATTTATTCAGAAGGACCTCCAGCGATTTTAGCACATGCTGCCTAGCTGCAAGCTGAGTTTATCATACTAGCGCAGCGAGCTGCTCCCTGGTGGAGCAGGCTGCTGCGCCGCTGATTTAAGGTTAGAGTGTTTTCCCAGAAAATGCTTCGTAGTTTTTTTTTGTAGTGTTGACTCCTCCTGCAGCCCCTTTGGGGCAAAGCTGTGGAAATGCCCCTAATGGCCTTGAAGCTAAATCTTTTTTTTTTTTTAATGGACTCAAACCACATTGCAGTCCATAAATAAGCGACTGGACTTTCAGTATTCACGAACTCCCACAGCTCTTGCTGACTTGATTGGTATGTTTTGGTTTCTCAGCCAAGAAGATTTTGAGAATAGGGCTTATTTAGTTAAATGGCTAACTTCAGGCACCTAAGGGTGAACATTTTAGCCAGAGTCTTTTGGTACCGAGAACCAATTGTGTGTGCTGCAGCCTTCGTTTCCATTATAAATCAACTAGAGTGCACTGCTGGATGTGGGCCAAGAGTAAAGGGGCTGAGAGAGGCTGGGGAATATGATGGACCATCCACTAGACTCCAGATTCTGGTCTCCACATTAAGCTGGTCATGGCTCCATTAGTAATATGGAATGAATGCATTTAAACGCTCTTCTCTCTTTCTCGGTCTCTCTGTTGGCTGGGTAGACGTATGTCGGGAGCAAGCGAGCTTAAATGTATCACTGAGGGCTGAGCTACTGGGTTCGTTACAACCCTAACGATGTTTCAGCAGTGTCTTTTGGCATAAAGAGAGCAGAATCTCCTGTTTAAGGCACAGGACTGGGAGCCAAGATTTGGGAGGTGGGGAGGATGGTTCTGTGCTGGCTGTGCCTTTGATTCACTGTGCAGCCTTAGGTAAGTCACTTAGCTATTCTGTTCCTTTACATCCGTCTCTGTAAAATGGGCAAACACTTCACAGTGGTGTGGTGATCAGTTTGCTAACCTGCGTGTGCATGAAGTGCTCTGAGCTCTTTGGAAGGAAGATGCTGTGAAAAGACCATGCATCACTTTTATTCAGCTGTTGCAATAATGGAATGAAATAATCCTCTAACACAGACTGAGTCGGTAGCTACTTGTTATTCTGTGATCGCTCTGCCTGATGAAGGGAAGAGTGCCCGAATTCCCCTCACCCCCTGCATTGCCTTGCATGTACTCACACTGCCCTGACCCTGTTTTATCTGTCAAAATCCTCCTGACTTGAAACGTCTTCTTCCTCTTGGACTCCGCTGCTGCTTTGGGGAGTCTGTGATTGTAGTCAAGCTGCTCCCAGCCCATATATTTCTAACACAACATTTCCTGGATATACAGATGCTTGATTATTATGACAACCATCTTCGTCATTGCCCATTCCCCACATTGGCAGCCTTCTGAGATCTAGTGGGTAGAGAGAAGTACGTGACTTTCTGCTAGGACCCATTGCCATTAGGTGGCACAAGATAAGCAGGACAAACTTGGGCCAATGCACGTATGGGGAAACCTCTGTGGAAGGCACAGGTGCTGTCATGATCGACTATGAGATCTTCCACGCATGGTCAAAAGATATGCTGTGCTGTTATGGGCAACGGCCTTCAGGTGGGGCTTAATGTTGGTCTTGACCAACTGTGATCACGTTTGCAGGAGGAGGGGGGCTTAACCCTGGTCTCGTGCCCGAAGTCTAGGTCTACCAACTTGGTTACACTTCTTAATTTAAATGGATGATCTCTTCTTCCTGTTCTGAAGCATTGCTAAATGGTAGATGGCATGATGGCAGTAGATCAGGTAATGCCTGTGTATCGTTTGTACATTAAGTTTGTAACATGCTTTGAGATGAAAGGGGCTACAGAAATGTCATATTATCACTGGTGTGTACGGTGTCCACCCTATTGTTAATGCTGCTTTTGCTAGCATGGATGTAGTTGACCTTCATCGTGAACCTTAACTATAACTCGCAGCAAGTCCCCTTCATCGTGAACCTTAACTATAACTCGCAGCAAGTCCCCTTCTCCCCTCCCCTTTTTCCTATAGCAGGAGTGGTTATGACCAGTCAGACCTACAGTTCATTTCCTGGGGGAGTAAAATTGTTCCCAGTATTAAAGAATTCAGCTTTTAGCCCCACACCCCCAAGTTGGCTAACTGCAGTTTTGTTTCCTGGGAGGAAAGCTTTGACCTTTTTATCCGTCTTAAAGAATCCGTCACCTTCATCTTTATCTTGGAAAACAGCATGGACTGGCAAGGTCCCCTTGTAGCAAAGCTGCTTGGCAGTCTAAATAGTCTACCGTACTGAAGGCAGATACATCGGCTGCGACACAGATGCTTCACCCCTGCCCCAACCACCTACTGTTTAACTCATGTGAGGCAACCCTGGGAAGGAACTGAACCTCTGGAAGCATCAGTCCAGAATTTGAAGTGGATGTTGCCACCACCGAGGAATGAACTGCTATAAACCTCATCAGGACCTTTTGACCCTTTCCAGTTCATCCCCGCCAATGGTCACAAGCTTGCTGAATCCTCATGATAAGTCATTATAGCTTCTGTCTTGCAGAATAGGAAAGTTGAGTCACAGACGGGTGCGGCTTGTCCACAGAAAGCCCAAATGCCATTAAAACAAAACCTTTGACTGTCTCAAGTGAGGCCTCTCTGATGCACATTCTCCAGTAGCTTTCTGATAAGTCTGGCTCCATGTCTCTCTCCAGACCTCCGAAGCTGCACAAGGTTAGCTTGGGTTTTGAAATAGGCCGTTTACTGTAGCAGGTGTTGCTGGGTAGAGGGGCTGGGAAATCCAGGAAGTTGAAGCCCTTACTGCTGGTGTCTTGAGAGAAGCAATTTTAAGCCACAAGCATGTTGTGTTGCTGAAGCAGCTGGCAGCATGGTGACGAGCACTAGCTTGTGTCACGCCAAGGGCATCAGCAGGCACTGTCCTACGCCCAGCCCTGCCAGGACATCTCAGTTCTGTCCTGCAGCTCCTCTTCTGTGTCCGGAGCAGACTGCTGGCTGTTCAGGCTTTATGGTGTGGAATAGGGATATTTAGAAAACTCTTTGTACCACTGAGTCCCCAGCAACTGCTGTTTTCGAACTTGGTTTTTCTTTCTGGCTAAGAGGCCTCTGTTTGCCATGACAGATGTAACAAAAGCCATGCCCTGCTTTCCTCCTTTCCAGACATATGTTTCATATTGCATGGTTTCCCCTCTGGTGCTGGATAAGCCCCCAGCCAAAAAAAACCTTCAAGATTTTCACTGGCCAGAAAAACTTGGCCTGTTTCTCTCTTCACTCCCCCCGTGTTTTGTTTTTTTCGTTGTTTTGGAAGCCATCTTAACCGTAGTGCGTTAAAACAGCCTCGCACGTAAACTGCAAGCCCTTCCAGGGGAGCGTGGGGCTCCTCCCGCGAGGCTTTCCAAGTCCGACCAAACTGGTGATGTGAAGCACCCGTGAGTGGCTTGCGTTACGCAAGTGCTTCTAGTTTCCTCTTTGCACAACAGGCGTGCTGAACGATAGACCGCCCCGTCCAAGTGAGCAGGATTGAGAGAGATGCAAAAGTACGTGAGCCTTTCCATTCCTCTCTATGTGAATCTTCAGGGGCGGGCAGCAGACCCGACTGGAGGGATTAATTGGCTTTCTGCCTCTCTCCTTGTTTGTAAACAGCTGAAAGCCTGTGCCTCATCCGGAAAAAGGCACTTTGTCAGCTGCACTAAGACTTGCAAAACCTTCCAAACAGCTTTTGCGTTAATTGGCTTCAGATGGAGCAGTAAAGGGATTTATTTGATCACATCTCTTTGCAGCAATAATCAGTAGTTCAGCGAGAGGAAGCCTCGGTATCAAGAAGCCAGGCTGGCTCCGAGTTATGCTCCTGTGTTTCTTTTGGGGTGGTCTTCTCCTTCCTCAAGCAACATACTCAAGCCCCACAGTCTTGCCCTTAAATAAGACAGAGGCCCAGAGCCATGCACATACACTCTGCCAAAGCTGGGTTCCTCATGTTGTTTTGGACATGGGACCCGAACGTGCTCCTGATCCTGTTGCTGATTTTAAATGCTTTCTTTCTTTAGAAGCCGCATGAAAGCTTTTCATGTATTTCCATCGGTCACAGATGCTTCAGCGAACTTGCACAGTAAGCTGGATCCCCTGAATGGGGTTTGTTTTCTGAGCTGTCTGTTTCTGAGCTTGGGAGAGGAAACTCGGCACCAGCTGGGACTTCTGATTAAAATGCCCAGGCTGGTGCTTGCTCTGGTTTGATGTGCAGCTACCGATCTTGGGGGGGTCCGACATACGTTAATCAAGCAGGGGCATGGAACCAACTCTACGCTCCTGAGCCAAGGGGTAGTTATTTGGAAGATCTCTGCAAGGAATGACCCAGTGGCAGATCTGACTTGACAGCTAAAGCTAAAAACTGCTGGCTCAACGCTCACATAACTCGCGTGGAGGAGTGTAGGCTTTTTGCTCATCAGCCCAAAGCTGTGCCCTCCTGTTGCAAGCAGCTAGTGACCGTGTACGCTGGGGGAATAAGGCAAGTGTGTGCAGAAGCAGCTCCCTCGCACCACAGCTGTGCCATTCAGCTTTCTTGACTTCTGTTAAAAGCTTCAGTCTCTCACCACCCTTCCCATCAAGCGTCCTTTCCAGGCAAGATCAGACTAGCAAGCTCTGCTCAGGGCCGATTGCCAAACTAAGTTACCTAAGCGTGAGCTACCCGCTAACTCAGCAAACCCTTCAGCTGAAATGCCCCGGTTGAGTGAACCTTACCCCAGCGGTGCCAAGGAACGGTCGTCCTCCTCCTCTTGTGTTTTTGTTTTCTCTCTGCCGTCTGAAACTTCACGTCATCTCTCCCCCCATCCCGCCCCTCTCTGGCCTGTGCCTCTTTCCTCGCTCCGTTCCTCCGCTCTCGCTGACAGCCAGCTGCTGTCTGTGCTGGAGCACTTTTTGTTATTGGTCGTCCTGGAGATGTGAAGTTTCATATTACATATGTGCCGGGAAAGGAGGCGGGGAGAGAGACTCCAGGCAGAGCTTCAACGGGGCCGAACTCCGGAGGGCTTCAAGGAGCCGACACTTGTTGCACATTTCCTGCGCGGTGCATCGTCCGACTACCATAGCCTCTTCCTTTTTATTCTGATTTAATCCCAGGTTTCCCAGAGCAGGGCTTGAACAAGTTTTTTCCTTGCAGTAGTTCTGTTGTATGCTAAAGCCATTAGCCTTTTTTTTTTTTTTTTTTCTTCTTCTTCACCTTTCCCAGTTTCTGATTTGGTTCCCAGGGGGGAAGGAGCTTTTCTTTCTCTGGTCCATGAATGTTGGAGATGAAATAACAGTATTTGAGCAGGAGAGGAAGGCTGATCCTTGTGGCCTGTTTGGTTCTGCCACTGACTTGCTGTGTGACTTGGTCAAGTCAATCAACTCCTGGATGCCTCAGTTTCCCCATCAGCATAAGTACTGCCGCTTCCTAGGTTCACCTTGCCTGGTATCCTGGGTCATAGAGTGGCAGAGAGCAGATGCTGAAAGGGAGGGTGAAGCTAGCAGTACTTCAAGAGAGCCTCATCCCTTGTCCTGGTCGAATGTCGACTGAGCCCTTCAGCTGGAAGGCCGCATTTCTTTGTATTATGCATCAGGAGCATAGGACCAGAAGAGGCTTCCTGGACCTTTGAGCCCAGTCCCCTGTGCTTGCAGGCAACTTTTAACCCAAGGATACCCTTTAATAGCCACTTCCAACCCTCCCAGACAAGAACAGAGCACAACACCCAGCCTATCACCAGCACTGTAGATAAAATCAGGAGAGGTGAGGGCACTGCCAAGGCTTTGTTACTGCAACAACAGGGAACCTGGGGGTTCACATATACTCAGGGGATCCATGGCAAAGGGACCATGCCCCAGGCTGCAGAGGAAGCCAAACATTTCCCCGCTTCCCAGTCTGACCTACAAGATAAAAATCTTTTTGGCTTTGAGAATTGGTATGTCCCTGAGCGGAAAGAGCAAGACCTTCTAGCCAGGAATCGCTGGGTTTTCTAAATATCAGGAGGAGCAACAGTGCAGCCCAGTCCAACAAAAACCCCCAAAACCCACAGCCTTAAGCTGCGACCAGCATCCCAGTTCTTCGGAGAAAGGTGATGTCCCTTTTGCACAGAAGTCAATAGCATTCGTGAACGAATAAAAATCCTTCCTGGCCCAAATGGTGACCAGCAAAAGTCCCGAATTATGGGGTTACCAAACCACAACAGCTGTCTTCTTATCCAGACCTGAAGAGCGCGAACACCCAACTCCACCTCACACTGACTGATTGCCCTATCTTACCATCCCTTCCATAAACTTGTTCAGTTCTGTCTTAAAGTAGTTCATATTCCTTGTCCCCACCCCTTGGCATGGAAGAGTGCTCCAGATCTTCACTCCTTTGGTAGTTAGAAATCTTCTAATTTCCAATCAAAATTGATATGTAGCCAGTTTGTAACCATTTGATCTTGTGCCGACATGGTGGTTTTTTCAGCATAAAAAAAGCTTCTCTCCGAGATGCTGTATGAACGTGCTTGCAGAGAGTAATTGGATCCCCTCTCCATCTCCATTTTGCTAAATTAAATACATCAATCTCCTTTTAATTTCACTGTGGAAGAAGAGGTTTCCATTCCATTCTCTGAACTTGTTTAAGTTGATCTTTTTTGAACACTGTCACCATCATCTTTCTACTGGAGGAAGCGTATAAAATGCCTTTTGTGTAGCAAATGGCATCTAGCTAAATAATTTTTCCTATGTGACCTTTCTATGAACAGACTGTCTTGATGGCATACTCCATTTAGGGGCAATAGCTGCAAGTCCTAGCTCAACAGATCATGGGAGACTGTCTGTCATGTTGTACATACTGCCTTGAGAGCCCATGTGTTTTTAGAGGAAGACCTGTGCTCCCTTGGAAGATCGTTTGGTGTGTAGGAGGTTGAAACTTCTTTATGCTATCTGCTTTTATCTGCTGCCGAAGAAGTCAGGGCACTAAACAGCTGTAAGCATCCACCCTCCTTCTTGTCTGCAGTGATGAAGTTTTCAGCAGGGCGATTTGCAGCTGAAACCCAATCAGTATATGCTTGTCATTCTGGCCCTTAATACAAGAAGGGGTAATTTAATATAATGAAAAATGACTGAACCTTGAAAAAACTAAATGCATCTAGATGGCCTGTGGGATTCTTTCCAGGGGGAGATGAAGACTTCTCTGGATAGTTTGGGACATCTGACAGTGGAAGCTGAGATGATGGGCTTCAATTATCATTGTATAGGCCTGTAGAGGGCTTCCCCACCATGGATAACGCACGGCAAGCGAGATATCTTCCTTCACCTAAAGCAGTATGTTACTAGCAACTACCAGAAATTGTAGCGAAGCTCGAACACTTAGGTTTATATCTGCAATAGGCAGATGGGGGATTGCAAATGTCCATTGAATGCTCTTAACTTCAAAGGCCCTCTGGACATAGTTGCATTGTTCCTGTGAGAAATCTTGCACCTTGGTTCTACAAACTAAATCTACGTGAAACATCTTTCCTCCTTGGTCGGTCGCACAAGCACTGAGGGGAGAGAGGGACTGTGGCCATCCACTGTGCGTGCCACAACTGACTCCGAGCTGAGCAGGAGGGGGGTGTCAGACTAATGAGAAAATAATGCCTCCCCTTGATTTTTAGGGAACAAAGGACTAAGTCGCAGCCGCCCTGTGACATTTCTGTAGCCATGTGGCCCTGGCTGGGCAGCCAGCTTCAGCAGTTCCTTTGGAAAAGAATCAAATGCGTCTTCCCCCCCTGCTGCCAGTTGTGAAAGGAACCCTTTCTTTGAATACAAGACCCAAAATGAATCAGTGCTGCTGTGCAGAGGGATATAAAGCTATCTTTGTAGTAGCCCTTCTATCCAGTAACCTGGACCGTACAGCACAACTGCTTCACTGTTCAGCCTGCTTTACCTGTGTAGCGCTGGCCTCCTCCTGACACACTTGCTGCGTTACTGGGGCACTGTGCTTGCCAGTAGCCTGCTGCTTTTTCTTATTCACCAGCTCCTGAGGTTTTCTTCTGCTTGATAAATTAACCCCCCTGGGCTGTGCTTGTTCATGAACAGCCAGCCATTGTGTGGACCCTTTTTGAAAAGCCTTGATCCACTTGCTACTCTTTAAATTCCTCTAGAGAAAGCAATCCTGTCTTGCTCCATGCACCTGTTTTTATAGCAGCTGCATTTTTGTCCCCATTTAGATCACTGGCATGTTCTGACCTGCCCCAGAGAGAGTTTCTTATGGAGCAGATTTTTCCTTGGATCCATTTCTTCTGCAACCATTCAGCAAATCAAGCTGCTCTACCAACCCCAAGTACTTCTGGTAGAGGAGAAAATGCCCCATCTCTTGTAATTCAGTAATTACCTTCTCAAATCATTTGTGTAAGGCTTGCTGAAGCTTGCTCTGCTTTGCAGGTGCCCCATGCAGCAAGTTTGCTGCAGCTGTGTACCAGACAGCAGAATTGTACTGTATGTTGTCAGCTGTTTGCAACTAGAAGGTGGAATTAGACACCAGCTGAAAATTCAAAGCACTTAGTATGCTTTACTCTCTAAGTTTGACAGTCATCTTGCCCTGTTTTTGTACAGTGCCTACTGTAGGGGCTTAATCAGGATAAGATAGGGTCCTAAAAAGCGTTACAAGGGGGGGTTGAGTAAAATCCCCATCAAAGTTTCCAACTGAAGCACAAGGAAGGAAATGGTTCCTCTTTAAAAAAAATACTTGCATTCTGCCTTTTCCTCTCTTTTATAGCCAAAGGAGCTCTGATCCAAACTTGTTAAATGTTTAGCCCTCACTGAAGGGCTTTTCTTTTGACAAGTAGTTATAACTATTTGAATATGGCGTCTCAAGAAAACTTCTCCAGCTGCATATTTCAGCACTGCCGTCTGTATATTCACAATTAGCTAAATGTGTGCTGTTGGCATCAAAAGATGGCGGGGCCCACCTGGTACAACTTGAAAGACCTGTCAGTGGCTCTCAGATGGGGTTAGAGCACAAAGCTTACAGGACTGTGGTAGGTGAACTCTCAAACATTTGAACTTGTGTGTGGTTTCTCTGAGCAGTCAAATGGAAAATCTCCAGTAAGGCATCTTTGTTTCACTGCTAAGAGCCCAACAGTTCAGGAGACATGGAGATGAAGGTTCCTTTTAGACCAGCGGTTCCCAATGCGGTGCCCGTGGGCACCATGGCACCCCCAGCAGTTTATTCAGGTGCCTGCGTGCATTTTCACGATCAGTAAAAATCACTATTCCAACAAATATTTTTTACTTAAATATTTTTGTAAGAAAAGGGAAGCTGCATTTTGAAGTTGCAGATCTAATGCAATTTTAAGTAATGGATGAGATGATCAGATTGATCTAAATTCTAAACATCATTATTCATATTGGTGCCCACCGCATTTTCTTTTAAATTCAAATGTGCCGTTGGACACAAACATTGGGAACGACTGTTTTAGACAAATTCAATCAGCAATTTATCAGAGACTACTGTTCCAGCAGCCCACTGTCCTCTTCCTATTCAAACCGTGGAGCACCAGTGTCAAAAACGGCGCAGGCAGAAGTACAGGATTTTCAAGGTGGCTGAGCTAGTGCTGTTGGAAATTCAACTTCTGCATTTCCCAACTCCTGCAGACTTTGTTATGGAGTCGAAGAGCCAGAACATCCTTGTAGCACTGCTGAGCCGGGCTTTGGTAAACTCTTTAGAAGAGATGAAGCAACCACTTCGAATGCTGTCCTCTGGGTGAACGCTAATATGCCTGGTCTACTTTGAACTGTATAGTGATGTATATTAAAATAGTACTATAGGATCATAGGAAAGTAGGGCTGGAAGGGACCTTGCAAGGTCATCTAGTTCAGCCCCCCTGCTCAAGACAGTGTTATCCTGGTTAAACCAGTGTAGCCAAGTGTCTTTCTAACCTGCTCTTGAAAACTTCCAAGGATGACGATTTCACAGTTTCTCTCACTGCTTAACCACCCAGGAGCTGAGTACGTGAGCTTACATACACCAGTGCACTTAGAGTTCTTCTCGGAGATGGCTGCATGTGCCCATGCATACGCTTGGCTTGTTCAACAGATGATGCCTGCCTTTTCAGCAAAAGGATTCTTGGGGGTGCTTTAAATCCTACTCCATGTGTGAGGCACATCATGTATTTTGTGCAGGGGTTGCTATCCACCCAACAGATATATGTTAGAATGACAAGTTGCTCTCGGGCATCTTATGGATAAACAGAGAAGGTTATAGGG
>NW_005841897.1:1139712-1149667 GCF_000455745.1 Alligator sinensis | reverse complement strand
GGGAAAGAGCTACTCCTATACACAGGAAGCAAATTAGCTGATGTCTGAACGGGCTCTTATCTCCTTTTTAATTTTTGTATGCTGTTTTAGGTAACCCCCTTCATCTCCCCCTTTCCCAGCAGCCCTGGTCTGATTGCCCAGTTATT
Source organism: Alligator sinensis (assembly GCF_000455745.1). Classification (NCBI taxonomy): domain Eukaryota; kingdom Metazoa; phylum Chordata; order Crocodylia; family Alligatoridae; genus Alligator; species Alligator sinensis. Next base: position 1,149,521 of record NW_005841897.1, on the reverse strand, counting down.
GTGATCTAACTTTAAAAAAAAAATTCTCCTTGCTCCCTGCCAGCTACAAATGACTTGTCTCTTCTCCCTCTTTCACCAGCCAAATCAGATGGCACCTTCACTAAGTTCAAGTGTGGGATGTTCTGGGTGTGGGATTTTTCCCATGCCTGTGTTGCCAGGGCGAATCTATCCATGTTACTGTAACAGATTCATATCCTGAGCTTCTAAAGAATTGGCAAAAATCTTTGAAGAGTCTGGGAAAAATCTAGTTGCTGGTTCATAGAACTGGTTGCACGATATTGTGAGAGCAGAGGGGCTGGGGGTGGTTATTGCTTGTTTTTGTACTATTGGAGTCTTGGCCATGTTCTGGCCACCAGGATTTCCTAATCCAAAATGCATGCTAGCTGGGGGCAAAGTTGCCCTGTCATCTTCTGCACCTCCTTTCTATGTGGTCTTGATCAGTTTATTGCTGCAATGCTTTTCTTTTGTACTTGGGGAAGTATGTTGGCTTGGGCCATCTTCAGACCACGAGGCTGTAAAATGAACAGCTCATCATCATGAGATCTGTAGATGTATCCAAAATCCTGCGGATGTGTGTACAAGTGATCTGGATATGTATTATCTTGGACCCATCCTAACCTTTTAGGTTGTTGAAAGGGGGTGGCAGTTTGTTCTCAGCATGTCCTGATCCCTTCCTCTCCCTTGTCCTTAGCTGTCGTCATGCTGCAATAGCAAAATACTTCGGAGATGCCACCCCCCCTTGTAACAAGAGCTGCGATTACTGTAAGAACCCAGGAGCAGTGAAAAAGCAGCTGGACTCACTAGAGTGCTGCAGCAACAACTGGAGCAAAACCTGCATCGGACCTGCGGGTTCATCTCGGGGCACCTACGACCCGGAGCTGTACGAAGGAGGGAGGAGAGGCTACGGAGGCTTTGTCAGGTAGGCAGTTCAACAGCAGAATTTGATAGCTCGGCCTCCCTGAGACTGCAGCCAACTGCGCTGGAGAGAGTAGGGCCCTTCCTCGACCTCCACAGCTGCCAGCCCAGCTGCTCCTGTTTTCAGCAGATGTTTGTGCGGCGTTTTCCTGTAACTTCTGGCATCGGGGACTGGAATTTCTTTTTCCGCACGCGTTGGCTGCCTCCCTCGAATTTATGTCCCCAGGAGCCAGAAGCTGTTCTGGCTGACCCGAGAACAACTGACTGCCCCGTAGGCGGTATGGTGGTTCAGGGAACTGATCTAAAAAAGGTCTGTTTGAACTAGGCCACTAACTGTGAGAGAGACTCCAATCACACATTTAGGGCTTAGTCCTAGTATGGCCTAAGTGAGTTGCTTAACCTCTTTCTCTATGGAAACGTGGAGCCGTGGGGTGGAATCTGTGAAGTGCTATCACCGTTGGGTGCTGGTGCCGAGCACACACGAGGTATTTTTCCAGGCACAAAGGGATTTTGTGTTTAAATGAAAGGCGGGTAGCACTGAGGGGCTGCAGCTATTGTGTTGTCAAGCCTCGGTCCCTCCGCACTTCCACCTGTGCAGCTGTCTCTCAGTCTGCAGCACTGTTTGTTCTTCGTTCCTCTGGTGATCGGGAGCTGTTTGTTGCACTGTTAGCCCATTGATTTTTTGGTAGGCCTTTTAATGGAAGAAAATATTGTTCAGCTTGAGGAGGGGTGGAAGAGGAAGCTTTAAAGGCCCAGGCAAATGAACAAGCTGCTATGAGGTGAATGAAGGAAAGGGTTTACAATGTATCGGCTACTCCATAGTAATTTCCCATGCATGTCCTTTGACCCTTTCAGTAACTGAAAGGTAATCCGCAGTAGCACAGCCCTCAGTGGAAGTCTGCGCACATGAGTATTTTTGGAAAAAATAATTGAAGTGAGCCAGGTTTTGAGCATTTTGTACCAACTGCTTCCTCTGCAGAGCTTTGTATCCCTCTCCTAACTCTCCTGTTTTCCCCAGGTATGACGAAGGCAGTGGTGGGAGTGGGGATGAAGCTGGCGAGGAGAGTCGGAAACGGGAGTGGAACAACTTCTACAAGAAGCAGATGAGTCTGCGCAAGGTGAGGTGAGATCCACAAGCTCGGTGCCCGGGAGGGCCAGTGCAGATGACTTTCAGCCACCTATAGCTGGTGTCATAAAGAGCTTAAGTGACTAGCCTGAGATCACAACTCGCAAGGAGTTGATACCAGCCCTGGAAATGGAACCTGGGAGTCCCGTGCCCTAGTTTTAGCTCGGGCTGTTAGGTGGCGCTTCCTATCAGCATCGGCACTCTTTTATTAAAGGCCGTTCTATCCCAGCTCCTGAATAGCAGCTATTGCTACTCACTCCTGTGTATTGTGCTGCTGCTCTATCTAGTTTCTGTAAATTGCTCCTTTTGCTGCCTTTCTCCTTCTCATTTGTGGACTGACCATATTATGTAAAGAAATTCTCCTTGACTGTCCATGAGCTGGCCCCTCCCCTGGACTAGTAAAGGGGATTTGATTCCTTAGCTTGTTCAATATTGTACTTTGGCCCTAGTCAGCCTCTTCTCTCCCTAGAAGATGAGCACCGTTTCCCGTTTGATCTTTCTCTCATCTATAGCGACAGCATGTGTCTGGCCTTTCCATTGCAACTCTTAATCATTGCCCTCCCCAGGTGTTCTCTTTTTTGGTGCCACCTCCTCCCTTTTAGAATTTGAGCACTATTCTTCTCCAGAACATGGTGGTAAGAGCTACATCTGAGGTGTCCTGTGTTCTTCATATACATCAGTGGAGAAGGAAATGTCTGACCAATCTCTGTGTTCCTGCAGGGCAGGGAGCCTGAGAAGGAGGCCTTTGTCGCTCCAGGTAGAACTCTCTGTTGCTTTTGTTTTATCAGTGGGTCCCCAACAAGGAGAGAGTTCCCTGGGAAAGACGAACCCTGACCATTGTTGCAAACCCAATGCCTTCTATAGTATCAACTTCAGGGATAACCAGCAATGATTACTTACTGGTTCACTAATCCAGAGATGACACAGCTGGTTCCAGTACCTAGCACCTGGAGCTTGCATTAATTCAGAGCAGTGGGCTGGTGGCTGTGGAACTCTTTACTGGAAGAATTGGTCCGAGTCCAACTCTGGCCTTGCCCTTGCTAAGGTATAGAATTCATCTGTTTGAACTGGCCTGCCCAATAGAAATGACAAAGAAAGACAGTCTCAAATGAGGTTGTCTTTCCTTATACCTGAATGCTTTGAAAGCTCTTCACAGCACTCTCACTCCCAGGAAGCACAAGTCTCATACTAGAGACAGAGGTCCCTACCCCAGTGAGCAGACTCTCACTTCAGCTTTCACTTGTTCTTCTGGAACGTGTAACCCCTCTGCAGAAAGGGATAACTTTGTAACTGCCCTGGTGGCCTTGTGGGAAAGGCAAGTCCAAGAGGCATTAGAATGTCCTTTTTTCCTCATGCTGGGAGGTGATGGGGAAAGGAGTGGGAGATGGAAACATCTCTTTAATACATTTCTTCTATGGTAGACGAAAGCTGCCCCTTGACGGATGCCTCCAGCAGAAAGATCTCCAAACTGACAGTGAAGGTAGGAGAAGGCACTTGAATTCAGACTGATGTTTCCAGCCCTTTGCTTCTCACCTCTTGCCTCTACTGTCTGCTCCTTCCTGGTCTCCATAGTTAGGAAAAAAAGCAGCATCACTTCTGAAAGAGGATATCCTTCTGGTTGTTCTTTTTAGGCTCGAGAACACTGCTTGAAGATGTTGGAAGAAGCTCTGAGCAGCAACCAGAAGGCAGCACCAGTAGAAAATGGGTATAAAACGTGAAAGGAGGTCCAAAGCAGCAAGGCCTTCCTGGCTCTGAGCCAGATCATAGGGATGACAGTTGTCACCACCATCTGCAAATTGCTCTCTGGGGCTTTACAAGAAGACTCGAGCAAAGTCTTGTCCCTCTTTTCTTTCTGGCTTGTTGGGCATGAGAGTTTATTTCGGCTTTGCTTAATGGCACCGAGGCCCCTTTTATAAGGGTGTTTAAAACACGGGATTGAGAATCAGGACTCATTGTTATCCCTATCTAGCTCAACTGGTGGTATTTCTCGGGGTTGCACTTCTCGCTGACCCCAATAGATGGAGATGGTGCACTTCACAAAGTTGGCTCTGAACTAGGTATGTCAGAGGAGATATTCTGGCTCCTGCCCCCTGCCGCCTCCACTAAGCCATTCCCTGGATACCACCAGGGAATTTAAATATCCTCAGGCTTAAATCACTGTCATTCTTTCCTCTGGCTCTGATCCTCATATGGCCCAAAGAATGCGAATCCCATGCCCCTAGGGGAGACCCTTCGGTAACCTCAGTACCTCTTTGCAAGCACAAAGGTGTGACTGAAGTTTGTGTTGCAGGTCAGATCCTCACACGTGTGCAGTGGAGATGGAGTATCAGGTGTTCAGAACCAGTAAAATGGCCAACTCCTACAAGGCAACTGTGCTCAAGAAGGTAAGAGCTGTGCTGGGGGAGCAGAGTGGTAGGGGCTGCTGCTGCTGCTGCTGCTTCTCCCTGCTCCTCATTGTTGTAGATCTGTAATCTGGCATGTGTCAGACTCAAGGGGGAAAGAAAGGGGTAGATTCCCTTTGAGCATGTCCAGTCTATGTTCCTGCCCTGCACATAGCTTGGAGCGCATCCATGGGTTTGGGAATATCTGTAGGTGTATAACCTAGGCTTGAATATAAAAGGGGCAGGGGGTTCTCCTGATCTTTCTGCACCATCATTACACACAAACATCCTTGGTTAGTCTGGCTGGTAAACTTGTGCTGCCTTAGGGTAATTCATACCCTTAAGTCAGGAGCAAGGTATGCTGAGACTGAGGACAGCTTCAAGACTCCAGCCTCTGGAAATGTTCCTGTTCTCTTCCAACCCCAGGTAGCAGAAATCAACAAAGCCTCGAAGGATGGGGAGTTGTATTCAGCTGGAACTGGCAACAGCAGCCATGAAATTAAGTCAGAAACCTCAGTGGAAGATGGTTTTCTCCCAGCATCCCAAGTCTATTCGGTAAGTATGGAAGGGCACTACCCAGAAGGATTACAGGGTTCCTGCTGGTAATGGAAGCCTCCTTCCTGCCTGGAAGATGTAAGAGTTGGTGGCCACCTGGCCATTTGAGAGTGCTAAATCCTTGATTTAGCTAAAAAGCCATCCATGCCTTTTTCTAAGCTGTGCGATCTTGTGCTGCAGCCCCAGCAGGGCATGTATAAAGATGGGGTTATAAAATAAGGGGTGGGCCAGCTTTTCTTGCAAGATCTTTTGTAGCTTTGGCTGATTCTTCCTAGTGGGCGCATTTCCTTTTCTGGCATCTCTGCTTGGTAGCTTCTGTTGAGGGGCTCCAGGAACTGAATGAGACTCTAGGATTAAACTACCCCACACTCCAGAGGTTTCTACTGGTTGGGAAGAAGCATTTTGGCAGGAGGAAGCTTGTCTTGCTATTTCCTGTGCTGGCAGGAACTCTGCTGCACAGGGTTATGGCTCTGATGTCCTCTGTGTTAGCTACAGGGCACTGACATGTTCTGCTACCTGCATTGTGTGCAAGGCGGAGATCCTGGTACGTGTAGAATGTAGCAAGCTCTAGTCCAAACCTCAGCAGGAGTTTTAGAAGCACTGCACTTCTCCACCAGCCTGTTCTTATGTTTGCCCATCTGTAGCCCCACAAAGTCACAAGACCTCCTGAGCCTCCATCTGGCACTGGCCAAAGTGGCTGCCTGTCGGATCAGGAGGAGGAAGCTCAGGGTGGGAGTTGTGGCATCCACTGTTTCATGGAGCATGGGACAGTCTCCACAGCTCTGTGCCCAGTGTTCCCACTCAGCTCTCGTCCCTTGTGCCTTGGAACCCGTCTTATTTTTTTTGCCTCAAGTAATTGCTTGTTCCCTTGTTTTGGGGGCCTCTTCTTCGTTTGGTGGGGAGAGGCCATTAATTCAGCCTTTGTCCATCCCCTCCTTAAAACCAAGCAGGCTCTCTCTGGCATCAGTGCTGAGGTCTCACCTCAAAAATAAGCCATCCACACAGAATAAGCTGCCTGTGAGGGAATATGTGTGTGTGATGGAAGGAGCCAAGTTTCATTTGAAGTTGGCAGGCATGGGGCTATTAAGCAGGAGTGGACTCCCTATGAGTGGGGGGGATGGACTCGATGATCTATTGAGGTCCCTTCTGACCCTAACATCTATGAATCTATGACTGGGCCTCCTTGACTGTCTCTGTCTGGCTTCCTCCTTTCTCTAGTTCAAGCCCAAGCGGGTGGGAGCTGGATTTCGAAGGGGTTCTGACTTGTTCCAGACAGCTTCAGAACTGCTGAAGACCAAGGAGGAGAGTGAAGTAAACTTGGTGGAGGAGGAAGAGGATTGTGCAGGCCCACAAGGCAACCACCCATGTGATTCAGGACTGGGTAATGGAGACACTGGCTTCGAAAATGAAAAAAAGGTGACCAAAGAAGCATGCACAAGTGCAGGAGGAGCAGTACAAGCCCCTGAAAACAAGGGACAGCAGCCCAATGACGATGCCAAAGTCTCCCTGTGGGACAGCCCTACCAAGAAGGCAAAACCCACCAAGAAGCAGCAGCTGCTGGCAGAAGCAGCCAGAAAAGAATCCCAGGACATTTCCAAATTCTTCTCCCTTTCCAAAGCAGTGCCAAAAGTTTCAGGACACATCTTGGCAGAGAGAGACAGCTCTCCTGTGAATGAACTACCTCAGTCTTCTCCGGAAGAGAAGCAGGACAAGCTAGAACCTCAAAGCAAAGAGACTCAAGAGGACAACAGGGTGTCAGCAGGGAATGTGCCTGGGCAGTTCCAGGCAGAGGACCCTGCGTCAAGGAAGACTGACAGGTTTGAGAGCTCAGAGACCGAACAGGGCTCTGGATCTGCACCCATGCAAGCAGAGCAAGATAGTGATGCTAAACCCAGGTGAGGGCTTCTGAGGTTCTGCCTCAGTTCAATCCTGCTATGGCCTTTTCCCCATCTGCTTTTTTGGCTGATTAACCCAGGCAGCCCCTTTGTGCTAGGGGGAGGTGGGAATATGTATTAAAACCCCACCTTGGGGATAGGGAAGTCCATTGTGCAGTTGCAGTCATTTGCTATAAATCTCTGGTAAAGCCATCAGCACTTGGAAAGCCCTTGTCAAGGAATAATTAAACCAAAGGAAATGATCTCGTCCTCCTCTCCTCTCCTTCCCCACAGTGCTGAAGCTGTTACAGAAGCTGAAATTGCTCCTGCTGGGGAAAGTCAGATTGGGAAGAGACCAGGACCAGAGGAGGTAAGACTTAATGAGTCTTTTTGTCCTGTTCTCCATCACTTGACTTTCACCCTGCATCTCCCTGGGCATGACCCTCCTGGTCTGAACTCACCTGATAAAATAGTTCTCTGGGATCAGTGCTGTTCCAGTTGCAGCAGAGCATAGGCATGTGTTCTCACTGGGAGCCTGAGTTCCTAGGATCTAGTACAAGAGGTGCTGCAAGACTTGGGTAAACTGCTTCTGGCCTGACTATGTAGTGATGCTGAACACTACCAACTCTGGGCAGAACATACTGAAGCTGTCTGTGCTCAGTCGTCTGGAAATTAGGCCTCTGGCTTGTGATGGTTTTGGTTGTTTTTCTTCCTCTCTATGAAATGTGGATGGTGATACTTAAAGTTAAGTGTAGGCTCACAGCATGTAGTTGGGGGTTCTGAGTATGTCTTACAGCCTCTGTGTTGCTGTAAATAAGATGGTGGTTGCTGCCTTCATGGAGAAACCGTCAAGGCTGACCTTTATGGACCAGCCAGTAGTGGGCATCTGTGCAGTTAGTACTTACTGTCCAGTCTTGCTGCCCCCAGCCCTACATTTTTGATGCGCGATTGCTCTAGAACCTGCCCATGCATGGGGCACCAACATGAATCTGTCAGTAGCCTTGTGTCCAGCTAAGTTCTGTCCAGGGGACCCGTTCCCTACAGCTATCCAAACTAGTTTTCCCATCTCTTTCCTGTATGCAGTTAGATACACTGGTCTTAAGAGAAGCTAATCCTAAACGTAGCGATCATAGAGGGTTTTTTTTCACAACTCCTCTCCCACGTCTCTGCGGAAGGAGATTGAGCCAGTCAAATGGATCTCGAAATGATATTCTCTAAGTGAGAAATTACAGGGTGGGATAAGGATGCTTGTTTCTCTGAAGGCAACATGGGCCTTAAGGGTCTGATACTGCTGCATGAATAAGCACTGTTCTTGCTTTGTTGTTAGGATATGGAGAGCCCCGCAGCAAAGAAGCTGCGGACAGCGGGCAAATCTTCCATCTTGTCCCAGCCAGAGGGCAAAGGTGTTGGCCCCGTAAAGAAGAAGGTGACTTTTGATCCAAGTTTGTCAGAGGTTGATAAAGAAGGAACCACCAAGACCATCCAGCCAGTTACCAAAGGCGTGTCCCTCAAGGAGACAGCAGACATAGTCGTCAAGTATTTGACCCCGTTTTACAAGGGGGGCAAATTTGCTTCCAAGGTAAGACATAATCTATGGCTTCCTCTATCAGGAGGAGACTGCAACAGCATCTTGACAAGGCTTTGGGATGTGGAAGGGATGCATGGACTCAGTGGGCTGCTAATGTTTGATTGTAAGGACTCCCTGCCACGTGGTGGTTGAACATAATGCACAACCTGAGTGAGTTCAGTTGTCTTAATGACCCAAGAAGCAAAACTCCCTTACAGACAAAGACAGGGTGCAGTCACTGTAGCCAGAGGTGTCTGGGACCCTGATGCCATGTCATGTTTGTCCTGTCAGATTTCTGAATTTTGAAGTTTGGCTCCAGTCTGTTCTAGCCAAGACCTTCAGGACACAACCTATATGCGTATACACGCACAGAGCATAGTATAATGGATCTCCAATTTTGTTCTGTAGACAAGTGCAGTCCAAATAGTATACTCTTAATGCTCACCTGCATTGTGTTAGGTGCTGGACAACTTAGAGATGTTCATGCTTGACATGGTGATGGTTTCAGCAGCAAGTGACTGTTGCTCTCTGCTTCTCCCTCTACACTTTAGGATCTATTTAAGGGGTTTGCCCGACACCTCTCTCACTTACTAACTGGAGAGAAGAATCCCATCCGCAAGACGGGTGAGTTGGCCACTGTTGGTGCATGGGGTTTCTTAGGTGCTAAATGGGTTAATGCTCTCTCAAAGTAAGGAGAATGTTGGACCCAGCTGGGGCAAGGGGTGGTGCAGGATTGTCTCTTCAAAGGGGCCTTATCCTCTCTCTACAGTTAAAGAAGAAGCGCAAAGACTCATCAAGGAGTTTTTCAAAACAAGGGTCAGGTGTGAAAACGAGGCAGACTGGCAGGAGCTGTCCAGCTTGGAGAGATGATCCCCCTGCTCTTCTGCTGGCTCCGTTCCTGCCTGTGGTCACTGGACTCCGAGGAGTTTCATGGAGATGCAGAGGGGAGCTTTCCAGCCCTGCTGCTTTTTGGTTCTTTGAATCTCTGCCACCTTGGTGGCCCTGACATCGTCTCTAGGAAAGCGACCCTTGTGGTTTTGCCTGCAGGCATTCTCCAGCAATGAAGGGACAATGCCATCTTTGTCAGCCCTTGCTTGGAGGTCTGCCATCGTTAATGCTGCTCTCCTCAGGTGCTCTGTGATGCCCCCCCACCTCTGCTTCCCACTGTGGTTTGAGAAGGGCTTTAGAACTGCAGGCAGTGATGGAGATGGATGTGGCTGGGATGCTGCTGCTGCTGCTTCCTGGCAGTGTCCCCCACCCACCCCCCAACTTTTATTTAAATTTTTACCAAAAGAAGCCTTATGCTGAGATCTCAGCTGCATGTGTTTTGCTCAGGGTTTGTACTGATGGGAGATGACAGCCATGTTCCTGACACTTATTCTAAGGGAAAG
>NW_005841897.1:1119926-1139548 GCF_000455745.1 Alligator sinensis | reverse complement strand
TGATACTTATTCTAAGGAAAAGAGAAAACAGTCCTACCCTGCAGCAGCTAGAACCAGGGGCCCTAGTAGGTCTTTTTTTCGTTTGTGTTTGTTTCTTTTAAGCCTGGATGTAACTTATTGCTGGTAGTTCTGTCTGCCCTTTTAAATACAAATTGGGCTTTACTGCCCTGTAATAGACTGGCTGGCTGCTCTCTCAGTATTAATCTCCCCAAATGGTTATGTTTATAAGGGGTTGGCATCAAAGTGGGTGACCTTTTTTTCCCCCCCCCCCCTTGCATTTTCCTAAAAGCCATATCAACTAGCTGTGCCTAGCCTAGGGACTGCAATATAGAGAGTGATGCTGACTAGACACCCACTGTTGTGAGTATGCTAGGAGCTACTCTATCTGCACAAAGCCCCGAAGTGGAGGGAGCCAGTAAGTCTTAACCTGGCTCCCAGGAACATTGGTGTTTTGTTGGGTTCTGCCTTTGTTTGTCTAGAGAAGATAGTGCTGCTAGACTGACCCACCGCTTGAGAAGCCAGGAGAGGAATGAGCTTCAAGTAGCTTGTACTTGGGGAAACTGGGCTTTTTATATGTACTGAAGGGTACGTGACAAACTGATAATAAATATGACTGTTGCTACAGGCTCTCTTCTTAGTTCTTGCTGTTTCATTCTACACAGAACTTTTTTCTGTTACTGAAATGTATTTGTTGTTGACCATGCAAGAGGTGTCATATGGTGAATGAAGAGGTAAGAAGGGCTCAGGCCCTTAGGCAACTGAAAGGTAATGTCTGCTGGAAGGAAACACTAGATTCTCTCCCCCTATGAGTACTGCTTTGCCAGCTGGATTTGGATCAGGAAGTGGCACTCTGCAGTGGGCCTAAAATTTGCCATAGAAACTCCCTAGCCTAGAGAGTAAGGTTTGAGGGGTGTGCACAACTGAGCAGGAGCTGGTGCTGGGTCTCAAACAATACGCCTACCTGCAACCCACCAAACTCTTCAGGTGAGCAGAGATTGCCCTGTTGGAGTTGGCCAAGATCTTTAAGCAGAGAAGTTGTGCTGCTGGCTGATTATCTGCCTTGCTACAGACCTCCAAGGTGCTCTAGGTTATATTAGTGTCATGCACTGCAATGCTACTGTGGTGACCTGCTGTTTGCAGGTGCACACTCTGGTGACTGAAAGGCCCTTAGGAGCTTATAAGAGAACTGGAAGGAGAAAGATGTGTAAAGCTGCTCAGACTATCTTACCTCTGCTGTCCATGGTAGCACTTCTTCCCCTCATTTCTGCTGCCACAGGGCTGCATCTGCCCATTCCAGGGCACTAGGAGAAGGCAGGGTAAGGCCAGCAGCAATTCCCAGCTCCACCAGTTGAAAACGTGCACACTCGTCTCCCAGCAGCCCTTGCCTTTGCCCACTTGTAACTAACTCCATGGTCCACATTCCACTCCTTCTGCTCATACTTTCCCACCTTCCCCTGAAGCAGGTGCTTCTTAGCCCTCCTAAGGCAATGCACATGTCTGTATTATGTAGTTACTAGTTTTAATAAACTTACTCTTTAGCAGCTCAAAAAAATTTAATTTTGCTTCTGCAGAAGCATAAACCTCATCAGTCCAACTGGGAATCCAAAGTAATAAAAATAAATTAAGGACCTTGCATTTCTTTCCTCCAATCCATAATATTCCAGTGGGGAGATAGAATTGAGATACAACATCTGTGGATACCTGACTGAGTTCTTAGCCTAAGTGAGGACTATGTTAGAAAGAAAAAGCAGCATATACTGTACAGTTAATAGTAAACCAATGTAGCAGTAAACTTTCTTACCAATGCAACCCAACCTCTGCCTTGGCAGGTGTCATGATTGTGTATTAATGCTGATCTGTCCTGTGAGTTATGGGGATGCTTTCAGGCAGGTTTCTGTTGGTAGGAATCTGGGCCAGGGCAGTTCTTGCACTTCAGGGTGGAGTAGGAGCTGGTCTCAGGCACTTCACCCCCGACAAATGCAGTCATATCTGAGCCCTGGTTTCTCCTTGGGATGCAAAGTCTCTGAAAAGCACCAGTCTCTGCTGCTGTTACTATTTGAGAGATTAATTGGCATGGGAGGGATGCCACCCCAGGCAACCCCCTGCTGTTTCCTGAAGTCACTGGCCTTTCCCTTCCTTACTTTCACCTGCTTGGCTGTTCTAGGAGTGGGGCTCAGAGCCTGTGGAAAAAAGCCAATCTTGTTCTGCTTCCTGGAAGCCAGGCTTACTGGGTGGGGCACCTCTACAACTCCAGCGGACAGTGAAGGCAGCTGACATCTCTGCGGTCTGAAGAGGTGATAGGGTGCACGAGGGGAGGCTGTTCAGAGTTGTAGTGAGGCAGGATAGAAGATGGAACTTCGATGTGGTGACAATCCTGGGCAGCAGGGAAGGGAGGGCACCTCTGAACACTGTCAGAGCTCATGCCAGGAGTGCTAATGTGGTGTCCAGAGCTGAAGCAAAGAGGGCTGGCATGCGTCTCTAAAGCTGAAATTCTCCCTCGTCCAAGATGATGGAGATCGTATGATACATTTCTTTAGCCTGTCAAGATAGAAATCGGCTTGAGTAAATTCTACTTTACTCATTTTATGCCCCCTTCCCATCCCCTTGCTTTTTTTGGCACTGCTGAGGAAATTCAGATGCAGACAGAGACCATATTGATCTCTATTTAACTGGCTATGGTCTTGAACTGCTGTCTTCCTTTGCCCCTGCCATGACCTTCCCTTTGGGAAAAGTCTTCTCCCTACTCCTGATCTTTCCTAGACAGTAGCCAGGCTTTAAGAACCCATGTAACTCAATAGGCTTCACCTCAGTGTGTTCTCTGGACAATCTTATGGCTTTTTTACCACTAGGGCTGGTAGTTGGGGAGGTGGAAATAGTTGTACTGTCACCTGGACCTTGCATTATATTATGTTGTTGCAACAGCATTTGTACCATCAAAGGATGTATTGCATAAAGAGGAGAATGGGTCAACTCTGGGAAATTAGTGGGGGAAAAAACAGTCTGGTGAACTCAGAGCACAATAAGGATTTTGCAATAAAGCTTCTTCTATGAGATGCTTACTCTAATCTCCCTCCCTGGAGACAAGCTCTTAGGGTGGAGTAAACTGCTTAACAGTGAGAAATGGCTGCACCAGAACTCAAGCAAATGGGGCCCTGTGTGCTCCTAAAGTAGACAGAAGGGCCCTAAATTTGTGTAGCCTGAGAGCACACATCCAGGGGGCTGGGGCTCTTGTCACCTCTAGGTGACTCACCCCTCCATTCCAGGTGCCCTGCACAGACAAGCCTGGAGTGCCTTGCTGCACTTGGCAGCGAGACCAGCGTATGTATCCCTGTTGGGTAGCTGCTACAGATGACCCCCTCAGCACCAGTCAATCTGGGCTCTTTCCCATCTGGATAGGCCCTCAAGCACTGGGCTGAACTGGGGGGTGGACTTCCCGCTGCCTGTGCCCTTGGAGTGCCTCTGGCTTCTGCAACACAGCTTCTGAGCAGCACACAGTGGTTTAGTGTTCATATCACCCCATCTTCAGCTGGGCAGGGAGACTGGGCTTTGATATTGCCTAGAGCATGCAACTTGCTCAGTATTTGTTACCCATGGATCAGAAAAGACAGAGGCTTGCAGATCCAGTTGCTGAAGTTCTTCCCCTGCAAGTATCCTGCTGGTACTACAATCCCCTGGTCCTGCCCAGTAAATCTCTGCTCCTTTCCCCTCCTTCCAAAGGTATGTGTACTATGTGCAGCACTGTGGTTGGAAACTGCGGGGGATAAGGCTAGAGAGGAAAGCATCATGCCCTACTCAAATGAAATGGTGCATTTTTAGGTGACACCCAGCTGCCATCCTCTCTAATGCAAACGGGTGGAGGATCTTTGGTGCCTATGGTTTCCAGTGTGCCCCATCAGACATAGTTTGGCTCTGGTTGGAATATAGCTGCTAGAAAGTGCAGTCCGTACAGTCCACCTCTCTGAGAGAATTGGGCAGTAGCAGCCTTCCCTGGAAATCAGCATGGGCCTTGGCTGGATGTAGCATGAACATGCAGTGGGTCTGGGGAAAGGAGGATTCCTTGTAGGAGCCTAATGTAGGTGATCCAGATGTAGTAGCAAGCATGGTAGCTATACTACAATTGCCAGGAGGTGGCAATGGCTCAGGCTGTTCTCTTTACCTTTTGCAGTTCAAACCAGATGGTTTTGGGATCCTCAGCAGTGCCGTAATTCACTTCCAGACCAGGTGACCCGGAGTCATCCATGGCCCTCAAGGTTCTCATCCTTTGCATCTCCTTCAGTGGGAGGACAAAGTGGATCTCCTGTACACAGGGAGAGAACCACCCCATCAGAAAGACAGAGGGCCTGTTTGAGGCCAAGGTAGCCTCGGACTTGATGCTGCAAGGGGCTACATGTCCCTAGCACCCCACAGGGGGAAGTTTTTAACCAGTCAAGGTCTCAAAGACAAAGATCTAGTTAGGCTCATGAGATGAGTCCTGCTTCAATCCAGGGCAGGAAGGGAGAGCCTGGCTGACATCATTGCTGGGGTCGTGCTGCCAGGCACCAGGAACAAGAAGAACACAGCTGCACCTGCTTTGCCACTGGTTAGATGCTGTTCTAATTTAATCACCCGGTTCCTCAAGTCAAAGTAAATGCAAGATGGAAAACACAGGGTGAATAGCTTTGGGGCGTTTTGGAGGGAGCAGGGTGGGAGAGGCGGAAGGGCAACATACCTGAGTCTCCCTGTCCACCAGGATGATCTGCTCCCTGTTCACTCCGATGACACAGGGTACAGGGATCCTCTGGTCACTGGTCCTCTCCACAGTGTAAATGTTGTAGCCAAAGAGTGGTAGCTGGACCACATGCTCTATGGGAAGGGAGTTGCACTGGTGAACTCGGCCAGAGTACCATAAAACCAAACCCAAACCTACTCAAGGCACATGAAGGAATCTGGGCTCTGGTAGGCCCCAAGACCCAGCTGAGAAGGCCTTCATGCCGGTCTGCAGCAGTGTGCCTCGGGTAGCTTAGTCCTGACTACCTGCTTGTTATCCACCATGTGGATTGCACCTAGAAGCCAGCGGCATTTATTGAGCCTAGGGATCAAGCTACTGCTGGGGGCCCTGCCTCTCCCATGACCCACCACTGTGGTAGCCTCACCTATGAAACGGATTTTTGCCTCCTTTGGGTCAAGTGGCCGTGTGGTTGCCAGCAGCTGCTTGACAGTGGTTTGGAGATTCTGCATGTTGATGGGTGGAAGCCCTTGCTTTGGGGTGTACTCCATTATCTCCTCCCTATTCAGAGAAGCAAAGAATGTAAGACACCTCCAAACACGATTTGTTCAGAATCACCACCCAGGACTAGTTGGATCAAAGGGATGTGAGATCAGCAGGGCCAGGGGAAGGTGGAATAGGTTATACCAGAGTTAAGACAGAAGAGATTATGGGGGACATTCAACTTCTGTGGGAAAGAAACGTATGTGCCTGTGATTGGTGAAACGGCCTTCCCAGAGGCAACTACTATAATGAAGGGTCAAGCTCTGTAGTAAGACCATGATGCATTTCTCAAGGGGACAACCAGCCAGGTGGACCTCAAGGGCTACCCCAACCCACACATCACTCCATGTGCACCTATGGTGCAGAAGATCTCAACCACTGCACTGCAGTTTAATCTCTACTGTTGTGGTCTCCTGGGAATCTCAGATGATCCTGCTCCCTGCCAACACCACCCAACTGAACAGAGCACATGAAGACACTTGAGGAGAGTCCAAACAGAAAGGTCACAGCTGAAGTACGGAAGCTCTTCCCTCAGGCCCTTTTTTCCAGCTGTCTTCCATAGACCTATGCTGAACCCAGGCACCTTCATCCATATTTATGATGTGGCCAACATTAGGCTCTCAAGTGTGAGAGCTTTGGCCCCGGTGAAAATGAACAAGGAAACATTTCTATAGAATCAAAGGGCAATAAGTTCAGAGAGAACACTTCCTCATCAGGAGCCTGTGGGACTTTGACACAAGTTGCCACTGGGGCTGAGAGCTTATGGGAAGTCCCTTGGCTAAGGAGGACATTCACTGATTCCTCATCATCCATGAGATGGTTCCATGCACTTTTCCTTTGGTGCTGGCTACCCTCAGCGTTGGGACCCTGGGCTGAACACAGCACAGCTCTACTCCTGGCTAACTGTCCCATAAAAATTCTACTGGAGGCACACTTACTTGGAGGGTGGTAAGTCCACTTTCTTGGCCCAGTGCTGAAACAGTGCCAAGGTGCCCACCTGCTTCTCCAGGTCATTGCTGTAGTTCAGCAGCAGCTTCCCAGTCAAGTAATCAGACAGAACCTAAGAGCAAGCACAGCAAAGGGACACCAGTTAAGGCTATCAGTGGCTAAGAGCTGGTCTGTGCAGCCTCCTGCTATATATGTAGATCCTGTCAATGCATATGCCCAGTAGCTGCAGACCCTATTCCAGCAGCTAAATAGCCCATGACCCAAGGAAACTCGTAGCACACATTTGTGAGCAGGGGCTGTTCTGGGTCCAGTCCAAACCCCTGTTAAAGCCTTTCATAGTCTGGTCTTGCCACCACCACAGTCCCCTTAAGCAGTTTTAACACACTGCTTGATGGAGCCATGGCACAGCATGACCCATGAAGTGGGACAAGATCCATGGAACCACTTCATCCAGGTGGGAAGAGGCAGGTTCATAGTTGGTAGGGTCAGAAGGGACCTGAGCAGATCTAGTCCGACCCCCTGCCATGGCAGGAAAAAGTACTGGGGTCAAACGACCCCAGCAAGGTGTTCATCTAACCTCCTCTTAAAGACCCCCAGGGTAGGAGCCAGCACCACTTCCCTTGGAAGTTGGGTCCAGATCCTAGCTGCTCTGACCGTGAAGTAGCGCCTCTTGATGTCTAGTCTGAACCTACCCTCTGCCAGCTTGTGACCATTATTTCTAGTCACTCCTGGTACTGCTCGGAGGAACAGGGACTCCCCCAATGCCTGCTGGTCCCCTCTGACTAGTTTGTAACAGACCACTAGATCCCCCCCCAGCCTTCTCTTGTGGAGGCTGAACAGGTTCAGGTCCCTTAGCCTCTCCTCGTAGGTCCTGCCCTGCTGCCCCCTGATCATGCGGGTGGCCCTCCTCTGGACCCTCTCAATGCTGTCCACATCCCTCCTGAAGTGCGGTGCCCAGAACTGGATGCAGTTCTCCAACTGCGGCCTGACCAGTGCTGCATAGAGGGGGAGGATCACCTCCTTGGACCTGCTCGAGACGCATCTGTGGATGCATGACGAGGTACGGTTGGCCTTCCTGACCGCGTCCCCACACTGTCGGCCCATGTTCATTTTGGCATCAATAATGACTCCAAGATCCTTTTCTGCCTCTGCACTGGCGAGAAGGGAGTTCCCCAGCCTGTAGGTATGCTGCTGGTTCTTCCTCCCCAGGTGCAGCACCTTGCACTTGTCAGTGTTGAGGTCCTTCAGGCATGAATAAGAATGCCAAACAACCCAGCCCAAATGCTGGCCTGGCATTCTCCCTGCACACCAGGCCTTGGCAAGTGTGGGCTCCTCCTGTAATGGGCAGGAGCTGCACTGCAGGCTGGCAATTACAAAGCCTTGGGTCATTTTGCTGGTGAGAAGCTCTCACTGGAGCTTCACCCTGTCTGACAACAAGCAGGGACAAATCCAACCCCATCCCATCAGGAGCTGACTGGCTCCCCTGCTTCTCTACAGTGTTACCCATACGCATATGCCCAGAAACACCACACAGGATGAACACTGGCAATTCCTAAGAGTGGGATACTGTGTGTGACAATCACTGATCTGGTCTCTGTAGGAGGCCCCCGGGAAGTTCTCAAGAGCCCACAGGCACTTGGCTCCTCAGAGAGATGCCTTGGTTGTGTAGGTGAAATCTAGATTCTGCTCCAGGCACATACTGTGCAGGAGTCCCCTGGGACTTGCATGGCAAGTGCCGACACTAGCTCTCACCTGGCCATAATGGAGGCTGATGTAAACCTCGTTCTCAAAGTGCAGTGGGGTTTTCCAGGTGAGCCTGCGGATCTTCAGTTTCAATGAAGTGTCTTCTAGCAGATAGTCGTGGATGTACTCCTCTGGACGGATTGCCTTGGCCACCTTCCCTGCACACACAGGCATGAGAGAGTGACTGACCTGGGATCCCCAGCTCTCCTTACTCAGGCACAACCCACCCCAGAACATACCAGCATCAAATAGCAGTAGCAATCAATGGAGGGGACCATTTCAGGAGCAAGTAACACAGAACGACCCTTGAGTTCCCTCCCAACCCTGCCATTCCATGACCATGACATGCAGGTGCCACCCCATCCCATGGAGACCTCATCTCACCAGGTACAAGGTCCTCCACCCAACAAGAGCCCTCTACTTGCCATTGTCCTTAGTGGCAAAAAGAGCAAACTCCTTGATTTCCTGCGTCTCGCTGACTGCCATCTGCTCACAGATCTCCTGCACCAAGTCTGCAGCCACCTGCAGTGAGAGGAGGAGGGGAACAAGTGAACACCATGACTGGGTGAGCCCGCAGCTTCTCAAGAGCTGTCCAATGTGTCTGGGATCACAGCCTGCTGTAGGGAGAGTGTATCCAGGAAGCAGCAGAGCCACACAGCAGAATCCAAAAAATGTCGTCATGGGACTCAGGGCTAAAGGTGTTCTTGGCCCTGAGGAAGGGGCAGGCTGCCCAGAAGCAGCACTTACAGGCTGAGCCCAGAGGACAGAGGATTTCCCAGTCCCCAGTGCTCTAGATGGGAAGGTGATGGCTCCAAGAGCTGTCCTGCTACACAGCCATAGCACAGACATAAAGAACCAGGCTGGTGTCCCTGGCACTACAAGGACTCTTGTGAGTTGTGCTGATGCCCTCATGTCCCAGGAGGGAGCAGGAGCTGATGGTGGAAACACCCTGTGTGCCAAGAAGCTGAGGCCAGGCCCAGGGCCAGGGGCTAGCAATCATCCTTTTAAGAGCACAAGGCAAGGGGCTTCCCCACATGGATTGGAACTGGATAATGCCGCCCAGATCAAGGCAAGGGGTGCAGCTGGGTGGCAGCAGGAAACTCACAGTGAATGTCCGGATTTTGGTGCCATATTCCAGGACTCCAGGCAGGAAGATCACCAGCCGGCGGGACCCATGCCCCTTCTGTCAGAGGAAAGCACAGGGTGAGAGCACAGCATGGCCATGAACACTTATGTCTGCCTGTCTAGAGCCCCCTCCCCTGGCCAACACCACAGCACCCACCTTCCCCATGCTGCACACCACATCTCCATGCTAAGGCACCTGCCTCCTCCTGCCCTGCAGCACCTGCCCCAACACCTACCCTGGGCACCCATGTTCCTCCTCAATCCCCCATGGCACCTGCCTCCCTCCCAGCACCCCACTCTTCGTCATGCAAGTTCACCTTTTGCAGTGCACCTCATCCCTCCTCACCATCCCACAGCACCTGTCTCCTCCCTGCACTGCCACCCTTCATTCCCCAGACACCCTACTGTTCTCCCCCATCGTACCAGAAGTGCTTCCATCTCCACATGGAAGGGCAGATGCCGGCGGCCCCCATACATAACCGTCTTCCGTAGGTTGCTCTGGCAGGTGCTGGCTATTTCTGTAGGAAAAGCAGGGATTAAGCATCTAAGCCCACTAGGCTGCATCTCCCTGGAAAGGTGCTTCCTAGACAAAGGCCGCTGTTCTAGGGTGAGAGGCACCTACCCCCACCCCACTCTGCCCCTGCATAATCATGGTAGGGGACAGTCAGGTGCACTGTGCACAAGGATCTCCTCCAGCCTTTTCTCATCTGTTCATTCTTAGGAGAATTTCACCCCAAGCTCCACAGACCCCTCTGCCCAGGGCCACAGGGTCCAAAGCAGGACCTAGAGTAGAGGTTGAGAGCCTTTCTCCATTCCAGTGTGTGCACAGCAAGAAGGGGCTGTAAGGGAGAAGGGTCTTCTCCTAAAGACCAGTGAGGCACTAGCCAGGGACAGCTTCACACACGTCTAGTGGGCACTGTCTCTCATTCCTTAGGCTCAGCTCAGGGCGATTCCCTGTAGACTAAGAGTCTGCTAGAAATGTGCCCAAGCTCCCATCCTACAAGCCAAGGGAAAGTTTGGATCAGCTAAAAAATCATTCTGGGCCCCCAGCACTGCTGGCCAGAGCTGACGGGGCCAGGAAGCACCTGGTACCTTGGTATATGCTGGATGGATCAGAGCTGGCTTGCTGAAAGAATTTGGTTGCGTAGGGCATGAAGATGCTTGAGGGAAGGCAGTAGCCTGCAAGCAGGCCCAGGAGCATCCAGCCACGTGCACAGCTTTCCCTGCAGGGCAGAAACAAACACAGGGGAATAGGCTTCTTGGGATAGCAGCAGAGGTGGAAAGGGAAGGAGGTCTTCATGGGGAGTAGGGGGTTAAAGGGAACTAAAACCAATGCCCCCACCCCTCAAGTGACAACACCTCTGCTCTTCAGAGTGCCAAGCTCACTAGAACATGGCTGCCTAGTTGGAGGAAGAGGAAGGGAAGGTGGGAGTAAGAGAGATCCCTACATCTGAGCATAACAGGATTAGTGCCAGGCTGGCTCCATTATGTCATCTGTGGGGAACAAGAGCCAACAGCATCCAGGCAAACTAGATCCATCCCACTAACCTTTGTCACCAGTATCACAATCATGCTGGGAGGAGCCACTCAGAACTACTGCTGTGCATGCCCACACCTCTGTTACTGCACTGATATAGCGATGATGGCAACACCCTCACTGCAGAAGCAGCCATCCCTACATAATGGTGCCCTACACCTGTACAGCTAATTGCCCTTCTCAGTCAGGAATCAGCTACATGGGTGCAGGCCTCGGATGTCCTCATCAGAATTTCTCGCATAGAAAGATTTGGAGTTAAAGAACAGCTGTAACGAGCTATTCTCTCAGCACAAAGTAGTGTCTAGACCAGCGTTTCTCAACCCGTGGGTCACGACCCAAAAGCGGGTCACAAAAATATATGAAACAGTCACAAACAAACTTTAAAAATGGATTCTCCTTCAAAGAAGAAAAGCATGGGAAACCGCGGGTTTTCCCTTGTAGGCTGGGAGAGTTCCAGCCTGCAAGGAGCCAGGAGTCAGGGCCGGGAGTGAGGGGCACCAGCAGGGCCAGGGGGCTGTTTTCTACTTGAACTATTGACTAGGTCAGGACTGGCCATCAACGTTTACAAATGGGTCCTGGTACAAAAAGGCTGAGAACCACTGGTCTAGACCAGGCCTCCAAACAGTGAGACAGGCCCTGCTTCAGGGAGTGCAGAGTCCAGCCAGGCACCCCCTCATAGTCCTCCATTACAAGTTGAAGATGCAGTAACTCCTCTACTGTCTCTGATCAGCATTTCTGCCTACCTCACCTACAGCAGAGTCAAGGAACAAGCATGTGTGGCCTCTCAGAAACCAGCCAGGCAGGAGCATATCTGAGCCCAGGCACCACGTCAGCTTATCAGGGAGGCAACAGTCACCTTAGGGAGCTCTGACATGAGGGCTCACCTGACTCACTGGCCAGCGCACACCTATAGCACACACCTGTAGCTCAGAAATGACAGCAATAATTCCACTGACTAAGCCTGACCCTGAGTTACTGTTTAACTCGTGCAGGTTTGGCACAGGAATCCAGAGCAAGGAGCAGCCAGGACTGAACAGGGAAATAGAGGAATTTACTGGCAGCCCCCAGAGACACACCTGGAAAGTGCACGCCCTGCCAGGGCACGAGTGGCAGGGAGTCATTGCCCAGTACTGGGACCTGACACCATGTGTGGTATCAATGATGGGGTGCAAAGGTCCCAATTCTCTCCATCTTCTCCCACCACTTTACATCAGGGAAATTGTACTGGTCATGAAGGAACTGCTGATTGACCCGCGGGTGAAAAGGAGTCTCAGTTCTGTGTTTCTGTGCTGAACTCCCTGCTGATCACAGTGGTGAAGTGGCTCCTCAACCAGCTTCCCTCCTGGACCTGTATGCCCACCCTCCCACTGCAGGCCCTCCCACACCAATTGTCCTCACGCTGCCCATGAGGCCGGTACCCCCCACCCCTTACCTTTGTCCTCACACCTGGTCTGGCAGCCTCTTTCCATCCCATGCTCCCACCCCCTTCCTCCAGCCATGCAGCCCCATCCTCCCATGTGTGCGCTGAGCTCTGGCCAGTGTCTGTACTTAGCAGTGGCTGTACTCACGGCTTGGGGTTCTGGGTGACCTGCTTGATGGCCTGGCAGTAAATCTCATCGCGCAGGTTCTCCTTCTCTTTGCAGAGCTGCATGAGGGCAGCAGGAAGTGTCAAAGTTTGACCCTGTCCTTGTCTCCCACCCCTCAAGTGCCAACAGACCATCCTACAACGCTGGGCTTCCCACAGCCCACCCAGAGGTTTTCATGCCCTTGCCCCTATACCACATGGGCCTGGAATCTGCCTGGGAGCAGAGGATGCTGAGCTTGGGCCTGTGATGGAGCAATGTCTAAGACGGCAAAAATCACAGGCTCCTATGCTTAACTATCTCCCCCCATCAACAAGGCTGGATCACAGACCCCCTGCCCCTTTCCCTTGTGGAACCTGGCTCCTGGACTGACCCCCCTTTGGGGACCCTGGACATCACCAGGAAGGGTCACACACCTGAAGAATTTCATAGCAGTAATCAATCTCTTCCTGGTTCTTGACTTTTGGCTGGTCTCCCATGAAGCGCATCAAAGCTGCAAGGCAGGGATAAGCATTAGACTTGGTCTGGATGTGCTCGAGCTGGGGGCTTGGTGTCTATTCACCCTAGTGCACCCTGGGGCTGGGCACTTGTCTCTCCTGTCAGCACACTGCACACAAGGCAGGCATGTGGCTGTTAAAGACGGGAGCCCCCTGTGCCATGGAGATCCCTTCCCACTGGGTTATTCTGATGGGAAAGTACATTTGTGTGGCCACTGGAGCCATCTCAGCCAGCCCCTGCAGTGCTGTGCCCAAGGGCAGCTACTTACTCATGAAATTCTTTGTAGCCAGCTCATTCAGCTCTGTGTCAGAGTAGGGGAGCAGCGGCTCCTGGATTGGGACCTGCAGGGCCAGAGCACAGGGTAAGCAGGAGAATCGCAGCTGGGTGACCTGTTGCATTGCAGGTTCTAGGAAGAGGCCAGCCTCACTCCAAAGTGCTGCCTCCAAACTGCCCCGCATCCCAAAGGAGACCAGGGGCCTGACTGTCCAGCCACAGGCTCCCCATCCTTCCCTCACCCAGAGACACCCACCTTGGTGTACTGGACCAGGACAGCGATGCTTCTCTTCTCTGCACTCATCCCCTTCCATCCCAGCCTAGAGAGATTGGAGATTTGTGGTGGTATCACAGATGCCTACAGATCCCTCTGCAAAGCTATGGCCACACAAATACACACCCTGCCCCAAGTGCAAAAGGGGCATGAGCTACTCACGAGGTCTGGATCTCCCGGAAGTGAGCCAGGGCAAAGTCCACCAAGGTGTAGTTATCGGTAGCAGGGAAGGTGGCAGTGGTGGCGGTTTCCGATGACAGGCTGGAGGCAAAGCTCTGAGGGGACAGATACCAGCCCACCCAAGGCATTAGTTCAAGACGGGTCTTTCCACCCCTGGCCAGTGTCTCCTCTCCTGCTTCAGGTTCTTGCGGCTCTCACCTGCCGGGCCTCCCGCACCACCTGGATGGGACTCACTTGCCCTTTGGCCACTTGGCTTCCAGCCCCATTATATCCAAGCACCACATAGATCTGTAATGTCTGTAACCCCTCAGCTCCCCCGTGCAGGAAGTCAGGGCTGTCACCCCCACGTTACCCCAGCTAAGGCACAGGGAGGCCCAGGCTCAAGGGAGTCTGTGGAAGAGCAGGGGCTTGAAACCTGGTCTCCTGAGTCACAGGCTAGTGCCCTAAGATCACAGAAGATAATTTCCACCCCCATGAACCCCAGCCTCTACCTGGAGACTTCCCTCAGCCTTTCCAGAGATCTTCCTCAGACCTAGAGCAGACCGAAGCCTTACCCCCCTGCAACCCCATGCCCAGAGCTTTGGCTTTATTAACACCATTAAGGAAGAGAGGGAAAGCAGGAAGGAAGCAGAGAGGCAGGTTAAGGAATTAGAACCTGAAATAGATCACTGGAAATCTAAAGCAGAAGAAGCAGAGGGAGGAATCAAGCAAGAGCTAGAACAAAACCATCAGGCACAGCATCAGGATGCTGATCATATCCAGCGCAATCAACAGATTGCTGCCCTTAAGGAGGAATTAAAAGCCTCCAGAGGTATTATCTCAGCTGTTCATCCCAAGGTGGTTCAAACCTTCCCCAGTAACATCCCAGAATCATCTCCACCTCCATATAGTCCAGATCCTCCTGTCCCTTTGTGTCTGATAACCACAGATCACAAATCTCTGACGCCACTGGCATCTCCCTCTCCCTCAGCTCCCCCTGCACTTATAAATCCAGGTATAGCAATGGCACCTGTCACTACCCATACCACACAAGTCCTAAATGCTGAAAATGAAGTTATCCGTACCCACTCACAGTTAGAAAGCTCCCCGCTGGAGCCTGCACAGGTGGCTGCCTTGGCTAAATCCCTTGGCCCTTTAAATAGCTCCACTGTTTTAGACTGGCTACAACTGCCTGTAACATGCCTACCTTCCATTTCCAATCTGATTTACCTGCTTTACTCAGAGAATCTATGCAACCCGCTCACTACGCTGCACTTCCCAACAAAATTAAATTTGGACTAAGTGTAGATCCCATAGAAGCTCTAAAGCGAGTTACTCAGTATTTTCGAGCAAAAGAGAATATGTTGGGCTTGTTTTATTCTGAAAAACAAAAGCCCGGAGAACACCCAGGCTTCTTTCTTAATAAGAAAAAAAATTTAGCCCATTTATCAGAAATTATTCCACCCCCAACTCTGGATCAACCAATCAATTATGACACGCCTAATTTTAAAACAGCAGTAATACAGTCACTAAAGAGTGACTTGAGGCCAGTGGCAATTAACTTTCCACTTGGCCTCTCCGTAGCCAGTATGCAGACACGGCTTTGTGATGCCCATAACACGACCCTGGCATTGGCTCCTAACCAAAAGAAAAAAGCTAATTATTCTTGCCGCATATCGTGGTGGTCATGGGCGTGGATACAGCCGCCCCACTGATCGAGATGTATCCAGAGTTAACACTACTAATTCTTTTAGGACAGAGGTATGGTGCCAGTTACTACAGTACGAACCCCCGAGATGCCATTGATGGACTGCCCACACATGAGCTTCTTTGCCGCTTGGCTAGCTACCGGGAGCACAGCCTACAAGGCAACGCTAACAGTACCTCACCGAATGCTCCCACTCACACTGAACATTAGGTCAGCCCGGTCTCCCCAGTCCGTCCTGTAATCACCTTTGTGCCGATAACATATGATCAATGGGGATGGCCTGAGATCCAGGTCTTTTGGAAAGATCCAGGATCTCTGGGGAAACCGAGGCAGCAGCAAATGCTTTTAGATTCTGGCGCATCCTTGTCCATTTTAAGTTGTGAGGGACTCCAGACTTCTCAAATTAGAGGTCCCCAGGTTCTAACCCTTGAGGAATTTAATGGCCATTCGACCATTGCCTCAATTTCCACTCCCTTACAGTTCTGGGTTGGTAAGCCGACCGCCCTGTCCACAAGTAAGGCTGAGTTTGCCTTAACCCCACTAGGAGGAATTGGGATATTAGGAATAAATGCACTGAGGGCCCTACAGGCTGTTGTAGACCTTTCTAATTCAACAGTTCATGTTCAGCATGAGAGAGCAAGACACAGAAACCGTATTTATCCATGCAGCACATCGCTGTTTGGCCCTTACGCTGTTTGGCCTGAAACTCTAAACCGACCCAAATGGCCCACTGATGTTCAAAGCATAGCAAATGCCGTTCAATCAAAATTAGATTGTGGAAAAATTAATGCCCTTGAAAGAGTAACAGGTCTAGACCCCCCTCCTCAGCGACAATACCGCTTCCCAGCTGCAGCAGAGCCCAGCCTGCAAAAAACTGTCAATAGTCTACTCCAGCAAGGCATCTTAGTGCAACAAGCCAGCCCTAATAACAGCCCTACTTGGTCAGTTCAAAAGGCAGATGGAAAAACCTGGTGCTTGACTGTTAATTTCCAAGCTTTTAACAAATTTACCCCTGCCCAGGCATCAATAGTAGTCAAATATCCTGAGGTTATGGCTTTCATAGCCGGGGGTGCACAATGGTTTTCCATGTTAGATCTATCCAATGCATTTTTTGCAATTCCCCTTGACCCTGACCCTTGGTATCAATTTGCTTTGACCTTTAAGGGAAGGCAGTATACCTTTACCTGTGTTCCTCAAGGCTTCCACAATGCACCAGCCATTTGTCATGCCCTTGCCATCCGTATGTGGGATCAGCTCCCCTCAGAGGACCAGCCTCATGTAATCTCCTATGTTGATGACATTTTAATCACTGCACATTCACGTGTAGCATGTCTAGACAGAACTCAAAGGGTGCTGCAAACCATCTAGGACACTGGGTTTCAAGTTAATCCTCAAAAAGCGCAGTTAGTCCTTCAGCAAGTCCAGTACCTTGGGGTTTGCTTGGGTCAAGATGGTAGAAGCCCAGACCATCAACAAGTTGAGCTAATTAACAAACTGCCAGCTCCAACTTATGTCACCACCCTCCACTCTTCCCTAGGACTTACAGGTTTTTCCAGGGAGTTCATTGAGAACTATACAGAATTAGCTTCCCCTTTATATCGCCTGCTTAAGGCTGGGGAAGGATGGGAATGGGGCCCCAAGCAGCAGTCAGCCTTTCATGCGCTGCAACAAGCTTTAACCCAGGCTCCAGCGCTGGCATATCCGTGGCCCGAGTTGCCTTTTGAGCCGCGGCTTGCTGCCACAGACCACAGCCTAGGTGCAGTGCTCTTGCAAGATCATGGCACAAAACCCCACCCAGTGGCCTATGTCTCCCGGGTCCTAACACCCCCAAAACAATCATAAAGACCATGTGAAAAGGAAGTACTCGCCTTAACATGGGCACTCCAACACTGGGAGTATTTTATAGGCTCTAGCCCTATAGTATTATGTACCGACCATAATCCCATTCAATTTGTTTTATCTAGAAAAGTTAATGAAGGCCGAGTTTCTAATCCACATTTAGCCCACTGGATGCTAACACTGGTGAACAAAAATATCACCGCAGAAAAAATCCCCCACCCGTGCCTTATCCCTTTTGCCCTTACGGCATGGCCGGTGGAAGGAGGGGAAGATGAAGAGATAGGTAACAAAACTGCAGACAGTCATGAGTGCCCTAAGATATTAACAACACCAGAAAAACTGAGCCCCTTCAATAACTGTTTGTACTTGCCAAACCAAGTGCCAGAGGACACCGTAGTATGGTTTGCAGATGGATCTTGTTTCTATGACAAGGGCAAGCCCCACACAGGATTTGAAGTCATAAATCCTAAAACTGGCCAAAAGATACGGGGCAGTTGTGAACCACACTCGGCACAGGCTGCTGAGGTTGTGGCTATAGCAGTTGCCTTAGAGCACGCTGAAAAAAATCACAAGATGTGGTTATATTTTCAGATACAAATTGGGTCCTTAGGGCATTGCTAGATTGGATCCCTTTATGGGAAAAATGAGGCTGGAGAACATCTGATGGCAAGCCAGTTACACATGGAAATAAATTACGCTACGTTTGGAAGCTAGCAGAACAAAGAACAGGGCGTACAGAGCTTGGTAAGGTGAAAGCACACCAAACAAACCAAAGTTTCGATGCCCAGTATAATGCACAAGCAGATGAATCGGCAAAGGCAGGAGCCAAAATAGGCCCAATATGGACTGTCCCAAGTAACTTTTCACCCATAGCTGCAATCCAAAGTAAACAGACACACCTTCCTGATTTAAAAATTTTACAGGATGCTGATGCCCAAGTTCAAAAACTGGCAAAGCAAGGCAAGCACAGAAATTGGGAAATTTGGAAAGATACCAAAGGCTTGGTGCTAGTCAAAAAGGAAGGAGATAATAATGCTGTGTAGGTAGTTCCACAGGGGGCAAGAAAAGAAATGATTGAACTAGTACACAGAGATGGACATTTTGGGATTGAAAAGACACTCGAGCGATTAAAAGTAGCAGGGTGGTGGCCCAGCATAAGAGAGGATGTGGAGCATTTTATCTATAACTGCTTACCTTGTGTTGCAAACAACCCTGATGTACAAAGAATAAAGGGGCCACTGGGGCATCAGCCTATTTAAGGACCATGGCACCGACTGCAAGTTGATTACGTAGAACTGCCCCACACAAAGAGGATTTAAATACTGCCTTGTAATTGTAGATGCCTTCACCACGTGGGTTGAAGCAATTCCCACTCGAAAAAACGATGCCATGACTACTGTCGAGGTACTGGTAAATGAAATCTTTTTCCCCGATTTGGCTTGCCTGATGAAATTGATTCAGATCAGGGTTCTCATTTTACTGCTGAATGCGTTAAAATCCTGTGTGAGACCCTAAACATCAAACAGCAACTTCATATCGCACACCACCCACAATCCTCAGGACAAGTTGAAAGAACAAACCGAACACTGAAACTAGCACTGAAAAAGGCATCTGAGCAGCAAGGAACAGACTGGGATGAAAAACTTCCTCTTGCATTAATGGCTGTGTGAGGATCTATGGCTGCTCACAGCTTCTCCCCACATGACACTTTCACAGGTCGGAAAATGAAAATGCCTCAACAGTGGTGGTTAGGAGATACCATCCCTGACTCCTTACAGCCACATGTCTTAAATGACAAGTGGATTGGAAATTTGCTACAGGCGATTTCTGCAACTCACAAACAAATTGCAGCATCCCTAAAGCAAAATCAGCAGAAGATGGACAAGCAACTAGGTCCATTGCTGCGACCCAAGGAGTGGAAAGTTGGAGACCAGGTCATGTATCGATCCCCAGATACAGTTACCTTTGTTCCTATCTGGAAGGGTCCAGTGTATATCATCAACAAAGCTAGCCCCACTGTGTATCAAGTGGACATCTGTGAGGCAAAAAGAAAAATCCAGAAATGGTTCCACTCCTCACAGTTAAAAGACTGGAAGGGAAGCTAAAGAAAACATTGCAATTATGCTGGATTGTTAATTGGGTCTGTTAGGCCTGTGCTTTTGTGCTATGTTTTTCAGGTATTATTAAGACGTGGACTTTATGGTTCAAGATTCTCCCACTACTGCTGATGCTTGTACCTCTGGTGCCAGGGGACGCCCGAAAAGAAGAATGCAGAGAAGACTCCCACTCAGGCCTACCACTCTGTGAGCGAGGCTGTCATTGTTGTGTGGTACTCCATTTTTGTGGAAAATTACCAAAGGGAATGCAGTGTGATGCAGTTAACTCCCAGGCAGTATATTTCAGAATTTCTGGATTGGCATCCAGCTGGACTAAGTCTAAAGTTTCTCGGTGGTGTAAACCAATCAAAAAAACTGATATATAGGGTACTGATTACCTGATCTGGCATAATTCTACCAGGTGCTTAGAAATAATGGTTCGGCGCAATGAAAATTGCGCTTATGCTAAGTTAATGTTTACTGACTATTATCCAGGTCTCGACATAGGAGTCTATGCAAATCTAAATAGAGGTCCAAATAATGAACCATCCTATGCCACCTATTTAACTACCAAAATGATCCCCACAGCAA
>NW_005841897.1:1101347-1119916 GCF_000455745.1 Alligator sinensis | reverse complement strand
CGCAAGTCACTCCTCAGGCTCTTCCGCACGCCCTCGATTCTCTCCATGCTGGCACTGAGGTAATCAGGGACTGCTGCCCGCTGCACCAAGTTGGCAGGGAAAAGGCCGGACCGGCCGCCGATGGAGCCAAACAGCCATCCTGGCAAAGGTGAGTAAGGACAGGGTCAGAGCCAAGAAGTATGGTGGCCCTAGGCAAAAAGAGCACCCTGATTTCCTGCAGTGCCTTCCAGCCTAAAAAGGGCTTCCTAGTCCCTAACTGCACCTCCTGGCACCTCAAGTTAAGGCCAGGTGGTGGAGCACACAGGAAAGGGATGTGACCCACTGGAGCCACTTCGGGGTCAGTGGCAGAGCTGGGGGTGGGCATCCTAATGCCCAGCCTAGCCTGCTTCAGGAGCCTTGGCCCTCCCTCTTCCCTTCTTCTGTGGCACAGGGGCCCAGTAACACAGTGAAAGGCCTCTTGCATGGTGGATGCAAAGTTCTGGGTGCAGAGCTTTGAGTGCAGACCTCCACAAATCAATTCCTGCAGTGTCCCTATGCCCTGCACAGAGCCCCTCTCACCTGGCTCCAACCCATGAATGGGAAGTAACTTGATGATGTCGCCTTTCTTGAAATTCAACAGGCTCTTGTCATCTGTGACGTAGCTGCGCAGAGCGACAACGTAGTTGGAGTCCTGTGGAAGAAAGGGACAAGGAGGGGGCTGCAGCCTGTCACTCTCATTACCACATCTGAGGAGGCCTCAAGTCACACATTACAGTGGGTCACACCCAGTCGCTGCTGGACCATTCTCGTACCTGCCTCAGCTCCTGGAGGAAGAGCTCCACCATAGCCTTGACTTGCTGAGCTTTTGTCGAGTGCAGGATCAGCTGCTCATTCTTCAGTGAGAACTCCAGGGTGTTTCTGCCCTTCAGCTCTACGGACATCATGTCTGCAAAACTGAGGATACCACACCATGAGCCAGCCACCAACACCAGAGCTGGTGACCCAGCCCAGCCCAGCAGTGACAACCAACAGAGGGGGACTAGGACAGGGACCCAAGCAAGCACTCAAGCTGCCAATGCAGGGGCAGAGCTCAGTTGCTGCAGAAGCAGGTCCAAGTATTTCACTAACATCCAAATCTTAAGAGATGACCAGCAGTGCTAAGAGCCACCCACTGTTCCCACTAACTGGGGGTTCTCCTGGCATCAACCCCTCATGAGCCTACACCTAAGAGAACAGACATTGAGATAGGGCTGACACTTTGTAAGCAAAACCCCCAGGCAGGAAACCTGGAGGGGAATGAAAGAAAAAACTAACAAGTTTTAAAACAAAGAGATTGGACCAGTCAGTGAGGTCAATCGCCACAAAGGCTGAGTGACCTTTCACAAGAGCATCGTGTGACCAAGGAAGCCATACTGGATCTTCTGCTTGGTCTCTGCTTCGTGTACAAGGGGAAGGGCAAGATGCAGCAAAACACACTCTATCCTCATTGTCGGGGAAGTACTAGTCAGAACCACCCAAAACTACAGGAAGGCAACAGACAGTGTTCCTGCTCCCCAGGAAGCCCAAAGAGGAGTGATCCCCTGCCTCTAGTAACCCCCCAAATTCCGCTCCAGGCCCACTCCCTCACCTATAGCTGCAAAGGATCTTCAGGTGTTCAGGGCTAAATCCAGCTGCTTTTACTATCTTCAGCAGCCGGAGGCCCCGGTGGGAAACCCCCAGGATCTGGACATCGCTTCCATTTTCGCCCTGAAAGAGAAGTCCACCTGCTGGTAGAGTCCTGGCAGACTGAGGAACAGAGGCCAGTGAGAGCTAAACATGCTGAAGGATGGACAGGGGAACACCGGGGAGGTGGATGTGTGGAGAATGAGCACAGGACAAGGATCAGGCTAGGAGTGTGGGCAGAGAAGAAGAGGATCCAAAACCCCTGGTGTGTGTGGTGGTGGAAGGTTGGGAGCGGGGAGGGGCGGTGGTGGACAGATGGTGGGGCGAGAGAGCAGGACAAACAGCCAGGTGGGAAGAACATGTAGGAAAGAGGTTCAAAATGGCCCAAAGCCACCAATTGTGGGTCCCTGTTATATTCATCAACACCTCACAGGGCACAGTGTTTGGATCTGGGGGGGGTCACAATCTGCTTGGTCTCTCAACAGGGATCTCATGCCCTGCCTGGCTCTGGGTACAAGCCTGGACTGCAGATCTCCAGCTCACTCAGACCAGAGGAAGTAGAGAGACACTGGTCTGAACTGGATCTTGAGGAAAGAGAAAATCATACCTGAACTGGGAAGAGGCGGGAGAAGTAGTTGGCCCAGTTATCTCGAGCAGCCACCACGATCCTCTTCTTGAATCCATCCTCCAGAATGGAGCTGGCATCCGGGCCAACCTGGAACTCCGCTGGCAGGGGCACAATGCAGAGGCTGAGTTTCCACAGCAGACAGTGCAGTCTCTCCCTGCTGGAGGTTTGCAGGCAGATTTCCTGCAGCGAGGGAGGGGGCCATGCCAAGCCCCTGCCATCTCCAAGCATAGAGGTAATCTCTACAGCTGGAGTCTGTCTCTACTCCACAGCCACCCTCATGGCACCGCCTAGATTTCCCAGCAGTGTTTGCCCTAGTCCTGGAACAGAGGCTGGCATGGAATAGCTAGATTCCCTTGTCTGGGCCAATGGAACTGCCTTTCTTATTAATGATGATGCCTCAGCCTCCTGCAGTCTCTCAACAAACCTTGGGTCTAAACATGCCCAGTTCCAAAGTCATGTCCCTCCAATATGGCCTTTCATTGCAACTCCCTTCCCACCAGCACAATCCTCAAGACAGAGCAACCTCTGCTGCCAATGACCCTCATACACAGTGGTCCTGTTTGCGGAACTTCTCCATAATGGCCCCATCGTAGCAATGTAGTCAAGTGAAGTATGGGGCAATTCTCCCTTCCTACTCCCTCCCAATCAGAATAGGGTTAAAATTCCCCTGGGTCACAGGGATGCCATGAGGATTAGTGAATGGGCCCTGAGTGCTTTGCCCAGGGCGCTGTGCTGTATAAACACAGAGGCTGAATGCTAGTGAAGCCATCAAGGCAATGCAATGTCCAGCTATGGAAGTGCCACCCACAGCTGGTTCTCTCCTCAGTCCCTTTCACTGACAAGGCCACAGCTAAGAGCAGGAATAGGGTAAGGAAGAATCACTAGTTACCCAACAAGTCTTTCATTTTCCGCCTCTCCTCCTTGGAGATCCGAAAGCAGGAGTCAGAGTAAGTGTCTCGAATGATCTGCAGGGGAGACAAAGCAGACAGGATTCCATGGGGGAGGCTGTGGGTCAGGGCTGGTGTGGAGTGCCTGAGGCTTCCCAGTGGCTAGAAGTTCAGGGATAAAGCAGGGCACGTGGTTTGAATGGGTCCAGGGACCCAAACCATTAACAATATGGGAGTGGGGGTGGCATCCCAGAGAAGCACGTGAACATAAAGGAAGGACCAGGGGATGTACACAGACTCTCACCTGCTCACACAGGAGGTTCAGAGAATAGGGGTGACTGAAGTTTTCTTTGGGGTAAAACACCTGGAACAAAGAGGATAAAAACAGCAGGAGTGTCAGAAACAGAACAAAAACTACTTCTATGGGAGTATCTTGCAACCCAGCTACCTTAACACTGACCAGAAGTGTCTGCCTCCAGTGGTAAGCTGAGGCAGAAGAAGGGGAAGTTCTTAGCAGAGGAAGGGAGACTCAGCGAAGCAGTGGGAAGCAGGGAGAATCCTGGGTAGCTCAATGCATTTGCCAGCCCCTGCCTGCTACGCTGCTATGGGGAGAGAGAGAGAGCTGATCGCAGCTTGTGAGGGCTTCTGTGAATGTTTTCCATCCCTAGATCTCATAGTGGAGGGAATGGGCAGGTGAGACACAGGAATGAGCCCCAAGAATACATGCAGCAAGGTCAGGAACTGGACAAGGATCTCCAGACTCCTAGTTCAGTGCCAGGCTTCCCCCTTCAGCTACCAGTGTGGCTGTCTCCAATGTGTCTCAAGCGCAGCAAGTGCAAAGCAAAGCCAGGTTTTTTTCTCCTTTCTCTACCTCCCCCTCTCTAGCCCTTGTGTATGACCCCATGGCCAGAGGCCTCCAGCTGCACCTCTTTGCGTAGGAAGATTTTCCAGGCGACATTGGTATAGGAGAAGCTGACGCTGGCAGTGAGCTTATAGAGCTGGGTCTTGATGCTAGCATCATCTTCTGTTATGGTCCGGGCAGAGCCTGCATGGGAGGAAAAGCAGTTGGGTAGGATCTGGGGACATCTACCCTGAGCCCAAGGCTTGCCAAGGAAGGAGGGTGGCACGGTCTGACCTTACTGGAGGGTCCTCTCAGGGCCACATTATCGTAGGTCAGTGACTGGCTTGTGCCAGGTCAGCATGCGAGTAAACTCACAAAACACGGGACGGTGTGAGCGCACCAAGCCTAGCTGAGAACATGGGGGTCTATGCACAAAGCTCAGTACCGATACAAAACATAGGTTGAAAAATAAAGCGTTCAAAAGAGAAGGAAGATAAAAGGTCACTGAGGAAAGATCTGCCCCGTCATGCTTACATATTACAGTATGGTCTCACTTTATGCCATGATAGAATGATTAGTTATCACCGATCTTAGTCTCACATATTACTGATACCTACATAATGTATCAATATGTTACGTAGAGTATGCATGCCTGATCTGATTTTTAATTCTCCATGAGATATACCAAACAAGTCCAGTTTGAAGAATCAATTTGTGCTGTTTGGAATTCTTTTTGAATACCATAATACAGGGGTTGTCAGCCAGGGGTACACACCCCCAGGGGTACTTGAGAAGGTCCTAAGGGGTACGCACGGGTGGGTTTGGACAGAGCACCACCATGCACCATCCTGTACTGCCGCGCAGGCACCACCTGCCCAGCCAGATGCGGAGGGGAGGGGAAGCTTGCATGCGGCAGTTGCTGTCACTCCACATTTGGCTATGCACCCCCCACACACACACACTTTGTGTCTGGCCGCTGGGAGTACACTGATCTGAAAAGGTTGAAAACCCCTGCCCTAATACATATATAGCCTTCTGTTTAACAACAGTGCTGTGAACATCATTGGAAATCTCCATCCCTCAAACTGCAAAGCACTGTTTATAAATTAGGGCCCCGTCTTGCTCCCATTGACAAATCACAGGCAAAAATTCCATCAGGTTCAATGGAAGCCTCCCAACTCCTCGACACCGTGAGGATCATCCCCATTTTACACATGGACAGAATCTACATTCGAAGAGAGACAGCCAAGAACAGAGCCCAGGTCTCCTGTCTCCCAGGTCTGTGCTCTAAGCTGGCAGTGATCCTCACTCGCAAGCTCTTCCATGCATTTCTCCGCATGCTCTGAAGGAGTTGCACCCCTCCCTTGTGCTCCACATTCCATGCCATGGCAAAGTCCATTGCTTTAATTGCAGCTTTGATAGAGTTTGCCACGTCAAATCAGCCATAAAAGCTGTTGTGTGCTGGACTTTGGCACAGTTGGAGTCCAAAAGTCCTTGGCTGTTTTTAGCTAAACTGTGAAGATCGGCCCAGTCCTCAAGATTTTTCCCTTGTTGTTTTTCTGCAAGGCAGGTTTAATGCTGACCAAAAGTGACGGCCTGTCAGAGCTGAAGAGCGATGCCCACATTTTCCCCCATGAAGCAGAAAGAGCAGCAGAAGCTTTCTTGACATAACACAGCCACAACTCCTCACCCTAGAGCCTGAAGGGGCCAGTTTTCTGGGACAAAGCTAGTTCAGCCTCCATAGGCTAGTCAGTCCCTAGCAAGCCAGCTGAAACTGCCAGGAGAGGTCAGGAAGCCGTGCCATGGTGCTACCTGCGATATGGGCACCTGCTCCCTGGGAACTGGGCTGAGACCCCCAAGTGCCTCTGGAGGGAAACACCATCAAGCATAAGGGCATTGCTCACCTCTCAGCTCAGACTCCTGCTTGGCTTGATCTGCAAACAGAAGAGGTGGGGGCAGACCAGGGGGAGGCGGAGGGATCTGAGAACCTGGGGGAGAGGTTGGCGGCTGGCCAAAGATATTCATGAGTGGTAGCTGCTTTTCCCGGATGGAGTTGGACTTGGGAGGTGGTGGTGGTGGCACTCTCTTGTGGCTATTCTCTGGTGCCAAAGCTGTCAGCTGCAAGCAGGGAGAGAAAGGGTGTTTGATACATGGTCACACTCCATGTCTACAGGCTCTAGGGCAGTATTTCTCTCAGACAGTGCCTGAAGCAGGAACCATGGCAGCACCAATATAGGGCTCCATAAGCCAGGACCCATGGTACAAACAAAAAAAGGCATCAATTCAGATCAGGTGAAGAGCATGTGAATGCTCAGGGCTGGAGCTGCTTATGGCAGCGAAGAGCCTCCATCACACCACTCCACCGTCAAGCATGGGGAGAACTTACTGAGTCAGGAGGCTGATACGTTGTTATCCCCAACTTTGCCAGAGCTTCATTCTTGGGGTCATTCTTCTTTATAAAGGGCTTGGATGTCCTGCAAGGCGACAAGGAAAGAGACCACCAGGTTTACAGAACAGGGCAGCGTGGCACTGGTGAGCATGTGGAGGCACCGAGATGCAATTCCTACCCTCTCCCCACCTGCCTCCCCCCTCACCTCAAGAGCTCAATGGGCTGTGGCTCTGGGGCTGGCCTACTCTGGTACATCTTGATGATGTTGCGGATCTCCCGGCTGGGCTTGGCCTTGGGCACTGGCTTCGACTGCTTCACCCCAGGCTCTTTCTTTGCTTTAGTGACTGGTTTTTCTGGCTTCTGAATGGGAGTTGGCAAGGGGGGTGCAGGGACTGCAGAGGAGAGAGGGAGACATGAAGGGAGCCAGCAGACAGCACAAAAGAAATCCCCTCTCCCCATTCAGTGTTCACCTGGAGCTAAGTGGCCTTGGGGTCCTTCAGCCTTGCCTTGCTGCTATACCTTCCCAAAACCCACTGCCTTTTCCTCTCTCATCTGCTATTGCCTTGGGGGGCTTGAGTGCAAGAGGCTGAAGAGGGCAGTAACTGAGCTAATGAACACTAGCACTGCCCTCTGCAAGATCCAGGGTGGGCTGAACAGAGCTAACCACTGCTACTCCCAAAGAATTTCCCCCTCCCTGCATCATCTCTCAGCTTAGAAAGACAGTTGCCATGACAGAGACCCTTAAAGAACTAAACTGGATCCACGTTGTTCCCATTGAATAAGCATGCTGGGAGACAGAAGGATTTCTGGGATCTGAGCCCTGTCCCGAGAGTGCAGAGGATTCTCCTTGCATCCACAAGCCGCAGAGATTGGAGGCTGGAGCTCCTAGCTCTGAGGAGGATGCTGGGGCCTGGGGCAATCTGATCCTCACAGTTTGACTAGAGTTTGAACTCCATGGGAATGGCAGGTACTGGGCAGGCCCTGGGTGTGGCACACCAGGTTAGACCTCCTCTGCATGCTGCCTTACCTGCCTCTGGTTGCGGACTGGAGGCCGTTTCCTTTGGTGCCTCCTCATTTGGCTGTGGCTTTGTGGGAGGGGGTCTGACCTTCCTCACAAAGATCTTTTGCTGCCCTGTATGCAAAAGAAGGGGGTGAACAGTGAAACCCAACACAACCAAAAAAGTCTTCTAAGCTTGGTTGCATCATGTC
The DNA here is from genome assembly GCF_000455745.1 of Alligator sinensis. Classification (NCBI taxonomy): domain Eukaryota; kingdom Metazoa; phylum Chordata; order Crocodylia; family Alligatoridae; genus Alligator; species Alligator sinensis. The sequence goes on along the minus strand of NW_005841897.1, from coordinate 1,112,321 downwards.
ACTTGCTTCTTCAACAGCTGTTCCAGCCTGCAGAGGTTTGTGTAAGGCCCTTCTTGCTGTGCAGGAGGGAGGGTATCATACCCTTCAAGGGTCTCTCTCAGGCCCACACCCAAACTGCAACTCCAGCAGGATCAAATGCCCAGCAGGTACAGCATATTCCCCACATGCCCAGCCCGCACTGAGCTTCATGCAGCACAAGGAGCTGCCCCAGGCTGAGGCTGGCTTACACAACAGTGAAACCAAGGGGTTGGGTCCTCTTTGGAGAAGATTTACAGCCAGGTGGAGACTCACCCATTCTCTGGAAGTACTCTCTCTTCTGCTGGAAGGTCTCTAGAGGCAAGGTGCCCTCATTACTGTCTGAGGCATCCAAGTAGGTGCAGATCTACAAGACATCCACAACAGGCCTGGTTACAGCCTGTTCAGCCTAAGCAGCATGGGGTGCTTGCCTCTGTCCCAGCCAACACAGAGACCCTTGGGGAACTTTCAATGGCTCCCTCATACCCAGAGATGGGCCTAACTAGAAGGGTTTGGACTCTGATCCAGACCCAAAACTTCCTCAAACTCTGGGAAGGTTGGGATGGAGCAGGGTTTGGGTCTAGTTTATTGGCAACACTCTGAAATGGAAAGCTCCTACTGACTTGCACCCAACCCATACAGTATGCAAACCCACAAACACTGGAACGTCTCTCACTCCACATCTACTTCAGGGGCCCTAACCTAAGCCCTGATAAATGGGAGGAAGCGTGAAGAATCATGAAACTCCAAAAGCAGGTCACCACACTGGGAGGACAGTGATGGAGAATTAAAGGTTTTGCCATTAACTTCCATGAGAATGGGAATGAATAGGATAATGCAGCAAGATTCACTGAGGCCACAGCAAAACTCTCATCAGCTTAAACAATGCCAGGATTTGGCCCTGCCTGCCTCAGACCCAGGGGGTGGTTTGACAGGTCTCAGCAGACAGCTGAAGAGGGGTCTGAGCAAGGTTCTCTGCCACCTCCGCCTATGAAAAGGGCAGGAGCACTGTCACGTGGAACCCCACAAGGGACACTCCATGTCTGGTACCGATGTTGTGGCCTCTGGCAGGGACTGTGGTGGCTCAGCATTCTGGTTGCTGCTGGATTTGGTGGGTTTAGGTGCTGGAGCTGGAGCTGGTGATGGGATTTTGGCTTGTCTTGACCTTGAGGGCTCAGGAGACCTTGGCCGCTGCCGCCGCTGTTGTTCCTGGGAGATGGTCATGGCCTGCAGGGTCATCTGCTGTGCCTGGAAGAAGGAATTTCCATCTGCATAAGCCCTGGCCCTCTGTACAATCTTCTTCTGCTGATTGTACCTTTGAACAGGCTAATGGAGCTCTGTCAAGTTCTCTAGGGGTATAGGCATGGTCCAGACCCACCCACACAGTGGTCAATACCCTCAGATGAACAAAGCAGAAAACCACGGGGCAACCAGACAGGGCCTGGATGGGATAATGGAGTAGAGCTCAGCCTCTCACACTAGTGCACTCTTCTCTTCATAGATTTTTCCAAGTCCCCTATCCTTTCCACTCACCATGAGCAAGGCATGCTGGTTAATAAAGGCCTGCTGTTGTGCAGCTATCTGATTAGGGTCTACAGATGGGACCACCGGCTGGGGCTGGGGCAAAACCATGGCTGAGAAAGACAGAGACACACAAAACTGTAGAGGGTCATAAGGTAAATGTAAGGGGGGCAAGTGCATCAGGCTGGGGACAAAGAAATACACAGGGTGCAGCTGGTGTGTCCAATGCAAGGGACAAATTCATCACATCCGCGCATGATGGAGTGAATCCCAGGCAGGAGCTGCATGTCTTGGCCTGCCTTCCTCCACACAAATTCAAACCTGCCCCAGTCCCATTCCAATAACTATAATATGATGCCTCTATGAGTTCCTTCTGCTGTTTCTTGCTTCCTGCTCTGCACTATGACATGTGGCTGTGCAGCTATTCAACTGCTGCCAGGCTTCACCTCAGAGGTGGCTGCATTTCAACAGTGGCTTTTCTGACTCCTGGATGTGTACTCCATGAAGTGCTTGTGATGAAATGTCTTATGCAGGGCTCCTCGGCACTATGATAAAAAACTATGGACTTGCTCACACAGCCCTCCTTGTTCCAAACCAACTCTCCCCCATTATTTAGTGAAACACTTCTGCATTTGTTATTACCTGGCATAGGTGTGATCCCACCCATAGATGGCATCATTGGCATGGGTGCTGGCATCATTCCACCCATCATTGGCATGGGCTGGTATGCAGGTACTTGCATGATTCCAGGGTAACCTAGGTAGAAAGATGTCACGAGTGAAAATGACCTTCAATGAATCCCAGACCAGAAAGCCCTGCACAGCTGGCAACACACCACACACACAGCCCTGCCATTGGCTCTGCCAACTTGCACTGAGCATGGCAACATGTGATGGCATTTCCATCACATTAGGCAGGCTACACAGCAACACCCAGGAGAGCTGGCCGAGCAGAAGGGGAAATCTGGAACGTTACACACCTTCACAAGAGACCATGCAGTGGGCTCTGCCCTGCATCTTCACTTTGGATCCCTTGTCCCAGCACAACTACAGGGAAGCTTAGTTTCCTTGTTTTCTAACAACAATCTATGAAAACTGGTAGGTGTATTTATGGTTATTGCAGATCTCAGGGCTGTATTATGGCTATTGCTGCTGATGCAAAAACCAGGGCTGTGGGATCAAGACTGAGTGGTGGGCAAAACCTTTCTGGATCTCTCCTGTCCCTACTTCTGATGTAAAAAGGTCAGTATGGTTGGTGGCAAAAAGTCATGGCAGAGGCAGAAAGTAGCTACCACAGAGGGTATAGCCTCTCATGGTGTCCAAGCTGTGGCTGTTAGAAAACAAAGCAGGAAATTTTACACTGTAAGCCACAAAACTGCCTGGTTCTGTCACTTGGCACAACCCATCTCACTGACAATCACCAAAAGGATGCCAAAGAGAAAGGCCCAGCACACTCCACTGACATGCTAGAAAACCACATCTGGTAACTGCAGCATTTCACAACAGCCACAAATAGCCACGTGGCAGGCCCTGAGATCTGCAATAACCATAAATATGCCTCTCTGACCCACTGATTCACAGGTCATTAACATGCCCGTACGTCCTCGTCCCATGTATTTTCAGTACCCACACATGTTCTCATGTCTTACAAGTTTCCAATAGTCAAACATGCCACACACCAGTGAACTATGTCCAGGTCTTGTACTCTGAGCACACAAGCAAGAGGGAGAAAAACCAAGCATGTACATGAGAGAAAACCTGGATATGGTTCAGACTTACTAACCCACTGAATAGCTAGGGATGATGGGGAAGTCTGTAAAGAAGCAATAAGGGAGAGATTAAAATTCTCTGCTCAGGGACAGGCAGCTCACATTGTGGGGCCAACAGGGCCATGCCATTGCTGCCAGAAGGACTAAGGTTCATAAAAGGTTGGACACCAGAGACCACCGAGGTGGCCTGAGACATAAATGCTATAGAAGCAAGTGCAAGGGGGTGGGAGGGGGTGCAGGGAAGGAAAGGTGATACTGGACTCCTGGCAGAAGGAGAAGTCCAGAGCAGCAGCTAAGCAGCTGATGGTGGAGGGGCCCTGGCTGGCTAAATCTAGGAGCAGCAAGGTGGTATTCTCCATGCAGAATATCCCAGAGCTGAGCCACACAGCATCACCGTCTTCCAAGACATGGCCAGCAGGAGTGGGGATCTTGATGACCAGGGCCAATAATACAGCATTCGCTATAAGCACATGGCACTACCTCATTCTAGACACCCTGTATGTCAGACTAGCTCACCACACACATACACATATACCCCCCCACTCCACGCACACACACATGGCCCAGCAGTAGCCTGTGAAACAGCTTCTCCATACGCTGACCCAGGAAGCCTTCTCACCCTTGACTGACCTGCAGTAGGAAAGGCTGTTTGCTGGGTTGGCCCAATCTTCCCTCCTCCTTTCATGCGTCCGGTTAGATTCCCTCCGCTCTCCATATTCTACAATGAGAAAATTAGTATGACCCAGCTCACACCAGCATGGATGACAGGGCTGACTGCTGATCTGAGTTAATGGTAGCACAGACAGACAGACAGACAGACAGACCGAACCATGGGGATCACAACCCAACTTATGCTGACCTGAATCCTTGGGAAGGAACGTGCCGACAGACAGACAGACAGACAGACAGACAGACAGACAGAAGGAAATGGTGAGTGACTCACTGGTGTTCTGGGCCCTTGGTAGAGCACTGGTTTGAACAGATCATCCACATAGTGGTCCAAGGCTCTGGGGGATTTGAAGTCACTTCTGCCTGTGGGCAGAGATGTCCAGCTATCATTTGGGAGAGAAGTGTCCCTCCCCATCCCTAGTCTTGGTTGCAGGCTGGATGCGCTGACCTGGTCTGGTTCAGGATTCAAGCCCTCCCCATCCCTCTCCCTCTCAAACATCACTGGTTTTGTCTGTCTGTGTGAGGCCTGCTCCTGTCCAACTCCCCCAGGTGCCAGCCTCAGGCCAGGGAAGGGGCTCACCTGAGTAGGGGCTTTCCGGGCGGGAGCTTGGATCCCTGGTGCAGGGGGAATCCTGGCAAAAAGAAAAGCCACTGAGATGAGAAAAGGAAAGAGAGCTGAGGAACCAGCTGAGGACTCCAGAAGCAGCCAGTGGCACTTACATATCCAGAAAGGCGCTTTGATGAAAGCTCCTGTCCCCCTCAGGCATGATGGGATAATCAGATGAGGACAGAGAGGGCCAACCAGTCCCCTCCATCTCTCCAATGACATCCAGCACGAAGTCACAGCCAAGCAGGTCCTGCCAAGTGTCTCCTGTGAATACGGACACGGACCATCCTCGAGGGACCTTGTCCAAGCCTCTGAGAATGGGGGAGACAGGAAGAGAGGAAGACACAGTTTGGAGAGAATGTGTTGAATTCTCTTCTCCCAGCTTCTGCCTCTCCTGGTCCACACAAGTTATTCTTCTCCTCACAGCTTTCAAACAACCCCATCCTCATCGGGCCTGGAACCTCCCCCAACACATATGAATGTAGCTGACTCCTCACCATCTTTCTCTCTCCAGCTGTACAAGGCAGGGAATGATCATCATTCCCAGAGAAAGTCTGGGGCTGAGGTCTCATTGCCACACAGCTAAGGATCAGTTCTTCTCCATCACTTCTATGGTCTGAGCTAGGACAGAGGTTGGGAGATATCCCTACCAGCTCCTGCTCCTCACTTGAGATCCCTGGACTGGGCTTTGCCATTGTGGGGCTCATCAGCCGCACTGTGCTGCCTCAATCCTTTGATTTCACTCCCACCCTGACCAGTGGCTCCATCTGCATCGTTGGGTCAACTGGGACTGCTGACCAGCAGGTCGGAGGAGGCTCCAGGAACCTTACACCCCCAAACTGGAGAGAGGGAAGAGGTTCTGTTGGGACTTGTGGCTAGGCCTGAAGTGGCCTGCAGCTCAGAGCAATCGTAACCCAAAAAGCAACAGTGCGTGCTCCCACAAACATAACCAACATCTTCCCCACCTTGGGCTGTACCTTGTGCTCAGAATCCAACCTGCATACTGTTCCCCTGTTGTCCAGGACTCCACCTCAGCAGAGAACTTTTCCTCTAGGCCAGAAGAGAGAGTGTCAGTGCACAGCCTTCCACAAAGCAAGTAACAGGATCTTGTTAACAACAGCAAAGAAAAAGCCACGCTGGAAGATCTCATGCACAGACTCCCAAAGAGACTCAAAATGCAGCTGGAGCTGCCTATCCAGGGTCAGGGGCCCATCTACACTAACACATGGAGAGGGGTCTGTAACTACTAGCCACTTGCAAGCCCCAGAGCATCTCAGATCCCACATTTAGGGAGTCTAGTCAACAACCAGGTGCCTGTTAGCCAAGGTCTGCTGCAGAGGTACTGAGTATCCCACAGCATCCAACCTCTGTCCCTCTAATAGGTTAAAGCAAGACTCTAGATTTCAACTGTTTCTACCGTTGGGGGATTTGGTGAAATTTAAGCTCCAAGTCAGTCCTTTAGGTACAGCTGTCATTTCAAATGCTCCCTGCCTTTTTGGCTGGTGCCAATGACGCAGGTCTTGTGAGTACTTCAAACAAGCGAAGGAAGGGATTTCCAGAGCCTAATCCCAAATTCCAGCAAGGGCAGAGGCTCTGAAGGGTGACAAGGTGGGGAAGGCAGAGGCAACTGTTACCGCTGTAGGTGAAGACATCCAGCACCATCTTCCCTTTCCTTTGGTTGGCAGTCCACTCCAGCTGGGTTGGGGGGTGCACACGGGACACCTCAGGGACCATCTCTGTCTCTTGCATTGCTGTGAGGATCTTGCGCTGGCAGATGGCATTGTAGCCTTCCAGCCCATGGTCTGAAACGAACCTGCAAACGAGGCAGCTGCCTTTAATACACAGCTCCGCTCTGCACACTCCCATGTCAGAGAACAGTCTCCCCCCTCCTTACTTCAGCAAGGGCTTGTCCAGTGCTGGCAGGGGGGTAAAGGCACTCAGGAGAGCAGCCATCAGGACCCAGCCTCGCTGGCACTGCTCCCCATCTGGGTTCTTCCACATCTGGGTGGCCACCTGGCTCAGGATCTCATTGCGCAGGACAGGAGCTCTCAACCCTCGGCTGGTGATGTAGTTACCCAGAAGCACCTCTTGCCAGTCCTGGAGGTTCTGGTCCGCAAGGAACCGCAGAATCTGCCAGATACCCAATGGGAAAAAAGAGAGGGAGCTTGAACTGCCACATTCAGACCCAACTGCAAAGCTCTGGGATCATCAGAACAGAAGACCCTGGGCGGCTGCACCAAAAACTTAGATCTGGATTCGGGTTCAGGTTACCAGCGCCTTCACAATTTAGGAGAATTTGGGTGGCAGGGCACTGACTGAGAGACCTGAAGGGGGCTAAAATCTGACCTACTGGGACCAGAACTGGGCAAGACAAACCAGCTGAACATGTGCAACTACATGGTAAAGGAAGGTGTGTTCTTACCTTGGTTTGGCTAATCTGGAGCAAGCCAGTTAGGCTTTAACATGGGTTAGCAGCTCAAGTTCAGGCCTATAGCAGAGCCTGGGTCTGAAACCCAAGTACTAGCCCAAACTGCTCCCACCCTCACTCGTAACCCAAATGAACCAAATGGAGCCAGTCACACCCAGTTAGGATCATACCTCACTTTGCAGTGTAGACGCACCCATTGGCAGAGATGCAGACACAGGGCTGGGTGTTGCACTGATGCACAGTTTGCTCCTATTTATATATTTTTAATGCCCCCCGCTCCCCACCAGAGCAAAGGTGTTGCTTATTTATTCCCAAACCAAAAGCAACATTAGAGAGAGTTCACAGTGAGAATCCATACCAGTAACTAGGGGTATATAGGCAAGTGTAAGTATCCAAAAGCCTAGTACTAGAGACCCAGGGAACTCCCAGCTAAAGGCTACACTTCAGAGACAAAAATTCTGCAGATTGGACATGACCAGCAAAATATTTAATTTTTTTTTTAAATATAAAGACTTGATCAAAAAATAAGCCACTGAGAGGGGAAGCCCCAAACCCTACCAAAGGTGAAGTTAAGTAACAGGAGCCAAAGGCTTGCTCTCAGGCTCCTTAAATGGCCATCAAGGTGTGTATGTCTAACCTGAGTCACGCCGTGACTTATCGCTGGAACCCCGACCTCTCTCGCCCCACCCTGCCCCTCCAGTTTGTTACTCTTACTTGCTATGTTAGGCCTGGGGACTCGGTGCCAAAAACACCAGAGACGTGTACAAAAGCAAAGCAAGGTTTGATGCAGAACGTCCCAATCTGGGTTGTAGAGCGGTCCTCCCTCAGAACCAACAGAACATACCAGGAGGCTCTTTCATTTTCACCAACAGATTTATTTACCCCCAAAGGCACAGCAGGGATGTGTGTGGCAACACCACCCTGGTCTAGTGGTTAGAGCAGGGAGTGTGGATTTCTACTCTGATACTGTGATTTGGAGCGAGTTACTTTGGGCCTAAGCCCGCTCCCACTAAATTAGGTAGCAAAACGCCCCTTGACTTCAGTAGTGCAGGGTCAAGACTCCTATGCTTTCTGGGCCTCATTTCCACAGATGGTTACTAGCAGTCCCTTCTGTCTTATTTGTGCTTTACAGAGCACAGCGTGGTCCCAGAAGATTGAATACAATCCTTACTGAACCTTCCCCACATTTGGAGGGGCCAGCATCTATCTTCATGCCTCACAACACCTTGCAACAGAGGAAGTAACATTGCATCCTACATCTTGTTGTTTACCGGCACCAAGGCATGGACCCTGTTTTCAGAAACTCCCTGCTCAAGAAATAAGCCTCTGACAACCCTCTCCCTTCTGGAGGTACAATTCATTTGCTCCTTAGAGTATATATTCACTGCAGTTAACCAGGAAGGAGATTTATTTGTTGCTCTTAACACAAATCCCATCCACACGTAATTCCCTCTCATCCAAAGGGAGTGGTGCTTTCTACCTAGTGAGGTGGCCCCTCTGGGGCTAACCCTTGAGCCAGTAACTTTCCAATTTTGCATGAGGATGTCCACAATTCCCGCATGTGCCCAGACAATTTTCTCAAAGTTCAGTGGGAGCAGATCAAGTAGCTCAGCTTAGCACTGCACTAAAAACCATGGACCACATCCCCCTGAAGTCCTAACACCTCACACAGATGAGTGCAGCACCAGAGCAGATGCAAAGCATCTCTTGGGTTCCTGCACTGAGGCTGCTCAAACCTGAACCAGGCCACCCCACGATTCATACCCATGAACCAACTGCCTCTGCAGTGAATACACATCCTCAGTAGTTTAGGGTATGGACAAAGACATCATAGCAAATTAAAAGGTGGAGATTTGATGTGCATTGGCTGCTCCACAGTGTTAAATATCTGTGTGCCTGCATTTACCCTGTGGTACGTGAAAGCTAAACTGCAGTAGCTTAGCCCTATTTCACTGAGGGGTAAATTACCAGGTTTAGCTTTCACTTATCATGGGATAAGTAGAGACACATAGATTATATCTGCTATGGAGACGATGCTTGGGTATTTCACTAATCTCCAGCTACAGAGGCAAGCAATTGCTTTCCAATATTTTGCCCAATAACAGATGTCTGCGAGGACATCTGTTCCTACCCACCCACCCACTCTCACCAGTTTGTTGATCTCCAGGGTGCTCTGCTTGTACTCAGGCTCCAGACGGGTTACAGGGTGCTGCAGGGGCTGACCAAGGGCAGGAAAGCTCAGCTCCTTGGACAGGGAGGAAATAAAAAAGGACATATTAAGTTCATGCCTGAAATTTGCTTCCATGGTAGGGGCTGTATGAGAGTGCCTGGCCCAAAGCAGGACTCTATTCTCCCATCTGTAACAGGCAAGGAAGGCAACAGCAGCAGAAAGAGCTTGATGCAGACTCAGGCTTTATTGGCTCCCTCTGTGGATCCCTTGGTGGGTCCCTTGGTGCCTACCTCAGAGCAGAACCACAGACAAAGCACAAAGGGTGTCAAAAGCCTCTAGGAGGGGAGCATCTGCAGCCCCTTTTGCTCTTGGTCATGTAACCACAGGAGGAGGGCAAGAAACACAAGCCTAAGTGGGAAGGTGTCCTGACAGAGTGCAAAAAGGGAACACAGAGAAAGGAAAATGGGGCTTTTGGCTACAGCAGCTTCCTACCTGGAAGTGAGACCTCGCAAAGGAGGAAAAGGGATAATCATTGATGTTCGATGGGAGGAAGAGGTCGCTCCTGGCCTTGACCTCTGGAGGGGACACCTCAGTGATCTGGTTGGCCTGGGCATACTGCTGACCTGCAAGAGAAAGATAGGGAAACTTGTGATATTCACCAGTGTGCCCTGGCACATGCCCACATAGGAACAATACCATATGCCTCCAGGGACCTCCAGTCCCCCTCCTGAAGACACCTGCGCGATCCATCCTTCCCCAACCTGCCAACCAAATGTCCATGCCATCCTCACCAATCTCTGTTCAGGGATACCCACATGCTATGTATACAGCCACCCCGTCAACCAAGGACATACACTTCCGTCACCCTGTCCCCACAACCCTAGAGATGCCTTGACACACACTTGCCATGTCCCTCCTTCACCAACAGAGACACTATCCTTCCTCCCTCTCCTTGTGCTTTGCCATCCTGCCACTACTGATGTCTGGGGAGGGGATGTTTCCCTTGTGCTCTGTGTAGCACGTACCCACAAAAGCAGAAGAGGTGTCCCCAGTATCCAATGCTGCTAGCTACGAGGATTCAAAGCTTGAGTCAGAAGCTTCTCCCACAAATCATGAAGCAATACTACAAACTGTGCCTGATAAAGACCAGTGAATAGGGGAGGATCAAACAAGTACGGATCATATTTTTGAGGCAAACCATTTGGTTTCTCTGTTCAACCTCACACTGCCTCTCCTCTCACTGGGCAGAGGACAATTAGGTTGGGCCTCCTCAGAGTGAAGGCAAGGCTCATCTAGAAACATGGCATCAGCAGAACAAAGAGGTGGGATTCAAGAGTAGCTTGTATCCAGAATTAGCTGCATGAGAGGAACTGCAAACCAGGCCTCTATCCCTGGGACAGCCAGAGATAACATCTTAGGAAACAGTCCTGAAAGCTCCCTAGGTTTCAATTCTTTCACACAGCAAGCACATTAGGGGAACATGGAACTGAAGCAGAAACTAATGGCAATGGCCCAACTGATAAACAAACCTGATAAAGAGGTTGTTATAACTTATACGAAGGTGCATGATAAAAGATTTATCAGGGGTAATAGGGGAACACCCACTGTCTTGGCTGCAGAGATTTCCAGTGCAGCACAGCTCCCTCCACTTTCTCTTCCAGCCTCTGATGCCCTCTTCTCCCTCCCTCATAGTTTCATAGTAGCTAGGGTCAGGAGGGGCATGAACAGATCATCTAGCCTGACCCCCTGCCACAGGCAGGGATGAATGGTGGGGTTACAAGGACCCCGACCAGTGC